>NC_041387.1:90570100-90628400 GCF_002162155.2 Triticum dicoccoides
CTCAGGGGCTTAGCTGCGACCCCGTGCTCGCCTAAGTTAAAAAAACTACTCCGAGTGGAGAGCAATCCTCCTACTCGGGGGCTTAGCTGCGGCCCCGTACTCGCCTAAGTTAAAAAACTACTCCGAGTGGAGAGCAATCCTCCCACTCGGAGGCTTATCTGCGATCTTGTACTCGCCTAAGTTAAAAAACTACTCCGAGTGGAGAGCAATCCTCTCACTCGGGGACTTAGCTGCGACCCGTACTCGCCTATGTTAAAAACTACTCCGAGTGGAGAGCAATCCTCTCACTCAAGGACTTAGCTGCAACCCCGTACTCACCTAAGTTAAAAAATACTCCGAGTGGAGAGCAATCCTCCCACTCGGGGACTTGGCTGTGACACCGTACTCGCCTAATTAAGTCACAAAGATCCTCTGAGTTGCATGACAAGTACAACATATGCTCCATCCTGATCCGCAAGGACGACGAGGTGCCAATTGAACATGTCGTCGGAGCTACGTCACAAGTACAATGTACGCTCCATCCCGCCCCGCAAGGACGACGAGGTGCCGATCAAACACATCGTCAGAGCTGCGTCACAAGTACAACGTCTATTCCGAGTGGGAAGTCAAGTTCCATTCGGAATTAAAAAAGATCCAAAAGTGGTAAAGGCAAAGCCACCATATTCAAAGAAAAACCAAGTTCAGATAAACCCAGCAAAGTTCAGAACCACGGGCAGAAGTACTCAGCATCAGGCCTGAAAGAGTTTAACGGTTACAAAACCACTCGGCATTATGAGGCAAAAAAAGGTGGGGCATAAAGTTTGTTCACTCGGCGGGAGGAGGGCTTGCTGGCTCGACGAAGCTGTCAAGGTCAATGATGTCTGCGATACAAGTAGCAGCGTCGATGAAGGTATCCATGAAGGACTGGAATTGGAGCTTCTTGGTGTTGGCAACCTTGAGAGCCGCCATCTTGTCTTCTCTGACCTTGTTGAAGTGGACTCAGACCAAAGACAGAGCCACATCGGCACCACAACGAGCAGACGACTTCTTCCACTCTTGTACTCGACCTAGGATTTCATTCAGTCGAGTCATCAGGGACTCGAGATCATTCTGGAATTCTGCTCGGGGCCAGAGCTCCGTGTCAATTCACGACACCGCCACCTTCAGACGATCAAGATAACCCACAACATTGTCCATACGAGACTCCAATCGCAGCACATTCATCGCAACATCATCCTTGATGGGAGAATTTATGGGGTCTAGATCCGCCCAGTCTCTGCTTCGAAGTCTCGATAGAATTCTGCACATTCGAAAAAATGGTGGGTCGGCAGTTATACGATGAGTCAACAGTTACAAACTAGTCGGACAAGGGAAAGTACCTTCAAGCTTCAGGACCAGCTTCTCAACAAGTCTTCCCAGATAAGCCTCCAGTTCGCCTTTCTTCTGAGTGAGATCTCCAACCTTGTCGGCCAGAGTCTCCTTGTCCTTCTTTAGCTTCGCAACTTCTTTGTTGGCTTCAATAATAGCAGTCTTCAGCTTGGCGTTTTCCTCTTCTAACTTGTTGACTGAAGCCAGCTTCTTGTCAGCAAGCTCTGTTTTCTCTCGCGCCTCTTTTTGTGCTGCGGCAAGGTCATTGTCCTTCTGCTCCAGAGCCTGCTTCATTTTGACTAAAGAAATAACATTCTTCAGACGAGCTTGAGTTGACGGTTTTCAATACGCACATCTGTTCGAGTGGAGTCACTCGGTTCAAAAGACTAAAAGGGAAAAACTATAAGGTAGACAGTCGGCGGGTTATTACCTCCCATAGCAGCAACATCATCCTTGGCCTTCTGAAGATTCTTCTTGGCCAGCTCCAGGGCAAGGTTGAGGCTGATCTATTTCTTCTCCAACTCAGCAAACCGGGGCCCGAGCTCACAAGATTTCTGCGGTCAGCAAATAAGACACATCAGTCGACAAAAACAAAAGTTAATCTCAGCAAAAAGTGCTCTAAGACTACTGCAGAATCAAAACATTCAATAGTAGTCTTGGGGACTACACCTAGTGGGTGCACTTGGCGTGCCCCCACTGGTCCGGTTTACCACTCAGCAAGGTCTGCCTAGCGTGAGTATGCAAAAAAAAGATTCTCAGACCCCAGCCGACTGCCCGCAGTCGATCGTGGTCTCAAGGACTACACCCAGTGGGGGCACTCTGCGTGCCCCTACTGGTCTGGAACCTACTCGGATCAAACTATTCCGCCAAGTGAAAGAACAATGAAGAGACATTCGACAAAGATCCCCACCGAATCAAACATCCGATGGCGGTCTCGGGGACTACACCCAGTGGGTGCACTTTGCGTGCCCCCACTAGTTCAGAGATACACTCGACTCAACTTGGTTGACTCAAGTGGAAGAACTATTTAGCAATAAGTTAAAACACCCAGTGGGTGATTGGATAAAAAGTGCAGACACATGATAGATGCACATAAAAGGTTCCAAAACACTCATCCAGGTACATCTTACAAACAATGAATCAGCAGCTTACAACTACTATATCGTAGTAGGGCAAAAATCAAATTGGAAGATCAGTCGGAAATCAACTGACCTTGACATTAACATGCAGAGCAGAGCTGCCGTTATAGGCAGCCTGGCTGGCCTCGTGAACCACCTTCATTTGCTCCGTCATAAGGTTTGCTTGGAGTATAGCTTCCTTGGCTGCACCCGTCGGGACATCTGGAGTATGATGAGCAGCAAAGAGCAACGACGGTAGTATAGTCGGAGCAATCACAAGATCTGAAACCTGGAGCTGTGTAGGCGAAGCGGGGACTTGAGCAATCGACGCCTAAGGACGATCGGCCGACACAGGATTGACAAAAGAAACAGTCGCTCGAGTCGGATCTCTGGACCGCTGGACCACTGCTTCTGGTGCTGATGTCAACTGAGGCTCCTGGCTAGCTGGCGTTCTCCTGCTTGAAGCCCTGCCCCTCCTTCCCATATTCTTCTGAGGCGCTTCTTCATCGTCATTTGGAAGTTCAATGACGTCTTGTGGGGCTGCACAAAAAGCAACCATAGAAGCTCAATTGACCGACAATTCAATCAACAAAATAAGCACAAGATTGCAGGATCGTACCAGTTTGGAAGTAGCCGCATTTTCAGTTTCCTCATCATCCTGAACCTTGTCGATGTCCATGGAGGTTCCTGAAGTTGCAACACTGAAAGATTCAAAACTCACTTGGTCTAAGCAGAAGTATGAGTCGACAATAAAATATAGAAAGACAAAACACTCACGCAGAAGCGACGGCAACACCCATGTTGATCCTGGGCAAGGTCTTCCGAGGCTTTGAAGGGACAACCTTGGGCTTCTTGGCGACCTTTTCTGACAGCTCCGGAGTCGAAGTCCGAGTGCGCTTATGCACCTGCATGCTTGGAGGCACAGCCTTGTTGCGCCCGCCCGCTGAATCATGAGGCTGCTTGGATCGGCGCTTTGTGCGGGGTGGTGAGTCGACCTCTTCTTCATCGTCCGACTCATCACCCTCTTCCTCATCATCATCATCTGGATATTGCCAGTCGGCGCTCTCCACTCCCTACTGGGCTTGCTCTCCGTTCAGCATCAAATACATCTCAGTATAAATCTGCAAGACAAGAAGTTAAACAAACATCAGTCAGATTCAAAGATGGTCGCAAGTTAGAATGAAAGACACTCGGCAATAAGGATCAGACCTTGTCCGGCTGATTTTCGGCGTCGAATGGGTTGACTCTCCTGGCCCCCTGGGGTTGTCTTTGTTTCCGGTAATGCCCTTCAGCCACTGGGCCACCCTCTCATCGGTGACCTCCTCTGGGTGGACCCGAGCGGTGTCATTGGGGCCCGAAAACATCCACATCAAATGATCATGGGCTTGGAGCGGTTGGATGCATCGACTGAGAAACACTTTCAATAAATATATGCCAGTCACGCCCTGACGGACCAATTGGACTACCCGCTCGACTAGCATGTTCATCTCTACTTTCTCCGCTGTAGACACGATCAGTGAAGAAGGTTGCTGGACTCAACCTAGGGTAAAGGGAGGAAGTCCGGTTGACTGACCTGGGGTCGGAATGTTTTGGCCGTAGAACCAGGTCGACTGCCATCCCCTAACCGACTCAGGAAATGTCATAGGGGGAAAACTACTCCTCTTCCTCATCTGAATCCCTAAACCCCCGCACATCTGAATCACATGCGTCCTCTCGTCAGTCGGATTTGCCTTCTTTACAGATTGAGAACGACAAGTGAAGATATGTTTGAAGAGACCCCAGTGCGGTCTACAGCCCAAGAAGTTTTCACACAGAGAAACGAATGCAGCAAGATATGTGATGGTGTTGGGAGAGAAATGGTGAAGCTGGGCACTGAAAAAGTTCAGAAAACCCTGGAAGAAAGGATGCAAAGGCAGGGAGAAACCACGGTCGACGTGGGTTGCAAGGAGGACGCACTCACCCGCCCGCGGATGAGGCTCGATCTCATCCCCCGGCAACCTCCAAGTCCCGTCGGCGATCAAGCCCGCGGCGGACAGATCCTCGAGATCTTCTTGCCGGAGCATAGATCGAATCCAGTCCGCCTGGATCCAGCCAAGCGGCAACCCGAACCTCGACGATGATCCCCGACTTGTTTTCTTGCCCTTCGCCGCCGCCGTCGCCGTCGCTTTCTTCGCATGCTCCAGGGCCGCCATCTTGTCCTTCACCATTGTGGCGGACTGCGCACGGGTGGAGTGGCGGTGTCGAGGGCGGAGGAGGATGCGATGGAGAAGCAGAGGAAGGAAGGGGAATGCGAGCGCACTGTGAAAATGCATCGGCTTCGAAGCCTTTTATGGGTCTGCTTCCGAGTGGCTGACGCGTGGGCTCGAGCGATTCTGTCAAATCCCACAATAGTCGTGCACCACATACGTGGCGCAAAAGGTGGCATGGAAATTGAGGCGCCCCTGTCTATCGTCGCGTTTACTACGGCGCGCTCGACCTCGCGCGCTTCCCTAAATTTTCGAATCCCGTGAGATCCGGGAACCACAGTAATCAATCGCGTCGAAGATTTCGCACCATATTAACACTCGAAGATTGCCAGCATAAGTTCACTCGACGACCTCTAAATCGATCAAGGCGACTGAAATGAAGTCGAAGTTTCAGCATGAACCTCGAGCTCAGTAAAAATGCTTATGAAGCATAAGAGTCAAGACAGGGACAACTTCAACTCTCTTTTCACTCGGACCTCAATCCATTTAGGGGCTAATGACGATGCCATGAACCTAGGATAGGGTCATAGGCCTGACCTATACGTCCTACCCAAGGTCACTACCCTAGAATCAAGGACATTCAAAGTATAGCAAGAAATACCGACTGAAGTAGCCATCGAGTGCAATCCACTCGACCAGTCACCTCACTCGGATACCCCCAATTTCACTCGACCTGGATGAAGTCATTCGACCATACAGGAAACCACTCGGAGTATAGAAGACCGAGAGTCACTCAGGTTGGCAACGGTCAGGCGTTCACTCTGTAGTCTTAAAGATCATTAATAGCGCTTTATAGCTGGCGTTACCAGTAACGCCCTATCTTAATGTACATCGAACCCTGTAACGGGGGACAGCTGGGGTCCTGGCGCACTCTATATAAGCCACCCCCCTCCTCTGGGACAAGGGTTCGCACCCCATGTAACACACACCCATAGTCTAGTCGACCGCCTCAGGGCACCGAGACGTAGGGTTTTTACCAACTCCGAGAGGGGCCTGAACTCGTAAACTTGTGTGTACAACCTCGCCGTAGCTAGGGCCTTGTCTCCTCATACATACCCCCTACTCTTACTGTCAGACTTAGTACCATGACTGCAGGGTCGGGGCATCATGGGTACATATGTGTGTGAGATACTCAAATTATCATGGTATGTGTGTATGTAGGAACTCAGCAATGAACTTGCACCGGTTCATGTTCTTCACATTGTGTATCTGGTCCTGCAGAATTGCGAAAAAAAGGAAAAAAAAGTAAGACGATGGCGATGAGAAGCAACCAAGGGCGGCCGTGGCGTATGGCCAGAGGGGCGACAGGCCAGGGCCCAGGCCGGAGGGGGGGCCATGATGTATAGTATACATATATTAGTACCAGCAAAAATATCAGGGAAGCAACTAGTTAATGAGCTCTCCTTCGGGAGCTTCACAACGATTAGCACCATTTGGCACGCTCTCAGCCATTCGCCATGTGTCGCTCTTTGGGCGCTCCCTTCGGATTTTATTTATTTTTTTTAATTTTTCCGCACGCGTTTTCGGCTTTTTAAGAGGGGTTTTCCAGGGGTTTTAGACGTTTTGGTTTTCCACCGGTCTTCCTTTGCTTTTCGATCAAAAAATCAGATTTTTTTCGCGAGAAAACATGTTTTCTGTTTTTTCTTTCTTTCGCGAGAGTCACGGTTTTGCTTCCGCAAGAGGCACGGTTGTGCTTTAACGAGAGTCACGGTCGTGCCTATCGGAAACGGAAAAAACGTGTTTTTTGTTTTTTTTCCTTTCGCGAGAATCACGGTTTTGCTTCCGCGAGAGGCACATTGTGCTTACGCGAGAGTCTCGGCCGTGCCTCTCGGAAATGGAAAGAAAACACGTTTTCTATTTTTTTCCTTTCGCGAGAGTCACGATTTTGCTTCTGCGAGAGGCGCGGTTCTGCTTTCGCGAGAGTCACGGCCGTGCCTCCTCGGAAACGAAAAAAACGCATTTTCTCTTCTTCTTTTTTTCCTTCTGCGAGAGTCACGGTTTTGCTTCCGCGGTGGGGTTGTGATTTTGTGAGAGGCACAGGCGTGCCTCTTTCAGAAAGGGAAAAAATCTATGCTTCCGGTTCTATTTTCTGTCCGGTTTTTTTCGTGAAAAAGAGTTCGTCAAAACCTATCAACATGGGATCTAGTTTTGAAGATCTCGGCGCGAGGAATCCAACAGTGAAAGCGGTTCAAGATTTGGACGCACGGTTTAACAGATAAAATGTTTTGAATAAACGGATTTACGAAAAAAAGGAAAACTCCCAGGTTGCGGTAAGTGACGCACATGCAGCGCGCCACTTATCGCAACCTGAGGAGGTTGGAGTGATCTTTGCAACGATACTCCTTGACTAGTGATTTCAGAAAATCAGGTAAGAAAAAAATTATGGGAGAAAAATAAAGGGGATGTGCTAGGCCCAATTATCATCAGATGTAGCGAAGCGTCGCGCCAAGGCACGGGCGGCCGTGGCACACACACTTTTTAAATAGGAATTCATTTTTTAACTGGCTTTCGTGCTTTGATGAGTCGTCCAAAATCTTTTGAATGACATATGTTGTGTTGAAGGGATATCTGTATGCACGCATAGAATCAAATCAACAAGATCTAGTAATTGTTTTGCTTGTGCCTTCGTGGGTTCATCTTTCTTCGCCGTCTCGCTCAATCGCTCGTCGACGGTCGGCCCGTCGGTTGGCGCCTCGGCCGCTTGTTGTCGCCGATGCGCGAGGCAGGCCGGCAGCCTGCTGTTGCCGTGTTGCGTCGTGTGGCCGTGCCATCCAGCATCCAACAATACGTTATACGTATGTGAGCCACAGTATGTACTTATCCACGTTCCTGATCCATCCTTCAATTTCAGTAGTTTCTTTAATACATATTCAGATTTTTTATGTATAATTTTTTAATTCAATCTTTCACATTATGTATTCAATCATCCTAATTTTCTAGGATTTTTTTACATATCTAGGGTTTCGATCATCCGATGTTTAAATTTTGAATTCTTTGTATCCTCTTTTCTTCGTAATTTCAGGACATAAGCCTGCCTTACAATGTTGGGTAAAAAGCATTTGCCGGGTGCTGAAATTTTGTGTATGTTTATATATCACACACACATACATATATATAGTCTTAGAACTTAGGGGCTCATATTGTCGAGTTCGCCCTAGGACCTGAAACACAGGGCCGACCCTGGAAGCAACACACTAGATTGAAAAAATAGGATGAAGTTTTTTTTCGAAAAGGAGGATGACCCCCGGCCTCTGCATCTGGGAGATGCATACGGCCATTTTATTGATTATTCTTGAGGACCTTACAAAGTATAATAATAATATGCCTGAATTCGTCATCTTGACAACATCTGTCGCTACTCCTATCCAAATGATGAAGGGATGCAAGCTAGGTCACATACCCATACCTGTCATGTAAGCCAAACATCTAAAGCCGGAGGCCTTGACCGAGTCATCTACCTGGTCCGGGGCTCAAACCGGTCTGACGCACTCACATGTGTCGTCGCCGTCATCTTCCGCTGGTCCATCTTCAAAGCAGATTGAGGTGATAGCCTTGGCAGGTCCTCCTCCATCGACGCCACCACGACGCCAAATGATGAACTCCACCTACGCGAGCCTTGGTAGGTCCTCGCTATTGACGCCACCACGACGCCAACCGACGACCTCCACCTACGCGACTCCATCTCCAAGCAACGGACATAAATCCATGCTAGGAAAGGGCCGCACCACCGCTGTAGCCCACCACCCACAAGTGCCACCCAACCCCAAGGTTCCCAAAGCGACGCCTTCAAGAAGGGAACGGTGCCGTGAGCGCCGCCGCCGCCCGGGAAACCTAGGGGAATGTGAAGAGAGGAGATTAGTCCATACCGACGCCTTCAAGGAGGGAACCGACGCCCTCAGGCGTCGCCGTCTGGCTACGTGAAGTGAGGATGAAGTTGCATACCAGTATCCCTCTTACGTGTGGACTGGATACGGAGGTTGCAGACCAGCGCGGGGTGTTTGTGATGCGTTTCAGACGTATGGTTGGTTGACAATTTTACGTCCGGACACTGACCGAAGAGGCCGCCCGGGAGTTTGGGGCGGACATGGGGGCGTCCGGTTGTAGATGCTCTTACCACATATAGTGCCCTTCTACTCCCTCCGTCCGGAAATACTTGTCATCAAAATGAATAAAAGGGGATGTATCTAGATGACAAGTATTTTCAGACGAGGGAGTATGTACTAGCAAGTTTGCTGGGTAGAGAGCTGGGGCAGACCAGATCATATTCATAGCAGTGCATGCTACTACTGAATTTGTTCCCCCAAGGTAAGCAAATGATATCTTGGCGGTTGACAGATCCATCCCCAAACTAAAAGGGCAAGGCAAGAAATTGCAGGAGAAAATTACAGAGTTGGTGACGGAGTTTTGGTGCCAAGAACATGGCGACTGATCTCTGATGGCTTGCCTTGGCAGCAAGCACCACCCATCGATCCATCCATCCATCCTTCGTAGCAGCAGGCACACATGGGCTAGCTCAGCTGGTATAGGGGTCTGTTGGGCTCCCTGCACCGCAGCAGCAAGTCATGGAGCTCCACACCCACACTCGCTCGCAGACCATGATACGGAGGGGGCAGAGACGCACGAGATGGCGAGTTTGGCATTGACAAAACGAGCAGCTGTAATAATTGTCGTGGCCTGCCTGGCCAAAGCCCGCCTGGTGTGATCATTTCAGCTCGGCTGAGCTGCACCTGCTTGGCACAGTCGTTATTTTTTTTTCCGACTTTTGCCTCCTTGGGTTCACAACTTTCAGTCCAAAGAAAATACATAGAGTCCGAAATAGTATTTCTTATTCTCTATGTATGCTTTGTTTACTTGGCTTAAGTGTTTTTATTTTGCTAAAGTGTAGTGGAAACCTTAGCTGTATAATAATGTTTGCTCGCTGCGTCCAAAATAAGTGACGTGGTTTCAAGCACGCTACCTTGTCTGTCCCACTGGCGCTGGAGCACGACGATCCCAACACAACACAAGACAACACAAGGCTACAAATGCATGCATGCATGCCTGCGTGGCTGCGGGGCCACGCCCAAATTCTGGGAGTATGGAGTGCACGAACATTGGCATCAACAGGGGGCTACAGCCTAGAGCACTGGAGCCAAGAGGAAAAGGCCAGCGTGGCAGCATTTCATTTCTTGCACCTGCGACGAATCCAAAGCGACATGTATGCTGCCTGTATGCATATGCATGGTACGACCCACAGGCAGGTAGAGATGCAAGGCGGCGCCCGATCCGCCCCGCTTCATAGTCAAAGTAAATCATCTCACTTATAATCTTTTCAGTTCAGCTTTAGTTCAGTTTGAACTAAATTCCTGTTTCGACGGGCTTATGCGGGATGCCCGCTTGCATCCCTAGGCAGGAACAAAACAGGCGGGCACGGCTCTTCGCTCCCAATTGTATCATCGCGGCAGGATGGACTGTAATTTGAATTGGGGAGTGGCTGTTGATCAGTTCACTGAAATTTTGAAGTTGTCAGTCGATTTCATTCCAACCGTCAGATGAAGATCCAACGTCCAGACATCATCTTCTACCTTTTTCTCTTCTTCCTCACCCAATCTTTCTCCAGCCGCCACCACGGACCACCGGCCCCCGCCGCCCGCGGCCAACGGCGCTCCCGCGCCGCCCCGCCCTCCCCAGAACCACCCCCACCGCCCCGGCCATCCCTCTAGGCCCCGTCGCAGCGAGTTTTTTCTCCCGCGAACCCCCATACCACCGCCGCACCACCGCCCCCACCACCGCCGTCCACCACCGCCCCACCCTGAACCCTAAGATACACACTGGGATAGCCTGCCGAACGAGCTTCTTCCTCCCCTCCGACGAGTTTCTTCCTCCTCTCTGGCTATTTCTCCATTCGAAGAAATCGACTGACCCAACTGCGAAAATTCAGTCAACTGAAATGCAGCTATTGCGTTTGAACTCAGCATCTACGGTGTTGCCGGATATTTGCGTTGGCCATCTAGGCACGTAGTTCCGCATGAATTGAAACCTATAGCAAGACTTGTATGGTGATTATTATGGTTCGCACGTGCATATGTTCTAGCATGATGAGCATCCATAACCTTTTCATGAAAAGTGTCCGCAAAAGAGAGAGAGAGAGAGAGAGTATTGCCTCCATTTAAAAAAAACATGGTTGTGCATGCAAGATGTAAGATGTAATTTTTATTGTTTCTGGTGTTCATTGTAGTATTGCGATTGATGATGGGGCAACAAAAAATACATGTTTTGGCTGTAAAGACGGTGAATCTTTTTTTTTCACGGGTAAAAAAAAACGGTGATACCAGCAGAGCACAGTACTCTTGAGTAAACGGATCCACCAATGACTACCCTGGCGTGCAACGGTGCAAGGTGTTCGTTTGCAAGTGGACAAGGAGCAAAGCTGGTTTGGTACAGAATGGATTACATTTAGCAGTAACGTACCGGAGCACAGGGGACCACATGAATGAATCCGTATATGATCTTATGTAGAATTCCTAGCAAAACCCCTTCATTCCAAACCGGACGAAACACACGGCATTAGTGCCCGCAGGTCGCAGGACTACAAACCACGGAGGAGTGCAGGCCGTGCATACTACCACATCTCCATCTCCAGGGTTAAATGCCCCTCGGCGTTGGTGCCGTCGTGAGACATAAAACGCGCCTGCTGCCATGGCAGGGGAGGGGGAGGCAACAAAGTACACGCACAGCCACAGGGACAGCAAAACATTGGCACTTCCGCAGCAATAAAAGTCTGTCTCAGCGCTTGATCTACCAAGCCGGCCTTGTCCCCAGCAGGCACCAAAACCTGTAACGAAAACCTGTAGTGTACTACCTCCGTCCGGGTTTTTAGGTCCCTTCGGTGCCGCACGCTCGTACCACATTTACAGGGCCGCTCCCTCGGGCGCCATGCAAAAAATGAAGGCGCTGCGTCTTCCCAAAGCGCAATCAATTCAAAGCTGCTGGCGTATAGCTTGCATGCAGATGGGCTATTACTAATACTACTCCACCCCGCAATATTAGTACTCCACCCCGCAGAAGCACGAACAGACGCGAGCGCGACCAGCACGCCGCGGCCACCCACGCGACAGCTTGCGAGCATGCCGCCGCGACCGAAGACGGAGAAAACGGGGCTTCGCCGCCGCCGGCGAGAGGATGCGCTGCATCACGTCGTCCATACTGCGGCGGAGGTAGGCGTGGACGACGTGGCGCTGGCGCAGCACGCCGTCGAGGTCGATCCTAACGCGGAGACCCAGGCGGGGCGGGGCTTGGATGCGCCGCCGCCCGACCTCGTCGTTGGTGGGCACGCAGAGCTCGGCGTCGACGATGGGGCGCTCGTCGAGCATGGCGTCGAGGTCGATCCTGACGCGGAGACCCAGGCGGAGCTCGGCTTGGAGGTGCCAGCGCACGCAGAGCTCGTCGTTGGTGATGCGACTCGGGTACTCAGGTAAGTGTTCATGGTTTATTTATGCTTGTCATGTTGATGCATGCTAGCCGGTGCAGTTCGGACGCCCATGGTATTTTTCCCCGGCCAACATGGCGTGATTTGTTCTTACAACATGGCTTCGCGCAGGGCATGGGTCCGGACCTTGGCGCGCTGCTGCACAAGGTGGAGGCTCTCATGAACGACGTTGATGCGCTCGTCGACGCGGTCGCGGCGTTCGTCGACCGGGTCGCGGGTATGAACGGCATGGAGGAGGAGGATGGCTTCGCTGCGTTGCTTGACGCGGTCGTGGAGTTCGTCGGCCGGGTCGCGCGTGTCCGTGCCATGAAGGAGCGCTTCGCTCGGCCAAGATCGACAGGGTCTGTGGGTAATGGCTTTCCTCGGCCAAGATGGATGTTGGCCTTGGATGAAGAAGAAGTGATAATAACACCTGAAATGCTAGGTTCGTGCACGCGCCCTGGTCTTGATGCAATGATGAACTATATGAAGAGGCGGCTGGAAGCAATTGAAAAGAAAAAACAAAAGGAAGAGATGTGAAACAGGATGGTAGCATGAGAGTTGACCTGTTTTAAGTTTGATGATTTTGCATGTAAGACTGAATATTTGCATGCATCTGCATGCTGGACTTTTCGCATGAATGATGGAAGCTTGGTTTGCCGTCCGAAGTATTTAAATTTAACTGTGTTTTAAGTTTAATGATGTTGCAAGTAAGAATGAACATCTGCGTGCAGTTGCATGTTTTAAACTCTTGCATGCCATAACATAAAATAGAGTTACATTAAACCAAAAGAGACGATTGCATTACACATTGCAATACATTCAAATCTGCTCGGAATTGACATACTCAAGCGCCATAGCTACAACCTCGGGCTCGCATGGTAGCCTACGCGTGCGGATCCCCCTCCTCTCAAAAGACCTCTTTTTTAGGTGAGGAAGATCATAGTCTATGGAGCCCTTGTGCCTTAGTATTTCCCGCATGACAGCCTGATGGGTAAGGAACACACGGTTGGACTTGTTTGCATCATGCTCATCCCATGTCTCATCCACTTTCGTGAGAATCTCATAAAGATTTTGTGGCATCTTCTTTTCAAATACGGACTGAAGAGAGTTGAAGATGCCAAGCTCTAACCCATTAGTATCCGGAGAATTAGGCGGCTGCATCACGACCCTAATGTGCCAACCACCTTCATGAGCTGCTGCAAGAACTGCCGGATCATCAGGTCGAACATGTGTCTTTGCGTTGTCCTGTTGGATGAAGATTGGCTTCCATCGATCCTCTTGCGGCCACTTCTCCTTGATTGCCGGCAACACCTTATTGATCTAATATTCCCGACTCTTATCCATGCCGACCGTGGTGCATGGCTTGAGCTCCATAGTTCCCCTAGGCCTGTTCGGGCTTCTCCTTTGCGCCGGCTTCCATTCAACATAGGGCCAAATTCCAATTTTTCCATCAAAAGTACAATTGCCTTGCATATCGAATCTTGGCCTAGCAACAGCGGCAAGAAACATGATCTTCTCGATGTGTCCCTTGTTTTTGGCGTGCCTCACGGTGTTCGGCTCGTTAATGCCCAAATAAATTCCTTGGCTTCTCCTTGTGCGATAAAACCATTTTTCATCAATGTGGATGACGTTGTATGAATCCTTGAAGATAGGGTTCTCTGGCATACTAGCAGGTTCTAGGTTTGAAATGCAATACATGATACGAGCTTTCTTGTTTTCCTCCGTTAGCAAAGGCTTAAGCTCATTGGTGTGTTTGCGTAACTCATGCTCCTTCAACAGCTTGTGAACGGTGGTCTTCGACATGTTCATTGCACCGGCAACATCTCGAATCGTCGTGCGGTGTCTCGGAGGGATGGCCGCTAGAGCAACAGAGTCTAGCGTAATGCGCTTTCTACCAACTCTACCCGGCTTCCTGTTGATAACCGCATTCACACCACCACCTCGCCTACCATTATTCCATACCCGCCGAAGAACCCTTGCCGGCACTTTCATTCGAGCTGACAATTCTCTAGTCACCCCATGTTTCAACGGACCACGACCATTCATCTCCAAAATGGCTGTGTAGAACGAACGCTTATCGTCGTCGGTGTAAAATGCCCGCCTCTTCTTATTGGCCATGACATCTGGAACAACCATAACAGTAGCCTTTTGTTAATCATGTGCAATCTTCAGTTATGAATAAAACACAAAATATTTAATCTAGAAAATAAGAAACACCTTATGAAAGCAGGACATAATGCAAACCTACTTAGATCAATGCCGGTGTCGTGGCCGTCGGCTGCGTCGTTTCCCTGATCACCCATGTCTTGAGTGTCTCCTGTGCCATTCTCTTCATCACCGCTGGCTGCTGCATCGTCCTCGCCAAAGACATGGCCGTGGCCGTCATTCGCGTCCATGTCTTGATGACCACCGACGTCGTGGCCAAACGCACTTCCGCTGTTTGCTCCGGCGCGCCCGCCATCGTGCGCCCTGAACGCACCGCCGTCGTGCGCGCCGAGAGCATCACCGTCGTGCGCCCTGAACGCACCGCCGTCGTGCGCCCTGAACACACCGCCGTCGTGCACGCCGAGAGCATCACCGTCGTGCGCCCTGAACGCACCGCCGTCGTGCGCCCTGAATGCACCGCCGTCGTGCGAGCCGAGAGCATCACCGTCGTGCGCCCTGAACGCACCGCCGTCGTGCGCGCCGAGAGCATCACCGTCGTGCGCCCTGAACGCACCGCCGTCGTGCGCGCCGAGAGCACCCCCGTCGTGCGCCCAGAACGCACTGCCGTCGTGCGCGCCGAGAGCACCTCCGTCATGCGCGCCGAAAACTTCATGCCCGGTGAAGCCACTCCCGCCGAGCCATCCAACAGCTTGTGTACGACCGGCAAGACCGAGCCGCCCATGAGTGCGTCCTCCGCTTGAGCTTGATGGGAGCGATCCGCGGCTCGGGTCAAAAGCTCCTCGCCGGCGTCCTGCTAGACCTAGCGGAGGAAGGCCGACGACGCGAGCTCCAACTTGTGGTCCTCCGGCGCCCACTCCGCCGCCGGCAGTCCCATCGTGCCCACGTCCAAACGCCTCCCCTTCGCCGCCGCCGTCCTCTAAGTCTACTGGAGGTAGGTTTAGATCAAAAAACGCCATGGAGTTCTGGAAGAAGGACGAGAACGAATGAGTACGATTAAGCATGCATCATGTGTCCTTCTTGTAAGGAGAATTTGAAGCTGTGTCGATGGCCGTGGCGCCATTTTTTCTCTGGCCGAGCTTTGATCGATCCGTGGCATCGTGAATTGACCAATGGATGGTTGATCGATCCGTGGCATGATGAATTGTCCAATGGATGCTAGCGAGGGAGCAAGCTGATTGGGTCACGGCGCCCACGCCGGATCATGCAAGCGAGAGTACTGCATGCACGCGTGCAAGGAAAAAGCGAAGCGTTGCATGCATGCAGTAATAACTGCGCGAAGCTCGTTGGCCGTCGCTCTGCCACAATATCTGCTGCTGCTGCAGCAGATCCTGCCTTGGTCCGTGCGTTCCGGTCGGGGGGACTTAAAAACCCGGACGGAGGTAGTACTTAACACCACCAAATCACACATGCAGGCACAGCCAGGGGTGGGTGGTAGGGATCAGGAGGGAAAATTGATAGATAGATCAAGAAGAATTCGTAGAAAATCTCCTGCAGGAGCACGGGGAGCACTGCGATATTTCGCATGGTTTCCATCTCTGTTCCCGCGGCAAACCCGAACCAATTTTGGATTGGTTGGCCACATGCTCCCCTGCCCCCCTGCACTCGTACACGGCCCCAAGAATGATTGATTGCTCGCTCGGGGCCGGGCAGGGCCAACCCGATGCGCAGGCCAAGGACTATCATCTGCTCCAAATGGAGAAACGGGGACAACCAAATTTTATTTTTCACCCTCCCGTTCCATCGCTCTCGCGCTCCCGAATTCTTGACAAGGATCTCTCTTCCCCTTCTCATTGTCTTTGTGGCTTGTGAGTGGTGAATTCACATCACCGGATCAGATCAGGCATAGGCGTGCATGCATGCATGCAGGCAGGCCACAGTAACAGCACCGACAGGAGCTGCAGATTAAGCATGCAGATCATGTCATGACTCGTCAACAGTGCGCCTGAAAGATACAAGACCTGGGGAGAGATTGCATCCCATGTTCTCTCTCTTTTTTCAGACTCCGCAGATTAGCCCAGGAAACTGAAGATAAATGGAGAAATTGTAAACAAGTCAGAATTACTTTCATACAACCTCTGCTGTCTGATCTGATCCATGACAACTCAAATGCTCAGCTCAACAGGTACTGCTAGACTTCAAGTCAGAGACACCAACCAAGGAGACGAAGAAGGGGAAGAAGAAGGAAAAAAAAAACAGCGCTGCTACACGGACGACAGTTTTACAGCCGACGCCTGCACGATCCTACTTGGCAGCATCAAAAGCAAGCGTGCAGGCAGGAATCACTGTTGGGGAGGGATGCATCGTTCGCAGATCGTGCGTGTAGTGTCGTGTGTAAAGCAATTTCGAAAAAAAAACTAGGTCCAGGAAAAATAAATTGAAATTGAGTGGAGCTCAGTTCGGTTCGCCTATGTCCCCCCTCTCATGCTTGCTCCCCAACCTTATGATAAGATAAACAGCAAAAGGAAAAAAAATTGGAGATGATGATAGACTCGAGTTTGTTTTTTGGTTCTCTTCTCTTCTCTCTGCTTCGATCGATCGCTCCGAAGGAACAGTGAAATTAATGGCAATGCGGCTTACTAACGCTAGCAGAATCAGCAACCATGGCGCCGTTGGCAGACGCCAGGGTTAATTTCATCTTCTTTGTGCCGTCAGTCGAGCTTGAGCTCCCCATGCGCATGCGGGGAGCTCGGGCCGCGGTGGCCGGAAGGCCCGGGCTGCGACGGCGGCACTTGCATCGGCATTGACATGCCCAGCGGCATCGGCATTGACATCGCCAGCGGCATTGACTGTGACTGCGGCGGCGTAGGCGAGGTAGGGGGCTGCCTCGTGGCGAGGTTGTGCTTGTTGTTGTGCATCCAGACCTTGAGGACGCGGCGCTTGACGCCGATCTCCTGGCAAAAGTGCTGCACCATGGCGTCGTCGAGCTTCTGGAGACGCCACCCCACGTTCTCAGCGAACTCCAGCATGCGCCCCTTCTGCTCGGCGGTGAACTTGGTGCGGAAGCGCTTCTTAGACGAGGAGGAGCCGCCGCCGCCCGAGGCTAGCCCACCTCTGCCGTCGCCCATGATGCCGCCGCCGCCGCTGCCGTCCATCTCGTCCGACTCGGACGTCTGGATCATGTTCAGCGGCATGATGATCTGGTGGTGGTGTCCCAGCGGTGGGGGCGGCGGCGGAGGGAGAGCGCGTGCCGCGGCGTAGGCGCCGTAGTGGTCTGCGGTGACGAGGAGGCCCCCGCTGCTCTTGTGGTGGTGCGGCACGGAGGGGCCGAGCAGGCGGCGGACGGCATGGTGCCCGTAGCCGTAGCCGTGCGAGGCGCAGCTGTCGCCGTCGAAGTCGTCGAGCTCCTTGCGATGGAAATTGCGGTGGCAACCGCAGGCGGAGCACTTGAGCGCCTCCAGCGAGCCCTCCTCGCCGCTGGGCATGAACTCGCCGCACCCGTCGGTGGCGTTGCCGCCGATGGCCGCCGCGTGGTTCTTGAGGCACTCCCGGTACTTGACCGGCGGCCCTCCCGCTCCGACGGCAATGGCCGCCGCGCGCTTCTTCCCGGAGCTGTCCTCAGACACAGCAACGGGAGGCGACGGCATATCCTGCGCCTGGGACTGGGACTGGCCGTTGTGGTTGGCGTGGTCATGGTGGAGGTCCATGGCATGGTCGGCGACGGCGACGCCCCCGCCGCCGATGCCCCCGTAGGGCGAGGCGGCGGCGTGCATTGGGATCGGGAACTCGCCTCGGGGCACAGAAAGATCCATCCTCAACTCCCTGTCCGGAAGGATGCTTCTCGCTGGTGCTGCTGACGCTGCTGCTTCTGTTCGCCTTCTCTGCAGCTGCACAATGGACACCATGAGAGAGAGAGCAAGAAAAGGCCAATGGCGCCTCCAACTCAACGCCAACAAAATTCAGTGTTTCTTGGGACTCTCAACACTAAAGAAAAGAAAAGAGAGAGGGGGTGGAGAACGAAAAGGAAGGTGATGTGAGAGAGAGAGAGAGAGAGAGGTGCATGGTGTGGTGTGGTGTGGGATCTTGGGGACCTTATCAAGAAGATACTAGCGGCACCACTTGCAAGCTCCAAGAGCACACATAATCTAGCCAGCTGCTCAATTACACCATACATAGATACATACAAACAAATAAATAAATGCAAAATACACAACAATATCCTGCTCCTGCCTAGCTTAGCCTCTACTTTGCTGGGCTCCTCCTCTGCCCATGCAAACAAGATTAGAAGAGAAAAGGGAAGGGGGAGAAGCTTTAGAAGATGGATAGCTGCTGTACTCACTCGCAACTAGATGCAGGAAGGATGGTAGGATGGATGATGAACAGTGGGGCTGTTCTTGGCAAGCAAAGCGAGTGAGGGGTTACTTCTCCCCTGGATGCGAGTTTTACTAGTTACTAGTACACCGCCACCGCTACTACTAGTACTAGTAGCAAGCAAGCGAGCTGCTAGGAGTGGTTTTTTTCTCTGTGGATGGACTAATGTATGGACCAGCCTTCCTTTGACCTCTCCTCTCTCCCCCCCTCCTCTCCCACACACCACCAAGGACTAAGAGCTAGCTAAGCAGAGGGGGAGGAGGAGGAGCTTCCTTCATGGACAGATGTTATGTGTTTATGTGTGTGATAGAGAGACCATCTGTGTTTTTTCTTCTTCTTCTTGTCCTGCACTGCACTGCTTGAACAGTGGAGGAGGAGAGAGAGAGAGAGGAGGGGAGGGGAGGGTGAGCAAGAAGAGACCAAAAGCAAACGAACCTCGGTGTTTGTCAAGGGCTAATCAAGAGGACAAGGAAGGAAGGAGCAAGGCCTCCAGCCTTTGCAGCTTCCACCATTGCGCTGCACTGAGGTGACTAGGCCGTCTACTCTAGGGTCTAGGGCCTTTCCTAAAGGCAGGCACACCCACAGCACAGAGCGGCAATACAGAAAATAATAGTGTAAAGTATGGAGACGGAGGATCTGTCTGTGCTGTGCTGTGCTTAGCCAGAGGAGCGAGCGAGAGAGAGAAGGGACAAGTGAAGGGAGCTTGGGCAGACGGCAAGGCAAGGCTAGGCTGTTTTCTTCTAGTGCTCGCTCGCCCTTGGTGTAAATAATAACCAAAAGGAAAAGAGATGTGTGTGAGGGAGGGAGAGATGGACTGATGGAGAGGAAATAATAGGTAGTGTGTGTCTGGCGCTTGCTTTGCTTGCACTATCAGGAAAGAAACCAGGCGTACTTCATAGGGGTGATGGAGGGTGAGAGAGCGAGGGGGTCGTGCTGTGTCAGAAGCAAGGCGAGGCGAGCCAGAGAGAGAAGGTGAAGGCGAAGGGAACAGCACCCGCATGCCTCCGCTCCACTGTGGCCGTGATTCCCTGCTTGCTTGTTTGTTTTTGACGCCCAAACGGACGATTTCTCTCTCATCATCGCTCTTGTCAGAGAGAGAGAGAGAGAGAGAGAGAGAGAGAGAGAGAGAGAGAGAGAGAGAGAGATTTCCCAAAGAACAGGGAGGAATGGATCGAGTTAGGTTAGGCGCTTGATCAATGCTCTCATGGGCTCTATATGCATTCACTCACAAGACCCTTGTGCTGCTGGCTTGGGTATTTAATTCTCGTGCATAAGCAAGCGCGGCATCAAATCCCATTGTCGGAAGATACCAATTCATCATGGACACTGATCTCCCCTGATCGCTGCTCATAACTGCTGCTGCCGCTAATTGGCTACGAACAGAGCTTGTTTCTTCACAAGTTCACATGGGAATTAAACGTCGCGCCAGCTACTAAGTAGCTCAAATGAGAAATAAAAATCGTCGCTATTTTTTATACTATCATCAGGAAGAGAGAAAACACAGGAAATGACAGGCAGAGACCCTACATGCATACATACAGACAGAGACTGCTTTGTGGTATCAAAATGTGCCACGCAATTAAGCACGATGCATGCAGGCAACAAAAAGGGAGGAGTATTAGCAGCCTCAGTCGTCAGGCTTTAGCAGAGAGCATATATAGTGGGTTTGTCTGTATCACACAGGATGCATCATTGTGCCCTAAGAGTTGACCACCACACCCCCACTGTCCTAATGATAACCCCCCATGACCAAACCGCTAACCGATCATCTGTCTTACGCTTGCTGGAAAATGTGCAAAAGATAAAAACAGCGCTCCGATTTGCAGGCCCTGAGCACAACACATGACACGCAGCTAGCTGTACTACAAGCAACCAACAACCCAGGTTAGTGGGGCAGTGTTAGGCCCTGTTTGGTTCATAAGTCTTAGGACTTTTTTTAGTCCCAACTTATAAGTCTCAAGTCCCTAATAAGTCCCTACATGTTTGGTTCATGGGACTTAACATGGACTAAAAGACCATATTACAACTATAAGTCCCTATAAGTCCCTCCTTGAGAGTCTTATTTCATAAGTCTCAAATGCCCACTTTAAGTCCCTATAAGTCCCTCCTGTTTGGTTTAGATGGGACTTAAAGGGACTTATTTAAGTCCCTACACCAATAAGTCCCTGTAACCAAACACCCTCTTAGTTTCAAGAGTAAACTTTCCCTTTTGGGCCAGCGCCACTGATTAGAGTGACAGTGTGTCCTAATCAAGCAATTCCTACAGTTAAATTACTACAGTAGTTGACTCCGCATCACCCACACACAGGCACAAGATGCCACCTCAGGGATTCTCTCCCGATCATTGCCCATCTGCATGATGATTTGAGCCAGCTACTGCTACTCCTAGCACACCTTGGGGTGTGCAAAGATATTACGACTGTCATCAGGCCCACCTAAACCCTAGCCTTGGATCCTGCAACTTTTTTTTTCCTTGTCTGCTTGCTTGTCTAGAGGCTAGTGAGCAGTGATTGCGGTGTTGTCTTGTAGTAATAGCGCAACATTCCCCTACCTAAAGCGAAAATCTCTGCCAGGTCTTTCTTTAACAGCGCATGCACTTAGCAAGTTTGGATTAGGGCACATGATGGAATCTCACGGTTTGGGGATTAGATTATGATCGCATTGGCTTGGAGGAATTAGATTCCCTTTCCCCTGTGGGGAGAAAGGTCCTAATCGCTTCTTTTGGTGGTGAATATTATAAAGTGTGCTAAGCATGCAAAGTGCACGCAGAATGATCATCTTTAAGGTACAACAAACAAGACACCCTCCTTTTTCTTTCCTGTCAAACTGAATGTTCACCTAGATCACGAGGAATGTTCATCCTAGATATCGTCTTTCGAAACAATGTGAGGCTGGATCATCCAGGAATATCTCTCTGGCTCAAGGGAAAAAAGATTAAGATGCCTAGACCCTTACCTTTTTCTCATGATTTATTGTACGTTTTATTTTTTGCATTTCAACTTGTTTTCCCCCCTCCCAATCACTTTATTCTATCCGCTTTTATATATTCTGAGTTAAACTTCCACGCAAACGTCTTTTGACAATCTTGATGTATGATTCGAATTCTTATGATAGGAGGATGGGTTCCGGCGTACGATGTCAAGTTTAACTTGGCAAGCTATGGTTTAGGCTCTAACTCACTCTTATACGTACCTCTTTAAGCAGCACATAATGGTCTGAAGAATTGTTCTAAATCTCTAGTACCATTTATCTATGCCTCTCCCGACATAGTGAAGATCGAAGTCTTTCGTTACAACAATTTTTTTCCAGAGGGTTTTCACAAAAAGAAAAATCGTTCTTCATATTCGTCATACATTTTATTGCATTACGATTTGAAAGAACCCTCCTATTTTGTTGTTTTATGGATTATTTGCGTATCTTCATATTTTATATGGCTTTCGGATGCTGGTAAAAGGAGACATGAATACCTACCGGCATGTACACGGTGTATATTTAAAAGCATTTGTTTTTGACATCTTTGTGTTGGGAGAATATCAATCACTTTTTTTTGTTTATTTCGGGGTGGTACCGAGCTTGTTGACTTATGTCATGTGATGGGTCTAAGAAAAGGACTTGCGGTATGTTCGCCACCCTGCTTTGACTTAATAAACATAATTCACGTCCGCCTACAAGTATTACGAATACTGTTGGCCAGTTCCTAGCTGGGATGAACCCCAAGCTTATTGTGACACAATTTGGAAGTTCTACGGTAAAGATTTTGTTATACGATTATGTCTTAATAGGAAACAGAGTTTTTTTTTCTGGCAGTGGATATGTGTGTGAGGCTCACCTTAGGGTAGGGTGGCATGAGACTGGTTTCTAGGTGTTGCCACTTGAAGATGGTGCACCTATATTTAACTAATTTGGATGATGGTCAGTGACAAGATTAGTGGAGCATAAGTTGCCACTTGAAGACTGGTTTCTTGGACTTGGTGATGTCACAGACACTTGGTAATAAGGAAATGGCTTTTTGAATCAATCAATAGAGATGCCAGGCTCTTTTTTCCCCTCTTTTGGAAAAGAAATGTCGAGTTATGGTCGAACTGGGCCTGTATTATTGCTGGAAGGCCTTAGCAGCAGAAGGCCGAATCTTGAACTGCATTCTGCGAGGACTGGTACCCCTAAAACAAACTCTACGAGGACTGGCCCAAGACAGGCTCTAGTTGCGGCAACAACAACAAAAAAAACTTTTTTGATGTGTAGCGATTTACCTAAAAACACACAAACACTTGATGTTCTGAAAAAAGCCTAAAAAACTGGATGTAGTGTAACATCCTTGAAAAAAAATCCTTTTCACTTATTCATTTTGAGTGACAACGGATTTATGTATGTTTTTTCTTGCTGCTCGACAAATAACATGAAGTTTTTTACTATTTGTGCACCAAAATCAGCGTTCGAAACCCGGAAACAAGAAGACCGATAAAAGAAAGAGGACGGAGCTGCATGCTTGGAGACTAGATTTGAAACTCGGGAAGACTGATAAAAAACCCAGCACGCACCACATAGCACTTCCTAATATTGATAAATGTACTGTCATAGTAATAGACAGTGGTACTCTTCAGAGAATAGGAGATGATGTTATTTCACGGAGGGAGTATTTATTTTTGTGTGCCTGCATGATTTCGTGGATACGAGTACAAAATAATGTTTTGTCCATGACGGACAGTAATTCATACTCCTGTAGTCCTGTGCGCCTACTAACTCGAAAACATCTGAACATGAACATGCGGGAGTACCGAAGGCCAGTGGTCGCCATGTGTTTCTGCACGACACGGCCAGCGCGCACTTTGGAATTTCAGAGCTACTGTCCTGCTACTGGACCATATAGATGGAGCGAGTGAGTGATCAGCCATTCGACCAACCGACCGATACGATATGCAGCTGGAGTGCTGGGTGCCTCTGGTATACCCCTTTTTCTTTTTTTTATGTGGCATAGTATAATTTATATTTTTACTAATCAAATTGATGGGTATAATTGGAGTCGATTAGAGTCAAAACAGAAGGGCTTGTATATACTGAAACAGAGGAAGAACGTGATTACACATTGCTATTTTCATACTAAAGTAGCTGATGTACTGCTAGAGAGAATAGCGCCCAATGATATATTTTTGTTAAAGAGTACTATTTTTTCCTGCTTGCCAATATTTACTATAGGTTTAAATATATTTCCTAGTATTACAATTGTCCCCACAAAATCTTTTAATAACTGTACTGGTTAAATGCGAAAATTGCGGTGGGTTAGGGGTGGGGGTGGGGGGGGGGGGGTAAACTTAGCTTAAAGAACCAATATATTCCATAGTTTGTTTCTTGACTGTCAATTGTTATACGAGTTCTTAGCTTAAGGAGCCCTTCAACATGGATTATGTTCTACTTCTACTTTGTTTTCTCACCTAAGAACAATATATTTTCCCTCAAAAAAGGGAAAAAAATACTCTTCTTTTCCACTTCGTGTTCTCCAAATCGCTAAGATGCTAATACGGCAAGTAATAGACATTATGTTCATCCAAATCAGATTAGGAATCGTCATAGAATAAAAGGGGCATATTTAGGCATGACCTCGGAGTACTTGATCTAAAACGTTAATTACTTTCACATGAGAACTTCTATTTATTGTTCACTCTTGTGAGTAGATAATATGAAAAGAAATACTACCAATTTTTTTATGAAGGATTTGATGCATGATAGAAAATATAGGATAGTAATTTGATACATACAAACATAAATGAGCTCTATGTAGAATACAACGATTTAACTTCTTTTCAGTAAGTGCAAAACTTATATTCATATAACCAATAACAAAACAAATCTCGAACAATATTTCAAAAACACAAGAAAAAGATATGCTGAAATGAAAAAGTATCTAGAAATCATTAATTTCTTACCTTCAAACTATGAAGAAAGATGTCCTATGACGGTGTCAAAGCGCCATCACCTTCCATATCCTCCTACAAAATCGTGACAACAAATCACAAATGAGAGAAAACAATAAGCGCATACAAACAAGTTATACTCAAAGTCTCCAATCCATAGAACTATGACAGAACATATATGTGATAAGACACTAAGTGCATCAATCTTTTCACATATCAGTAGAAAACATAAAATCGAGATCTAGATTGTACCGGCCTACCACTTGCAACAAAAACCTGAAAGAGCATAAGAGATGACCAAGCTTACTTTCCTATGGTTGTAGTTAATTGGAGAACAATATCTAATTTAAAGGAGAGGAACGGAAAATATAAATACTAGTTGGCGGATGGGGTGTTGTGGAGGTTCATCCGGAGGCTCTATAGCTACCAAGAGAAACACTCGCTCTAATTGCGCTCTAATTACACATTGTACTCAAGATCGGCAAATAGCGCCAAGTAGTTTTGAAGATCAACACCTAGCATGGTCATTTGCTAGTTGGCATGCGTCAAGTAATAACTTTAGCACAATTAATGAGTCAATGGAGATGTTTAGGGATGTTGTTTGATATATGTTAATCGATAGACTATCAATTGCCACACCATCACATCCACAAGTTTGTGTCAACATGAATATGCATATTTACTTTGGATAGCAAAGCCCTTCAAATATGCTAATACGGGGCAAGTATTAGACACTGTACTCACCCAACTCAGATTAAGGATCAGTCATAGAATGAACTAGACATATTTTGAATGACCTCAGAGTACTTAACCTAAAAGGTTAATTACCTCCACACGAGAAGAACATCAATTTATTGTTCACGTTTGTGAATAGATAATACGAAAGGAAACATCAAATTGTGTATGAATGGTTTGATGCATAATAGAGAGACATATGATAGCAATTTGATATAAACAAACCTAAATGCATTTGGAACATGGTAGTTTACCTTATTTTCAAGAAGCGCAGAACTTTTACTCATATACCCAAGAACAGAACAGATCTCAAAGTAATATTCCAGGAACACAAGGAAAAGAGATATGCTAAAACGAAAAAGTATCTAAAAATCATTAAGTTCCTACCTCCAAACTCAGAATGAATATGTCCTATCACAGTGTCAAAGCGCCTTCACGTTCCCTATCCTCCTACAAAATTATCAACATATCAAAAATGAGAGAAGACAATAAGCAGACACAAACAAGTTGTACTTAAAGTCTCCAAATTCATAGAACTATGACATATCATATATGTGATAACACAGTATGTGGATACAATCTTCTTAGATATCAATAGAAACCTGGAGATCTAGACCTAGGCTGCACTGCCCTACCACTTGCAATAAAATCCTGAAAGGGCATAAAAGATAACAAACCTTACTTTCCTATGGGTGTGGCTAATTGGAGAACAATGTCTAGTATGAAAGCGAGTAAGGTATTACTTAAATACTAGTTGGGGGATGGGGTTGTTGAGGAGAAACGCTCGCTCTAATTGCGCTGTAATTGCGCGTTATACTCGAGACCAGCACGTACCACCAAGTGGTATTGAATATCAACACCTGTCATTGTTATTTGCTAGTTGGCATGCATCAACTAATAATTTTAGCACAATTAATGAGTCAATGGACCACGTTTAGGGATGTCGTTTGGTACATCTTACTCGATAGACGATCAATTGCCACCCATCACATCCACACGACTTGCGTCAACATGGATGTGCATTTCCACATTATGTCAAAGCTAAAAAACATTCAATCATGAACACTACTTGAAACTATGATTTTACTCAAGCCATATACCCTAGCACAAATAGAAAAAAATCATAGGGGAATACTTTACCTTCGGCTTGCCCTAAGTAAAGAAGCTGAAAGCACAAATGCTCCCTGGGTGATTTTGGTAATTTATGTCAACATATCTCTTGTTGGACTAATACTTTTATCTAGTATATTTCAGATAAATCCAACAGTGGAGTGGCATGGACAAGAGGATGTGGAACCCTTCAAGATGCTAAGGACAAAGGATTGGCTCAAGCTCTAAAGCTCAAGACTCTACATTTTACTTTTAATGGTCCAAGATCATATTGAGTCCATAGGAAAGCCAATACTATTAAAAGGGGATGAGGTGTTGCTTAATGGCTTGCTTGCTCTCATGATGCTTACGATATGCTCCAAAGCCTCAACCACTTTCTCATATCCACATATGTCCCAAACCAAAAGTCAAACTCGGCCCCACCGAGTTGATCCATCCGACACCACCGAGTTCATTTGACATAGCCACTGCTAGAAACCCTAGTCATTTCGGTCTCACCGATAGGGATCTCGGTCTCACCGAGATGGGATTGCAAACTCTCTGTTTCCCTTCGTAACGTTTCGGTCCAACCGAGATGAACCGATCGGTCACACCGAGTTCGCAATGCAAACTCCCCGTTTCCCTTTCGTAACGTTTAGGTTACACCGAGATGAGCGAATCGGTCCCACCGAGTTTGCCTGGCCAACTCTCTGGTTAGCTTATTACCAAAGTCGGTCCTACCAAGTTTGTGTAATCGGTCTCACCCAGATTGCGTTATTCCCTAATCCTAATGATATCGGTCCCACCAAGTTGACATGTCGGTCCCACCGAAATTCCTAACAGTCACATTATGAACTAAATCGGTCCGACCGAGTTTTCTGATTTGGTCCCACCGAGTTTGGTAAAGTGTGTGTTATGTTAGATTTTTTGTGGAGGCTATATATACCCCTCCACCCTCTCCTCATTCATGAGGGAAGCCATCAGAGCGTGCCTACACTTCCACTACTTATTTTCTGAGAGAACCACCTACTCATGTGTTGAGAACAAGATATTCCAATCCAACCATATGAATTTTGATCTCTAGCCTTCCCCAAGTTGCTTTCCACTCAAATCATCTTTCCACCAAATCCAATCCTATGATAGAGAGTTGAGTGTTGGAGAGACTATCATTTGAAGCACAAGAGCAAGGAGTTCATCATCAACACACCATCTATTACCTTTTGGAGAGTGGTGTCTCCTAGATTGGATATGTGTCACTTGGGAGCCTCCGACAAGATTATGGAGTTGAACCAAGGAGTTTGTAAGGGCAAGGGGATCGCCTACTTCGTGAAGATCTACCCTAGCGAGGCAAGTCCTTCGTGGGCGATGGCCGTGGTGGTATAGACAAGGTTGCTTCTTCATGGACTCTTCGTGGACTCGCGCAACCGTTACCCTTCGTGGTTCTCCATCAACGTGGATGTACGATAGCACCACCTATCGGAACCACACAAAAAACATCCGTGTCTCCAATTGCGTTTGCACACTCCAATCCCATCCCTTTACGTTCTTTCAAGTTTCATACTTTACTTTCCGCTGCTAATATACTCTTTGCATGCTTGCTTGATTTGTATTGTGATTGCTTGAAATTGTGCTAATCTATCACCTCAACTTGAAAAAGTTAAAAACTGCCAACTTTATTTGTTGAGGGTCTAATCACCCCCCTCTAGACACCTCTTCTCGATCCTTTCAATTGGTATTAGATCTTTGGTCTCCATTGCTTTGGTTTAATCACCATTGGAGGAAGATGGATGAGTCTACGTTGGGGAGTCTTAGACATAGAGTACATATACTTGATGGAGAGTACTTTCATGAGTGAAAAAATGAGATGCTTGTGATTTTCAATTAATATCATTTAAAGAAGTACATTGCTAGTCCTTGTGCACCTCATATTGATCCTATGCATCCTACCCTTGATGAGTCCATTGACATGATTTGCAATCTTAGAACTGTTAATCTTATCACTAGAGGTTTGCCTAGAAACTTGATTGGTTGCTTGCCTACTCTTGATTGTGCCTACACTATATGGAGATTTCTTGAGGAAAGGTTTCCAAACTATTCCTTGCAAAACTTAGATGAAATTCTTCATAAGTCTATTGCTTTGAGTAAGATGAATTCCAATGATCCTAAGTTTGGTGATTGCCTATTTGAGCTTACAAATCTTATGCGTGCCAAAGGAGATGTAGGAATCATTAGCAATATTATTTCCGAAGCTATTAGAATTCATGAAGATGAACATTGTCAAAATCATATATCTAATGAATCACTCTCTCTAGGAAATGATCGTTCGCAAGATGATGTTGAACATGGATACTATGATGAGGATGATGATAGTGACTATGATCTTGATGATGCAATGAGATGCTTTGGTCTTATGGCTAATCTTCACGGCTACATGGCTGGAGGAAAGGAATGGGCCCTTGATAGTGGATGTACCAATCACATGACCGAAGACAAGGATATGTTTCGTGAGCTTGCTGAAAACAACGGCCCTCAAAAGTATGTCACTTTCGATGATAAATCAAAGGGTAAGGTGGTTGGCCTCGGTAAGGTGGCCATCTCACATGATAGCTCCATACAAAATGTCATGCTTGTTGAATCTCTTGGCTATAATTTACTTTTGGTATCTAGACTTGCTGATTTCGGTTTCAATGCCCTATTTACCAAAGTAGATTGCCAAGTGTTTCGTAGAGATAATCATAAAATGGTCTTTACCAGTATACGTAGAGGTGATCTATACATTGTTGATTTCACTAAAAAGGCTCAACCTAGAACTTGCTTAATTGCTAAATCTTCTAAAGGCTGGTTGTGGCATAGAAGGTTAGGTCATGTGGGCATGCGAAACCTTGTCAAGCTTATTAAAGGTGATCATATCCTTGGAATAAAAGATGTTATATTTGACAAGGATAGACTTTGCAGCGCTTGTCAAGCAGGTAAACAAGTTGGAGGAAGCCACCCCGTGAAGAACATCATGAGCACAAGGAGACCGCTCGAGCTACTTCACATGGATCTTTTCGGTCCCAACGCTTACAAAAGTCTCGGTGGAAACTCATTTGGTCTAGTTATAGTTGATGATTTTTCAAGATTTACATGGGTGTTCTTTCTTGATGATAAATCGCAGGTCCAAAAGATCTTCAAAAACTTCACTAGGAAGGCCCAAAATCAATTTGAAGTAAAGATCAAGAAGGTTTGCAGCGACAATGGAACGGAGTTCAAGAATGCCAATGTGGACACCTTTCTTGATGAAGAAGGTATCTCACACGAGTTCTCGGCTACGTACACACCTCAACAAAATGGAGTTGTTGAGAGGAAGAACCGAACACTCATCGAAATGGCGAGAACGATGCTTGATGAGTACAAGACGCCAAAGCACTTTTGGGCGGAAGCGGTTGAGACAGCTTGTCATGCAACAAATCGCTTGTATCTCCACAAGCTACTCGACAAGACGGCATACGAGCTTTTCACCGGTAACAAACCCCAAGTTGGATACTTTCGAGTATTCGGCTCAAAGTGCTACATTCTTGATAAGCATCATCGTTCTAAATTTGCTCCTAAATATCAGGAGGGTTTCCTACTTGGTTATGGCTCAAACTCTCACACTTACCGTGTCTACAACAATTTCACCCGAAAGGTTGAAGAGACGGTAGATGTGAAGTTTGATGAATCTAGCGGCTCGCAAATAGAGCAATTGCCAATTGATGTAGGAGACAAAGACCCTTCGAAAGCAATCCAAGACTTGCCTATTGGCAAGATCTGTCCAACGGAGGTGAAGGAGAGTACCTCGTCCATCCAAGTGGAAGCTTCTACCTCACGCCAAGGTGAAATAAGAGTTGACATGGAAGCATCCACAAGTGGGACACACCATGATGAAGAAAATGAGGAAGTACACCAAGATGAACCTCAACAACCTCCTTCTCCACCACGAGAAGAGAACGACAACATCAACAATGAAGAAGGCCAAGAAGAGGAACGAGATGATGAAGATGATGTTCCACCCCGATCAAGACAAAGGCTCTCACGAGTTCGAGCAAGAGTCGCCAGAGACCATCCCGTCGAGCACATCTACAATGATATCCAAACCGGGAGAATCACCCGCTCTAAAACTCATTTGGCTAATTTTTGTGAACACTATCCATTCATCTCTAGCATTGAACCCATGAAGGTTGAAGAAGCATTGGAAGATCCGGATTGGATAAATGCCATGCATGAAGAGCTACACAACTTTGAGAGAAACCAAGTGTGGACGTTGGTCGAGAAGCCCGACAACAACCACAACATCATCGGTACCAAATGGGTGTTTCGCAACAAGCAAAATGAAGATGGACAAGTCGTTCGCAACAAAGCACGTCTCCTCGCCCAAGGCTACACTCAAGTTGAAGGTATGGACTATGGTGAGACATATGCCCCCGTTGCTAGACTTGAGTCCATTCGCATATTACTTGCCTATGTAATCACCATGATATCACTTTGTACCAACTGGACATTAAAAGTGCTTTTCTAAATGGTGAAATTGAGGAGGAAGTTTATGTTAAACAACCTCAATCATGTTTACAAACTTCACAAAGCATTTTATGGTCTTAAACAAGCTCCTAGAGCATGGTATAAATGCTTGACCAAGTTCCTCATTGAAAAAGGCTTTGAGATTGGAAAATTGATTCTACTCTTTTCAATAAAAGGGTTAATGGAGAATTATTTGTATGCCAAATTTATGTTGATGATATTATATTTGGATCAACTAACCCTCATTTTAGTGAGAAGTTTGGGAAGCTTATGTCGGAGAAGTTTGAGATGTCTATGATGAGTGAACTCAAGTTCTTTGTGGGTTTGCAAACCAAGAAAACTAAGGAAGGAACCTTTGTTTCTCAAACAAAGTATACCAAGGACTTATTCAAGAAGTTCAATATGCAAGAATGCAAAGGTATGAGTACACCGATGCCTACTAGTGGACATCTTGACTTGACTAAAGATGGAGAACCCGTTGATCAAAAAGTTTATCGCTCTATGATTGGTTCATTGTTATATCTATGTGCCTCTCTTCCCGATATCATGCTAAGTGTGTGCATGTGTGCATGGTATCAAGCAGCTCCAAAAGAATGTCATCTTAAGGTTGTGAAAAGGATATTGAGATACTTAATACATACACCAAATTTTGGCATTTGGTATCCAAAGAGGGCCTCTTTTAATCTTGTTGGCCACTCCGACCCGGACTATGCTGGTGACAAGGTTGATAGAAAGTCCACTTCGGGTACTTGCCAATTTCTTGGTAGATCTCTTGTGTCTTGGTCCTCCAAGGAACAAAACTCGGTATCCTTATCCACCACCGAAGCGGAATACATTGCCGCTGGGTCATGTTGTGCTCAATTACTTTGGATGACCCAAACTCTTAAAGATTATGGGATATATGTGAAACATGTTCCATTGCTTTGTGACAATCAAAGTGTTATTAAGATTGCTCATAATCTCATGCAACATTCTCAAACTAAGCATATTGGAGTTCGTCATCATTTTATTCGAGATCATGTTGCTAAGGGAGATATCAACCTTAAGCATGTCCGTACCGATAAGCAATTGGCGGATATATTCACTAAACCACTTGATGAGAAAGTGTTTTGTAGGTTGAGCGATGAATTGAACATCATTGATGCTTCAAACTTGGAGTAGGAACTTCATTTGGATACATGCAAGGCATGAGCCCTTAAGAAATCCATGATATTTCTCTTATGATGATTATCATGTATCATGGATATATTTGCACCCTTGCATGTTATCTAACCCTTGTAGGTACTTGGATGAACCTAAATCTATGAGACTACAACTCACTCACATCTTGAGCAATCTCTACATCACCAAGTCTCTACAATCCGGTGGTTGAAGACAAGGAAGCATGAAACCCTTCAACATATCCTTTGACAATTTCTATATGTCAAATTTCTTTTGGTATCATATTTCATGATTGTAATTTTGGATACACAAATGCTATTCCTTGCAAGATTAACTCATGTAGGTAGATAAACTCAAATTCCAAGTGGAGCTCCCAACTCTTGATGAGCTACATCAACCTTGAGCATCCCAAACAAGTTCAACTACATGATCAAGATCACCACCACCACCCAAGGTATGTTATTCCATCTTAGAGAAGCTTTACCCCAAGTCTTGGGTCAAAGTAACTCAACAAGATGTGAATACATCAAAATGCTTAAACGAAAAATGGCAACCCCATTTTGAGCTTAAACGATGAGTATGACCTATGATCAAGTGTCTTCACTTGACTCCTAAGTCAATATACTCTAACATAGGTGACTTTGTCGCCGACCATTTCTAGATGAAGTTCTCTAGTGTTTCTCCGTGCTCTTGCATTTGTCTCACGCATATTTGTTTCCCCTTTCAAAAAAAACTTCATCTAGATTTCTTTTCTTTTCTCTGTTATTCTCTGCATTTTCCCTGCATCTAATTCATTGCAAATCATTCAGTTAATTCCCTGCAAATCTTTGTGAGATTTTATTTTCCTAGTGAGCTGTGATGACTAGTGTTTTCTTTGTAATGAACTCGGACACACCGGTTTGTCTCTTTTGGTCAAACCGAATCTTTTCGGTACCATCAAAGAAAACAACTCGGTGTAGCCAATTTCAAGGCTGAGAAAACAACTTGTCATTTGCTTCCTGCACATTTTGTTCCAGCTCCACTTGATGATTCTTATCCTCTACCAGCACCTTATTTTCCCCTGCTACTTTGCCATTTGACTCAAGGACCAATCCTATTTTGACTCACACTCTAGAGAAGACCCTTCTTGGAAATTAATGTCAAAGGGGGGAGAGAGTTCACATCAAAGCTTAATCATATCAAAAGGGGGAAAGAGAGATGAATTATCACATCAAAGAGAGACCCCAGATGCTTGGTATTCAAAGAGGAGAGAAGTCACATTTCTTTTAGAGGGGAAAGACATGTTCATGTTGTTTGTGTGTTTGCTTTGCTCTGATTTTCTATTCCCTATCTTCTCCCAATATCCCACATAAGTTTCAGGGGGGAGCAAGACATCTAAGGGAAGGAAATCTTCAAATTCATTGCATATCTTTGACTTTGGGGACATGTCTATACTCAAATAGAGTACCTAGTACTCACTCTCTACATATCATCCCAATCTTGGTACTCTTGTGGTTTGCTGCTCTTGCTTTGTTTAGTAGATGTTTTTGTGTTATCTAACCTTGTTTACTCAGGTTCATCTCTTCCAAAGCTAGCTCAAGACCATAAGGTAAGTATATGCATCACACTCATGTACATGAGGATCTCTTGCTGATGTACATATTGTTTGCAAGAAGGACTCATGAGCATGAAGGTACATTCTCTTAATTCACATCATTTGCTCTGATTCATATAGCCAAGATACATATAATTCATTGCTTGCTCTGTCATGATTATGCACTCACATGCTCTTATGTTCCATATTCACATGATTGCATACATGTAGGGGGAGCTTATGCATGTTATATGTCATTCCAAAGCTTTACTTGCCTTTCTCTATATCTTTATCTAAAGCTTTGATGTATGTTGTCATCAATTACCAAAAAGTGGGAGCTTGAAAGCACAAGTGCTCCCTGGGTGATTTTGGTAATTTATGTCAACATATCTCTTGTTGGACTAATACTTTTATCTTGTATATTTCAGATAAGTCCAACAGTGGACTGACATGGACAAGAGGATGTGGAACCCCTTCAAGATGCTAAGGACAAAGGATTGGATCAAGCTCTAAAGCTCAAGACTCTACATTTTACTTTTAATGGTCCAATATCACATTGAGTCCATAGGAAAGCCAATACTATTAAAAGGGGATGAGGTGTTGCTTAATGGCTTGCTTGCTCTCATGATGCTTAATGATATGCTCCAAAGCCCTCAACCACTTTCTCATATCCACATATGTCCCAAACCAAAAGTCAAACTCGGCCCCACCGAGTTGATCCATCCGGCGCCACCGAGTTCATTTGACATAGCCACTGCCAGAAACCCTAGTCATTTCGGTCTCACCAATAGGGATCTCGGTCTCACCGAGATGGGATTGCAAACTCTTTGTTTCCCTTCGTAACGTTTCGGTCCAACCGAGATGAACCAATCGGTCACACCGAGTTTGCAATGCAAACTCCCTGTTTCCCTTTTGTAACGTTTCAGTCGCACCGAGATGAGCGAATCGGTCCCACCGAGTTTGCCTGACCAACTCTCTGGTTAGCTTATTATCAAAGTCGGTCCCACCGAGTTTGTGTAATCGGTCTCACCGAGATTACATTATGCCCTAACCCTAATGATATCGGTCCCACTGAGTTGACATGTCAGTCCCATCGAAATTCCTAACAGTCACATTATGAACTAAATCGGTCCGACCTAGTTTTCTGATTCGGTCCCACCGAGTTTGGTAAAGTGTGTGTAACGGTTAGATTTTGTGTGGAAGCTATATATACCCCTCCACCGTCTCCTCATTCGTGAGGAAAGCCATCAAAACGTGCCTACACTTCCACTACTCATTTTCTGAGAGAGAACCACTTACTCATGTGTTGAGACCAAGATATTCCAATCCAACCATATGAATCTTGATCTCTAGCCTTCCCCAAGTTGCTTTCCGCTCAAATCATCTTTCCACCAAATCCAATCCTATGAGAGAGAGAGAGTTGAGTGTTGTGGAGACTATCATTTGAAGCACAAGAGCAAGGAGTTCATCATCAACACACCATCTATTACCTTTTGGAGAGTGGTGTCTCCTAGATTGGTTAGGTGTCACTTGGGAGCCTCCGAAAAGATTGTGGAGTTTAACCAAGGAGTTTGTAAGGGCAAGGAGATCGCCTACTTTGTGAAGATCTACCCTAGTGAGGCAAGTCCTTCATGGGCGATGGCCATGGTGGGATAGACAAGGTTGCTTCTTCATGGACCCTTCGTGGGTAGAGCCCTCCGTGGACTCGCGCAACCATTACCCTTCGTGGGTTGAAGTCTCCATCAATGTGGATGTACGATAGCACCACCTATCAGAACCACGCCAAAAACATCTGTGTCTCCAATTGCGTTTGCACACTCCAACCCCATCCCTTTACTTTCTTGCAAGTTTCATGCTTTACTTTCCGCTGCTCATATACTCTTTGCATGCTTGCTTGATTTGTATTGTGATTGCTTGAAATTGTGCTAATTTATCACCTCAACTTGAAAAACTTAAAAACTACCAACTTTATTTGTTGAGGTTCTAATCACCCCTCCTCTAGATGTAGTATAAATAGGGAAAGACTCTTCCCCTAGGGTGTATGTGACAAGTTGTAGGGAAAGTTTCTTTACCTAGGGGCACCAACACTAGGGAAAGATTGTAGGGTCGATCTAAATTGTTGACGAGGATATGAAATCCAGGCAGGCCAGATAGGCGTAGGGCTAGCCACATTGTCCACCAAGGTGCTGAGTCAACCACCTGGGCATAAGTGCTAGTTGGGCACCACATGAACTTGGGTGACTCAAAAACGGGTAGCCATCCTTGCACAACATGATCTAGTTAAACCATAGGACACGATCCCATGAGTAGTCCGACCCGAGTTCGATCGAGTATATAAGGCAAGCTAGGGGCCCTCTTGGACCAAGACACAACATTCTAGATCCATCTACCCTAGGGTTTTACCTACTCTTCGTTGGGCACTATCATAGACGAGACCTTGTAGCACAAGAAATGCATCTCTCTAGCGATCTTCCTAATAGTACTTATCCATCTACTACTAGCTGTAGGATAAATTATATCTGCCTCCTTTCTAAGGAACACAATGAACATGACTTACCCATCTACTATGAGCTATGGGATAAATAATACCTGCCTCCAAAATCTTTAATATTTCATTTCTTACAACTTCCTTCATCTTAGGATTTAAGAGGCATTGATGATCAACAACGGGTTTAGCATCTGGCTCCATATGGATTTTGTGTTTACACATAGTTGGACTAATGCCCTTGAGATCATCTAGTGTATATCCAACTTCAACACGATGTTTCCTTAGAGTCCTCAACAAGTTTTTCTCTTCGTGCACTAAAGGGTTAAAACTAATAATAACATGGTATATTTTTTTTCATCAAGATAAGCATATTTCAATGTATGAGGGAGTTTCTTTAATTCAAACACAGGATCACCTTTAGGTGGAGGACTGTCTCCCAAAATTTCAACATGCAAATTATGTTTAAGAACAGGCTCTCGCCTAAAGAATATTTCATCTACTTCCTCATGGCCATTCATATGCATATCATTCTCATGACCTAATAAATATTGCTACAAAGGATTAGTAGGAGGCACAACAATAAAGGCAAGACCAATGATAACAGCTTCATTAGGAAAATCCTTATCATGATGTTGTTTGGAGAATTTAGAAAAATTAATGATACGTCCCAAAGGCCCAGGGGCGCGCCACCCCCCAGGGCGCGCCTGGCAGGCTGGTGGGCCCGTGGCAGCTCCCAGAACGCTAACCCCAACTCCATAAGTACTTATTCACCAAGAAAAAATGGAGAGAAGGAATGATCGTGTTTTACGATACGGAACCACCGCCACCTCCTGTTCTTCATTGGGAGGGCCGATCTGGAGTCCATTCCAGGCTCCCAAGAGGGGGGTTCGACCCCGTTGTCATCATCAACCTTCCCCCATCACCAATTTCATGATGCTCACCGTCAGGAGTGAGTAATCCCTTCATAGGCTTGCTGGACAGTGATGGGTTGGATGAGATTTATCATGCAGTCGAGTTAGTTTTGTTAGGGCTTGATCCCTAGTATCCACTATTTTCTGATATTATTATTGCTCTGACTTTGCTATGCTCAATGCTTATCACTAGGGCCCAAGTGCCATGATTTCAGATTTGAACCTATTATGTTTTCATGAATATAAGTGTGTTTTGGATCCTATCTTGCATGTTGTGTGCACCTATTATGTGTTATGATCCGCATCCCCCAATGTGACAACAATTGGGATTCTTTCCGGTGATGGCCGTAGTATGAGGTGTTCATGTATTCACTAAGTGTTAATACTTTGTTCCGGTTCTCTATTAAAAGGAGACCTTAATATTCCTTAGATTTTCTTATGAACCCCGCTGCCATGGGAGGGTAGGACAAAAGGTGTCATGCAAGTTCTTATTATAAGCACCTATGACTATATACGGAATACATGCCTACATTACATTGATGGATTGGAGCTATTGTGTATTGCTCTAGGTTGTGACTGTTGTATGATTAATGTCATCCAACACAAATATCCATCGCCGATCCAATGCTTACTCTTTTCTCATATTGATCTTTGCTAAGTTGCTACTATTATTGTTGTTACAATCATCACAAAATTGCTACTTTTACTGCTACTATCAAAATTATCAAACTACTGTGCTACTAAACACTTTGATGTAGAGAGATAATTTCCCATGTGTGGTTGAATTGACAACTCAACTGCTAAGGCTCATAGATATTCTTGGGATCCCCTTGTGTCGAATCAATAAATTTAGATGAAATACTACCCTCGAAGACTATCACGATCCCCTATACTTGTGGGTTATCAAGACCTTTTCCCGGCGCCGTTCCCGGGGAGCATAGCTCTATTATTGAGTTCACTTGGGATTTTACACTAGGAAGAATCTGAAAGACGCTAAGTCCAAGATCGTACCCTCTAAGACGAGGGGAGGTAAGGAACTTCCATCTAGCTCCGCACTTGATTCACCTTCTATTTTAAGTACGCTTGCGACATCACCACTTGCTATTCATTCTGATATGTCGCAAGTAATTGATGATACTAGTTCTGCTATAAATAAAACTTGTGATGATGCTAGTACTTTGCTTGATGAACTATGCCACTAGGTGAACTTCTTGATGAACAACTTGTTAAAGCTAAAGAAACTGAGAATGCTGAAACTGATGAAAATTATGATTCACCTATTATGCCTTGCTCTCCTACTGGGGTTGAAATGCCTAAGATACCTGATGGTTATGTTATAGATGGGGAGACAACTAGAGAAGTTCTTGCTTGTAATGATATAGATGATGTTAAGAAATTACTGAGTATGCTGAAAGAAAAATCTATGATGGAGAGAATGAAATATGATCCTAAGTTTGCTACTTCTCCTATCTTTGTTACTGATAAGGATTACGATTTTTCTGTCGATCCCGAGTTAATTATTTTGGTTGAATATGATACTTTTCATGGTTATGAAACTGAAACTGTTGTGGCACACCTTACCAAATTTAGGACAGTATAACTCACCTAATCCGAGCCCTCTCATACCCCTGCCATTTTTGGCTGTCATTTAGTGTCCGGGGCATCCCTGACCGTCAGATATTATTTAGGTCGTGAGTTGGGCCATTTGTCCTAAAGTGCTGCTATTTTGGAAGCTGAATCTAAGGCATGTGGTTAACTGGGCCTCCCTCCACCCAAAGCGACCCTTTGTAGCTCAATGAAATGTAGCCAATTTACAAACAAATTGTTCCCTTTGCCCCAAGAGAAAAATACAGTATTGCTAAAAAAAGAGAAAAATAGAGTAATACGTGATGCGCCTCTTCCTCTCGTCCCACGGGGCCGGTGGCAGTGAGTTGGCTTCCTACGCTCATGGCAGGCCTTTGATGTGTAGACGCCATTAGTAATGTCGCCACCCTCTTTATAAGTGGCACCAACCCGCCTCTCCTCCATTGGCGGGAGCAATGGATACCATGGAGACGCAGCGAGCAGCTAGTCCCGTGGCCAACGGCCAGGGGGCGCGGGCGCAGCAGCGGCGGACCTCCACCATTGGCGAGAGCACTGCTTCCATGGAGATGAAGTGAGCAGTATGGTTTGCACCACCGACCAGGGGCGTAGGTGCAATGACGATGGCGATCTAATCAAGGCCCGCGGTTTCATGAGTCTATCTTCTTTTTGCAATATGTTTTACAGAAATGTTTCTTCTTATAGTGAAAAATATCAATTGAGTTATCTTGTTCCTAAATCTAACGTCAACTCCTTTCTGCGAGCATAGTCTTAATATTTTTGAAAGAGTAATCTTGTAAGAAATAAGACCTAAGATTAATTCAGGAACGTTGGTATTATCAAGCCAATCAACAAAGAATTATTTGTTAACTATATAATTTCTTAGTGTTTCATGATTATTTTTGTATAAGATTGTATGTTCTAATTTTTAAACATAAGATCTCATGAACTACATAAACAGACTTATATTAGTTCACCACAATGAGTTATCATGTGCAAAAAATTGTGTTCTCATACAATGTATCTTGGTGTAAGTGCATCTACACTACAAAAAAAGACACATCCGTGACATTTTGGCCCGGACGAATTTTTTTCCTGTCATACTTATGACACTTCTATGACGATAACTGTGACAAGACCCAGTATCATCATAGATGTGGTGGGATCCTACTTCTATGACAAAAAATCATGACAGAAAATGGGCTTTTAGTCCTGGGCGGGCCGAAGATGCAGATGATACGTCTCCAACGTATCTATAATTTTTGATTGTTCCATGCTATTATATTACCTGTTTTGGATGTTTATGGGCTTTACTCTACACTTTTATATCATTTTTGGGACTAACCTACTAACCGAAGGCCCAGCCCGAATTGCTGTTTTTTTTGCCTATTTCAGTGTTTCGAAGGAAAGGAATATCAAACAGAGTCCAAACGGAATGAAACCTTCAGGAGCGATCTTTTTGGAACAAACGCAATCCAGGAGACTTGGAGTGGACGTCAAGAAGCGAACGAGGTGGCCACGAGGGTGCCCGGCGCGCCCTAAGGGGGTGGGCGTGCCCCCACCCTCATGGGCCCCTCGAGCGTCCATCGACCTACTTATTCCTCCTATATATATCCACGGACCCCAAAAACATGCAGGAGCACCACAAAAAACTATTTTCACCGCCACAACCTTATGTATCCGCGAGATCCCATCTTGGAGCCTTCGTCGGCACTCCGCCGGAGGGGGAATCGACCACGGAGGGCCTCTACATCATCTCCAAGGCCTCTCCGATGAGTTGTGAGTAGTTTACCACAGACCTTCAGGTCCATAGTTATTAGTTAGATGGCTTCTTCTCTCTCTTTGAATCTCAATACAAAGTTCTCCTTCCTCTTCTTGGAGATCTATTTGATGTAACTCTTTTTGCGGTGTGTTTGTCGAGATCCGATGAATTGTGGGTCTATGATCAAGTTTATCTATGAGAAATATTTGAATCTCCTCTGAATTCTTTTATGTATGATTGGTTATCTTCGCAAGTCTCTTCGAATTATCAGTTTTGTTTGTCCTGCTAGATTGATCTTTCTTGCAATGGTAGAAGTGCTTGGCTTTGGGTTCAATCTTGCGGTGTCCTTTCCCAGTGATAGTAGGGGCAGCAAGGCACATATTGTATTGTTTCCATCGAGGATAAAAAGATGGGGTTTATATCATATTGTTTGAGTTTATCCCTCTACATCATGTCATCTTGCTTAATGCATTACTCTGTTCTTATGAACTTAATACTCTAGATGCAGGCAGGAGTCGGTCGGTGTGTGGAGTAATAGTAGTAGATGCAGAATCGTTTCGGTCTACTTGTTGCGGACGTGATGCTATATATATACATGATCATGCCTAGATATTCTCATAACTATGCACTTTTCTATCAATTGCTCGACAGTAATTTGTTCACCTACCATAATAATTATGCTATCTTGAGAGAAGCCTCTAGTGAAACCTATGGCCCCCGGGTCTATCTTTTATCATACAAGTTTTCCATCTACTTTTATTTGCATCTTTTATTTTCCAATCTATATCATAAAAATACCAAAAATATTTATCTTATCTTATTATCTCTATCAGATCTCACTTTCGCAAGTTACCGTGAAGGGATTGACAACCCCTTTATCGCGTTGGTTGCGAGGTTCTTGTTTGTTTGTGTAGGTGCGTGGGACTTTTTAGGAGCCTCCTACTGGATTGATACCTTGGTTCTTAAAAGCTGAGGAAAATACTTACGCTACTTTGCTGCATCACCCTTTCCTCTTCAAGGGAAAAACCAACGCATGCTCAAGAGGTAGCAGCAGCTGCATGACATTCTTTGGGACGTGCATGACACAAAAAACCATGGTAGAAGCAAGGGCAAGGAAAATATCAGGGAGTTCCCAGTTACGGTGGGTGGTCGGGGGACGAGCGATGCGCGTTTCTCTTGTACACGTACGCACGTGGGTGCGAGAGGCGTTGGGCTCTAACTGAACCCGATCAGCGATTGCACTAGCTACGTTACTGAACCCGAGCGATCAATCCCTTGTTGTTAACTGAACCCGAGTGATTCCTTCGCTACTGCTGCTAACTGAAGCCGATCAAACCCTGCTGCCTCCTTCCCTTGATGAACAGTGGGTGTTGTTGGGGGGTTTGGATGAACAGTTCCCGGTGGGGGTGGATGAACAGGACCCCATGGTGTTGCCTTTGGATGAACATGACCCCGATCGAGCCGGTTGGGGGTGGATGAACAGGACCACGTGGAGGGCTGGATGAACAGGACGACCCCGTGGAGGGCTGGATGTATAGGCTGGTTGAACAATAGCCGGTGGAGGGATGGATGAACAGTAGCCCATGGAGGGGTGGTTGAACAGGACCCCGTGGAGAGGGCTGGTTGAACAGTAGCTGGTGGAGGAGCGCACGGTGGAGGCTGGATGAATAGGAGCCCGTGGATGAACAGTCGCAGGTGGAGGCTGGAGGAGGTCGACGGTGGAGATGAACAGTATCCCGTGGAGTCCCGTTTTGCGGTACGCCACACCCCTCTCGATGAACATGACCCCTGTTTTGACCGTAGCGCTCCAACACAAGTCCGTTTCCTCCGTTTTGCGGTACAACACACCCCTCCCGATCAACAGGACCCCGCTTCGACCATAGGAGGTCCAACATAAGTCCGTTTCCTCCGTTTTGCGGTACGCCAAACCCCTCTCGATGAACAGGATCCTGTTTCGACCGTGGCCGGTCGAACACAAGGCCGTTTTCTCCGTTCTACGGTACGCCAGGCCTCGTTTCCATCGGCTATTCCATTCAAGCCCTCCCGACGAACACAACATATTCCGACCCGGTCGGTTGCCTCACGATGAACAGGACGTTGTTTCTCCGTTCCGACCCAGGCGGTTCGCTGCCCATGAATAGGACGTCGCTGCTGCCGTCCGTTGCCTCTCCATGTACACAAGCCCTGGCCGTCCGTATATATATGCGCGAGTATGCGCTTGAGACCCCGCCCGTATGTACGTACGTCGCTGTATTTTCTTTCTTGCACACTAGCCGCTGTACGTACATGTACATGCTACGTGCGCGCCTCTACTACGACACGTGCCCTTCCTTTCACGGCCATGGTTCATCGCTGCAGCCTGCAGACAGACCGATCGTATGTACGTACACGTTCGCGACCAGAATGACAACACTACATAAGGTTCGATCAGGTGGGTCCCGACTGTCAGGCACTTACTTGCGTGCGAAGATGTAGCTGGTGGGTCCGAGCAGTCATGGGGCGAATCATTTTTTTTGCCTGTAATATGGACACACTTCCTTGCATGCGAAGATGTAGCTGGTAGGTCCTAGTAGTCAGGGGGAAACACTTTTTTTGTGAAATATGGTGGCCCATCCGGTGGGTCCATGCTGTCAGGTGGAGGAATCAATATTTTCCGCGTAATAAGGAGGCACTTCCTTGCTGCGGCCGTGGACCCAACTGTCAGCCTCTCCACGTATAGTACTCTTCCGATGGAAGTCGGTTGTTGACCACATTAACCATGCCGCACCAAGAGCACCAATGCGGTGGACGACGATGAGGCCTAGGAAGGGGACGACGCGGAGCTGGGGAAGACGCGGCAGTGGATGCCCATGTGGAGAGGAGTACGAGGGTTCACTGGTTCGGCTACTGTGCGAGGCTATCGTCGCCGCAGAATAACATGGGGTGTGGGTGAGTGGAGGGATGGCCTGGCCAGCAATGGGAGTAGTAGGGGGCGGTGAGGCCTCCGCGGTTGCATAACCGGCCACGAGAGGCAGGAGCAGGCGGCACGACCGGCGCTGCTTTGGGCGAGTTGAGCAAGAAGACTAGAGGTTGAAGAAGCACGCCGACAGTTGGATGGACATCATACGGTCATTGCAGCTAGAATCGTTTATATTGACTAAGTTGACAAAGCCCTTGGTACGTATCAACTTAGTAGGCCCACAGGTCATCTTCCGAAATGGTGCGCCCCAGATGTCAGGGGGAGGAATCATTTTTTGGGCGGGTGAAGCTAGAATATCCGAGATTTAAGAAGAAGCACAACATCCGTTGGATGGACATCCAACGGCCACTTATGCTAGAACCGTGTGTTGACTATAAGTTGACAAAGGCTTGCATATGCGTCAACTTTTTTTGATGGGATGCGTCAACTTAGTAAGCCCACAAGTGTGCGGCAGAGAACTTATAACCCATTTGAGATTTGTAAGAATGTGCAGCCCATTTTCGAATTCTAATGGAATTTAGTACAGCCCATTTACTGTTTGTTAAAAGTACAACCAATTTTCTAGCTAGGACAACGATTAATAATTTCAACCAACCATTCAAAACAGATTTCAATAAAATTTCCCACATTTTGATGGGATCCGAAATATTTTTATCCCAAAATTTATAGTCAGATTAAATAAAATTTCAATATAAATTTGTATTAGTAAAATCCAACGAAACATTGCGCCGCAACAATTAATGAAATTAAAATTTTCAAAATCCAAAAATATATTTTATAAAGTAATTACGTGTTTGGTACATTTTTTTGTAGTTACTGCCCAGTTTTTATAATTACATCCCATTTATTATTTCTTAAAGCCTATTTCCTTATTAAGCCTAATGCATCCCTCCTAGGAAAGATTTGTAGCCCAGTGGGGCGGAGAATAACAAGTTGACCTTGCCTGGGTATTCCTCAAAAAAAGTATAGCTGGGCTGGATATCTGGCCTGGGCTAGACGGGCCACAACCCGCCAAGTTAATACCCTGCTCTCCTCTGAACAACAACGAAAACATCGCTCAAGAAAAACTCTGCAGTGCTCACACCTCAAAAACACAAATACTGCTCGAGCTACTTGGTCCCAGCTGTCGGCCGCTCCTTGTGCTATTCTCTCATTTATTGACTACATAGGTTGACAATGGTGTGGGACCGTGATGTCAGGAAACCAGGAGGAAGCAAAAAAATTTACAGTTGTATATAATAAGGAGACACTTGCGTACGTGCGGCTATGGCCCTGGTGGGTCCCCACTGTCATCCTCTCTAAGTAAAGTCATCTCCTCATTCCTCATGTCCGTTGACCATGTTGACAACGCGAAACGGTGGTGCCACGGTGAGTGCAACAACTCGAAGGACGACAGAGAGGGCCTCGCGGGCCCTACAGATGGTCTGATACAACGCCCACTGCTCATTTGGAAAGCCAGGATCATAGGGCCACATGTCCGCGATAGCATTGTCATTCGCTTGTTCCCCGGTGCTCGTTGAGGAGACGAAGGTTGCAGCACAGGTCCTCCTATGCTAGTAGCTCTTCCGCCATTAGGGCGTCGAAGTGCGGCCGCACCTACTCTATGGTGAATACAACATGAACTGGCTTGGACAGTGGCACCGGCTCCTGGTCGGAAGCTAGGTCCATCGTATGATTGTCGTCGCTCTGCTCGGCGAGCTCGCTAGCGAGCCAGCATGTCCAGCTACTGGGCTGACCCACTGCCAAGCACGGGTCTGACTGCCCTGGCCCATCCAGACCGCCTCCCTCGCCCGTGCGCGCTTTCCGCCCGAAACGGTCAGCGCCGCCCGCCCCGCTTCCTGGTGCAGGCAATTGCTTCGCCTTCAAACGACACAAGTGTCGTCTGTCCGTCTGTCTACCACCCACATTAATGATATGTGGTTGCCTAGGCGGCTACTCCGGCGCCACACGTCCGTCTCTCCCTCGCCCACCATTGCTATATAAACTGCTGCGCCGGCCATGGCCGCAGTCATCCGCCTCCGTTCCCTTTATCCTGTCCACACCACTACTTCCCACCATGGCTTCCTCGCACTCCAATGCTCTTTGGGACGGGCGGACGATGAACCACAAGGAGATGGCAACCATTGCTGCTGACTGGCTGGCAGGCAGGCGGCCGGAGGATGATGATGTCCCAATGGAGAACATGGTAGTCGACGATCTGGCGCCAACCCTCTCTTCCGCGCCATCCTCGCCAGTGCATTGCACCATGACCATCGGCAAGGCCCGTGCCCAATACATGGACACGGTGAGGCAAAAGCGTGAGGAGCAGTTCCGGGAGGCGCATGCCGACGCCGCCTACAACCACCATCTCCTTCAGGAGTACCTGCAGGCAGAGAAGCAGATCACCGCGGAGCGGGTGAAGCAGGAGGCGCTGCTTGACTCGTATCGCTCTGCCCGCGAGGGCCGCCTCAAGTGCTGGTGGTGCCGCATGCGGGTGGCGGAGGCTGCGGCCGCCTACAAAGAGGGCGATGAAGCAGGCGAGGCGCTGTTTGGCGAGACCGAGGACGAGACAGAGGACAATGTCGGCTCGGACGAGTCCCCACTCTGCTCACATCGACGAGGCCCTGCTCTGCCGAGGCCCCGCGGCGCCAACAACGTGGCAGAGGACACCCCCGGCTCCACCGAGGCCCCGCCCCGCCAACAACGAGGTAGAGGACATCGCGGGCTCAGCCGAGGCCCCACCCTGCCGGCAACGAGGTGGGGGCGGGATTTCCTGCTCCACCGAGGCGCCGCCCCGCCGGCAACGAGACAGAGGACATCGCCGGCTCCGCCGAGGCCCCGCCCCGCCAGCACCAAGGCGGAGTTCCTACTCTGTCGAGGCCCCGCCCCGCCAACAATGAGGCAGAGAACATTGCCGGCTCAGCCGAGGCCCCACCCTGCCAGCAACGAGGGGGAGGATTTCCTCCGCTCCACCGAGGCGCCGCCTGCCCGGCAACGAGACAGAGGATATCGCCGGCTCCGTCAAGGCCCCACCCCACTGCCGACGAGGCCGTGCCACATAGAAAACGAGGAAGAGTAGAACATGGTAGGTCGCCTCGCTCGGGTCCAAGTAAGGCCACTACTGCTACCCTCCGGTTGAAGCCAAGCTAGGCGGTTTGACCATTGACGGCCGATTAGCTTCTTGGCGGCGGCGTGGAGTCGGAGAGCTATGTTGGAGAAGGACGCTGCTTCTACTTAACTGCTGATGCAGTTGGCTGACTGACATGTGGGCCCAACAGGCATCTGGGCCACATCTCAGTTATGCACCTGCACCTGCAGTTAAGTCACTAAAGCTCAGTCCGCTGGAGAAGAAGGTTCTGTTCGGCTCAGCCGGACACAGTTGGGTAGCTTCGGTTAATTAATTATACCTCCAGTGCACCCCTTTTTAGTTGAAGAATGTATGCAATGTAATGAAATACGACATGTTTATATGAAATCTGACCGTGTATGAATGAATTTATTTCGATTAGTTCGAATTCTTGTATCACTGGCATTGGATGAACATGCAAAACAATACGTACTAGCATTATTCCCAGGGTGATCACCTCGTTTGCAGCAATTTCACATGTACTCCCTCCGGTCCTTTCTAGTCTGCATACAAGTTTTGTCTGCAGTCAAAATATCTCTACTTTGACCAATCTTATAGAAAAAAGTATGCACTTTCACAATGTGCGAAGTAAAAAAGGAACAGATGGAGTAAAAAGAGTTTGAGCAGCTTTTTAGAGTTCCTGTACATTGCAATCAAACACACAGGCCTGGCAATTCATAGAGAACATTCCAAACAATCGATGATTATGCATCTCAGCCATTCACATGTTAGAGCCAATATTTACTTCAAACTAAAGAATAAATAAAAATCGATCAAAGGTCCTGACAGCAAAGGGCGTCCCATTCGAAAATATCAAACGCATGTCTTCTTGCTAACATCAATGAGCAAAATTTGACAAGGTTGTCCCATTCCTTAATATCAAATGCCTATGATTGTGGAATGGGCAGGGTTTGCCATCAGTTCGTACATTGACATGACACCTCGTGCTAAATAAACCAACTGTTCTTTTTGTGCAGTTCCACCAAAATCAACCAAATTCACACGTAGGTTGTATGGTTTCGCCCTTATATGTTGCAACGCCTTGAACTTATCGGCACCTCCTTTCTTGTGGTGGAAATGAATGATTCGATGTATTCATGAATATTTTGTGCAGTTCCCATTGAAATCAAGCTGAGCACCCCTGTTTGCACAAATACAAAAAAATGATTAGTATAAAGCAAACTATACTATGAATTGACAGTTTAAACAGACACCTACATGGTCCATGTAGAGCACACTTTTAAAAAAATGGAACTCACCGGAAAGAATCCTAGAACAACATTGTACTTGCGCATCACAGCAACAAAATGGAGACCTGTCAGTCCTTCTGAGCTGATGTTAGTTTGGTCTTGTGGGGAGTAATGTGACCATCCTTCAACTGCTCCTTCTGATGAGAAGATAGACGAGGCTTCTTCATCCTGGCATACAGAACTAGTCACTTCACGTACTCCATATTCCTCTTCAGAGGAGGATGATCCTGTTGTGGACAAGAGGACAACTAAATGCTAGCATCCATGTTTGCTCAAAAAAAAGGAAATGAAATATTTAAAACAACACAGATGAAGCACTTCTCAAGGACAATACCACTTTCTCATGACAATATCTAAACAATAGCACAACACCAATAGAGATGACAAAGCTCAATCATATGGATGAAATCCGTGGGCGAGTACCAACCTTTGTCAGGAGGCTTATTGTGTAGAGCATACAGATGAAGCACTTCACCGGAACCATCTATTGCTATTTACTTTGGTGGCCATGCTTACTATATACTCCTCGATTAGTTTAATGTTTCCAACATCTTCTTGTGCAGTTCCACTAAAATATATGGTGTCTTCAAAGAAGATCCCTGTTTGCACAAGTAGAGATAATTACATATTACATTAAGAGTGGCATCAAATTAGTGGCAAAACAATTGCTCGTTCCAGCCATAGCAATAAATTAAGATGCAACACTATATCATTACTTGTGTCATCATAGTTCCAGTGCTTCATTATAGCACCGGGAGTTGATTTTTGTTTTTCTTCCGCTTGTTCTTCCCCTTCATCACTTGGTTCAATAACAGACAAGCGGCACCTTCAATGTAAGATTTGGCATGTCAATTAGGGAGCACAAGTATAGCACTAGACAATGACATTAACTTTCTCATGAAAGTGGCAAAATACAAGCCAACAATTGTGAAATATCCTTATCTTACCTTAATGGGATATTACCGTGCACATATAGATTGGAAGTCTTGTCTCCATTTGTGCAGTTCACTAAAATCAAGCAACATTATCGTACAAGTAGCACAACATATGAAAGCACTCTGCAGAATCATGGGAAAGAAGGTTACTACTGACCTCTCATGACGCGGAATTCAAACAACTCACAAGAATAAGATCTGAACCAAATTTGCCAACACGGATAGGAAGTAAGATCTCCTCTTGTGCAGTTCCACTAAGATCAAGCAATCAAGCAACATTGTCGGTGTGACATTTTGGTTGAACTGCACAAAACACTCTTAAAACAGAAGTGTTTTGTGCAGTGCAACAAAAGGTCACCATAGGAACGAGGTGAAGTAGATAACCCTGTTTACATAGAGGTGCAAAGGAAACAACTAGTGGTCAATAACGATGGATGACACAGAAGCCAACAAAAAGAAGCATCTAACTTATCTAAATGGGAAATAAATTAAGACAGTAGCATTTCTCAAACCGTGGCATTGATTAATATTAACAGAGAGATTATATTAACAATAAAATTTGTTAAACATGTAATTTGCTTTTAACTGTGGCATTGCATCAATTTTCCAGCGGCATTATTAGAGGGTGTTTGTTTACAGGGACATTTTGGTGTAGGGACTAAAAAAATTCCATGTCAGTCCCATCTAAACCAAACATGAGGGACTTTTAGGGACTAAAAGTGGGCATTTGGGACTAAAGAAAGAAGACCCCGAGGGAGAGTCTTTTTGGGACTTTTCCCAATAGTTGCCCCTGCCCCGCATCGCACCTTGTCTCTATTAGTTCATTACTAGGGGTAACATGGTCTTTTAGCATGTCATTTAATAACCTCTAGTCCATGTTTAGTCCCTGGAACCAAGCAGGTAGGGACTAGGGAGTTTTTAACCAAACAGGGCCTTAGATTAACAACAACTAAAGAGTTCCACGGGATAGTGGATGCACTAGTACCATGTGCATCTACCGATGTACTCCCTCCGTCCGGAAATACTTGTCATCAAAATGGATAAAAGGGGATGCATCTAGACATATTTTAGTTCTAGATACATCTTTTTTTAATCTATTTTGATGGCAAGTATTTTCGGATGGAGGGAGTATGAAGGGGTGATGCACAGTCTGTTGCAACAAAGAACAAACAACCAAGGAGCATATTTGTGTTGGTCCCAGTTTTGTTATCTTTAGACACCTTTCCCTATGTGAGCGCAACAAATCTAGTCCTGCTCAAACTCTACATCCTTGTCCCCCAAAACAAAAGATCAGTTCATTACAGATGTGCGTACTGTGTTTGTCATTGTTTTCCCTTTTCGACCAACGTAGGTGCTGGATAGCCAGTCTGTACTAGTACTTCCCCCCTTCCTTTCCTCTTTGAACCACGTCCTAGATTCATGCTATACAACTTTCCCCACTACTTTCCTCCATTCCTTTCCTCTTTGAACCACGTCTTAGATTCATGCTATACAACTTCCCCCCTTCCTTTCCTTTTTGCACCACGTCCTAGATTCATGCTATACAACTTTACCCACTACCCCATTCCTTTCCTCTTTGAACCACATCCTAGATTCATGCTATACAACTTTCCCCGCTACTTTCCTGTTTGATCCAACACCTAGATTCGAGTGCAGAAGCGGAAAAAGCCCACAAGCAGCTAGAGCAATGCATGTGGAATGAGTAAATTATACCTTAAGGTTCTTAAGGTGTGGTTCGGTGGGCGACCGGAGGCCGTTCGACCCACACTATGTACTGCGGCGAAGAAGAAGGGGTCGGAGGACCTCCCGCATCGCCGCTGGGTGAAAGTGAACAGCTGCGCCGGTACTGGATTCCCTTCCTCGACAACGGCGACAGTGTTAAGCCTCCTTCCCTTCCCAACGGACGGATCCTGCCAGCTCTTTGACCAGCAGTGAGGGGAGAGAGAGAGGCCAACAAAGTCTTGTTTAGATATGGAGAGGGTGAGAGAGTGTGAAGAGAGCAACTACAAGTGCTGAGGCTCCAACATGTATATATATACTCGAGAGAGAGTGTGAAAAGTGCAAACCCTAGAAAACAAGCGCCGAGGCTGCAACTTATACGTGATGAGGTGATTATACGGTCAATACGAGATCATATAGCTCTGTATCCATCCATTTTGACCAGTCAAAGAATCCTCCTGGCACCGCCCCAGATCACTTTCTCTCTCTGTCATGCGGGGCCTACCTGTCATTGGGTGAAAGAAAGAAGTTGAACAAAAACAAAATTATGCTCAAGTGTAGTTATCGAACCCGAAACCTCAAGTTTGATGAGCGAACAGGCTAACCAGCTACACAACCCTCCCATTATGTTAAACAAGAGGAAAATAATCTTTTATACATTCCTGCATTCGTGTGACAAGCATGCCGTGTTTTTTTTGCATGAGAGTCATTGGGATTTAAATCATAATCATGTCATGTGGCTTTGGTGGTAAGACTATCCACAGTGGGAGTAACATAGGTGGTAACATCACACATCTTTAGGCAAAATAGATGATGTGGCGAGTAATTAATGAGGAAAGATAGGCATGTGGTAACATATCTAGTTACTGTAACATCACACATACCAAGACAAAATGAGTCTACAATCTAATAAATGAAGTGTTACATGATACCACACAATGTTACTCCCCACTACAGAGGTAGTAACACGGACTAGTAACATATGCATGTTACTAGTCTAAGTTACTATCCATTATGACTAGTCTAAGGTGTTTTGGGATTTAAAGTAGTGTTGGTAGTACATAAATAATCCAGCCTTAGTCACCTTACCTCTCTCCACATAGTATGTTGGGTCCCACCAGCCAGAGGGTGAAACAAACAAATTAATAAGAAAAATAAAAGTTCCAGCGGTGTATCTTACCTCAAACATCTCGCTACTGCTTGTGAACACTGTCCAATTGATCCCTTTGTTCGCTCACGTACTATTTTAAGTGAATCCTTATTATAACATGCACACAATTTTGGGCACTTGTATTCGACCTAAGTCAATGTGCCATCGTATCTCGTACTACTCCCTCCGTCTAGGTGTAATAAGTCACATTAGAAGGTGCAGCAGGACCAAGGTGCAAGCAGATTGGAGGAGAAGGAGAAACTTAACCGGTCCTTCCTCTATTCAAAGCCCTGATTTCTGTCTCTAAACGCAACAATTAATCCAAACAACTAAGAGATGTCGTTTTAGCTACCATGTAGGGCCACGTATTAACTCGCATGCAAGCCGACTTTGATTTCTTGACTGATCAACGCATAGTTGCGCTCCATGCATTGGGTTTCCGGGGGAGATAACAAGGCAGAGTAAGGAGCGTTTGATTACATTGCTTAGGCTGGTCATAGTGGTGAGTAACTTGGACAAGTAACATGCATATATTACTAGTCTATGTTACTACTATGTGAAGGTTGCCGTCGGAAGCGAGCCGATCTGGCTCTCCTGAGCTAGCAAGATTTTTCTAGCCCACCCAAGCTAGCTAGCCCACAAAAGCTAACATATTTTAACAGTTCCAAATGCCTAACCTTGCCCGGCTAGGCTATAAGTTGTTCTTGCTAAGGATCCAAATGCTCCCTAAGTAACAACGTTCGCTAGCAACGAGGCCAGGAGGGGATTGAGATGCGAAGTTAATGGACGACGCCTAAATATTTTGGGAATATCTGATTTCCATAAGATGACTTAACACCTAGACGAAGGGAGTACTACTCCTCAGTCTAGGTTTAATGGAATATTCGTCACCTCTTCTCTTCTTGTACGTACTCCATCTGTATCTCACTTCCCGTGGCTTCGCACTCGCACAATTTTCCTATTCTATGAACCTGTGTGTGTGCGCGCGTGTGTGTGTTAGAGAGAGCGACACATCGACCTACTCCTACAGAGAGATTGTGTGTAGTGTACGATTTAGCCGCGAGATTCTGTGCATCCTCTCGTTTCCGGGCGTCCGGTCGGGACAGGCGAACAGTTGCCACGCCCGCTCCTGACCAGCCTGGCCCACCCAAAGCCCTTCTGTCGCCAGCATGCGCTTCCCGCCCAAAACAGTCAGCACCGCTCCAAAGAATCGGTGCCGCATTCATGCCCGGGCAGAGTGGACGCGGCCTCTCACTGGCGTCTGTGTTGAAGGGACAAGCGGATTCAAGAGTGATGGTTGCTTCGTCTGTCCAACTTACTGCTGGGTCTATGTGATTTGACAGCTCAATGGTCATTATTACTGAGGTGGTAGGACTGCTGGATGTCCCACGCTTTCGGCGAAAGGAGGTACTACTAGATTACAATTTTCTCCATTCTTACAGCGGAGGAGTGCGAGAGCAGTGAAAACACGCAAGCCCAGTGATTACATGGCCCACCTCACCCTATCACCATATTTTTTGGACACCGTGCGACACCTAACTCTTTACATAGTACTAGTATAGTACGTACTGTAATTTATCAGCGAGATAAATTTGTACAATGCTATGTAGCTTCCAACTTCTGTTTCATGTATCTTGCGTCCAAGGTTGCCCGTTGCAACATTTCATCAAATATAAAGGAGACTAACATGCATGCTATTGCATCTCAATGATTGACAGATCATAGCCAATATGTACTCCCTCTATTCCAAAATAAGTGTTTCAACTTTACGCAAAATTTAGTACAAAGTTGTACTACTACTAAAGTTGACACTTATTTTGGAACAGAGACAGCTAAAGAAAAAAAACGATCCATGTAGTCCCTAGCCCTTGAACCGTAAACCCTAACCAGGCTTTAATTTGCTGGAAATGTTGGAGCTTCCAAAGAAATGAAGTTTGCAACCCTTTGACCATCAGATCATTTTGTGCAGTTTCACCAAAATCGAGATGAGCATCCCTGTGGCAAAGAAATTGAAGAAGCGTGGTTAGAATAAGATTACTGGGACTAGTTTTTGAGACATAAACTCATCACAAATACAGTACGTAGAAGCCAGTAGAGGTATATGCGGGGCAAAGAAGTAGAGAAATATCCACATGGAGTGATGTGGGCAGCTGGAGCAGTGGTGCAAGCCGACTGTAAAGGGAGTTGTACTTGAGGGATGTCGGGACGTAGCTCAACCTAGAGGAGGGCGGCGGGAGGCGGAAACTGCTCACGTCGCGACAGTGAGCAAGGGACGAATGCAACCTCACCGGCTTTGTGAGAGAGAACGGCGGGGACCCCTGATCAGGATGTGCCGACAGTGGGTTCTCGCCGTCGTTGACGGTGACCGCATCTACACTAAGCATCCACCTCTTCCCCCGGCGGACGTGATCCTCCAGGATGTTAGAGATGTGGCCACAGTCGTTTTGTGCGAGAGTGTGTGAAGAGAGCAACCCCAACAAGCAACAGTGTAGGCTCGTCCTGACTATGTATATAGTGGGGCGGTTTCCTTTTCTCTCCATATGAACCTATTATATTGCGTACGTACCACTGAAGAAAAAAAACTTTATTTATAAATGACGCTGCACCTACTACTCGTTCTCCTATAAACCTTGCGCTTGGCATCTCCAAATATTAACCTTGCAATTGGCTCTTCGCCTCTTCGGGAAGTCGAGCAATAATGGTACTGCAGTATATATCGTTCTAGCTATATGAGACTGAATTAATTGCTGCACGTACACCATGTGGACGAGGGTCGAGGGGCGAGGGAGAGTGCATACTATTACGTGTGTTTCAATATGGAGTACATACGGAGCAAAATGAGTGAATCTACACTCTAAAATACGTCTATATACATCAGTGTTTGGAGTATGTACTAGTAGTTCATATTGAAATCTACTAAAGGACATATATATTCCAAACAATATGATAATCTCTCTAACCAATGTAGGGACGAGGAGTAAACAGAGGGAGTAGTAAAATTTTCTTCTCGTCTTGCAAGCCACCGCGCGTGTGGGCGAGGGAGCGGGCGTAAGGCGTACATTACTACTAGTAAGAAAGCTTCACCTCATCATGCGAGCCACCGCGCCCATGGGCGAGGGAGACGTCATACTAAGCAAGCTTCTGCTCGTTCTGCGAGTTGAGGGGACACATCAAAAGTACTTTGCCTCTGAGGTAGGCCCCTCATGGTTTGCCTATTTTTTAACATAACGCGTCAAGTCGCAATTTGTTTGTTCACCCATGGGTGACGATCCTCCCTCCATCAAGTGGACAACCAGTACATGTGTCAAATTACCATGTGGGCTGCATTTTCGTACAGAAATGAGCTCCACCATGTACCCACGTGGGTGTGGTTGGGAAAGAGACATGTGTACGTGCGCCGTGCGTGCACCTCTTCTCTTCGTGCATGTCCCCACCTACGTGTGTGTGTGTGTGTGGGAGAGATACAAACATAGACAGATGGCGTGTGTGTTCATGAGTGTTTTTTGTTTGGGGGTGTGTGATTTCGTGAATGTATTTGTGGGAATATGTGTCGATGTGTGTGAAATGGAGGCCTATCCATATCATATATAGAGGGTCGGGCGATCCACGAGAAGAGAGGGAGGGGTCATAGATATCGATAGTTGAAGAGAGGATCAAGTGGGTGGGTGCGAGATCGATGAAGAGAGCCGTCGAAATTGTGTGTGTGCAAGTCAAAGATATAGGGCGATTGACCTACCGGAATGTCAAAGGGCACAGTTCAAGTTTGTGTGTGGCAGGGAAACATGACTAGAGTGCTCGATGTATCACTGTGTGTGTGGGAGGGGGTGGGGGGTGGGGGAGGCAGAGGCCTAACTATAGAGGTAGAACAACTCATATATGTGTTGAGAAGGAGAGACCCAACTATATCTTGAGGGAGATTGGTCTACATCCATACATAACTGAAGGACGGGAAATGGGATGGGACACAGAGAGAGAGAAGAGAGAGAGAGAGAGGGAGGGACAGGGGTAGAGTGCTGGATGGGTGATGGAGTTTCTTCTCGAATATGGTGGGAGAGGCCTACTAGACAAACTGAGGGTGGAACTGCAATATTATCAATAAGAGTGGGGATGTGTTTCTGTGTGTGCCTGTGCGTGACAGATTTGTCGGGACGCGTGCATGGATGGTGAAGGGGAACCATGTGTTTGGTAAGCAAACCTAACTAGATCAGTAGATCAATTGTTGTTTGTCGGAGGAAGGGAGAGACATAACTAATGAGGTAGATCGATCGACACGTGGGGAAAAACGAGTTATAAGGACCTAGCTAGCTATATGTATAGCGGGAGATCGATCGATGTACATCCATTTGTTAGAGGCAAATAAGGCCCAGTGAGACGGATAAACAGAGAGAATGGAGCTAGCTAGGAGGTGGTGCGAGAGGCCAAGCTACTAGCTAGATAGGAGGGGGAGTGTGCGGTTGTGAGATCGATGAAAAGAGGGGCGAGAGTTTACACGTGTGTGGGACCGTATGAGAGACACGAGGCATGGACACAAAAAGGAGGAGATGGAAGGTGCACGTGTATGTTGTAGGCAGACATCGCTGGAGAGGTTTATCGATCGGTGTGTGTCGGAAAGGAGTTGTGGAGACTGCGGGAGAACGACCTAAAGAAAAAAAAAGAATGTGCACGATCGATAGAATGCTGAGGGAGGGGGAGGGCGAGGAGGGCGTGTGCATGCACGAGAGAAAGTTAGTGCTAGCTACAAAGGTTAGAGAGATTGTGTGGGTGTAAGAGACTAACAAAGATCATAATTTGATATGAAGGTGGATTCATATATTTGAATAGGAGATCATAGTGTTATAAACATATGCATGCATTAATATAGCGGTCATTCGCGTGCTGTGGTTTTGCACATGTTATACCATAATGTGATAATGCATGGGGTTTGCAACTCACAGATAAATGTCGAACAATCTAAACCATACTATGCATCGAACATTCTCACATTTTATTTGAATTTGTGATAATGTGTGGCGTTTGCAGCTTACAACTAAATATCGAACAATCTAAACAATACTATATATCGAAAAATCTCACATTTTGTTTGAATTTGTGGTAATGTGTGGTGTTTGCAACTCACATCTAAATACTTGTAGGCGTAGGGGGCGGGGCACCATGCATTATGTGATAAACACATTATACATATGAGACATGGTTTAGATTATGAAGATCTAGCTAGAGCTTGAAATGTACCGTGGTTTGAAATCAACACAAAGTGGATTCAATAAATCGAGTTCGAGTTCATATAGTACACATAGTTCATATCTAACTCGAGAGTAATCATGTGGTGTGTTGTGAAGATAATACACAAACGATGATTTAACTTACAATAATGATGATTGTAGATCTTATTAAAATAGAGAAACAAATTCAAATGGTTTGACTTCACAACAATCATTATTGTAGATCTTATTCAAATAGAGAAACAAATTCAAATTTAGTTCATATTGAAGAGGTAGTATATACATTTGGAATGCACTAAAACGTTCATTTGAGTAGTAGGTTGCATGCATTATACACGTAGCAAAATATTTTAATTGAACATAACATGAATTCAAAGTTTTGAATGACATTTGTAGTGCGAATTGATTTGGTACAGTACACGGGACTAGACACTCTTGTGTGCTGCGAATTGATTTTTTTTGTTTTTCCATCGACGGAAGTGCAAATTGTTTTGATACAGTACACGTTAGGCTTGTCTGGAAATTTCAACCCATGCCTTGTTAGCCCAAAATATTTAAGATATATCTTTGTCTCGTTGTGCTCCGACAACTCCCTCCATCTCAACCCGCGCCTGGCTATTCCAAAATTACAACGCGCGTGAAAACTCCCACCTCCTGTGAAATCCCGACACATGAAATGCCCGTGATACCCCTGAACCGAAAGAACCGCCTCAAATCGGTGGGTGTACTTTCGTAACTTCCCCCACATTTCGGACAAGCGCGTCCCTAAGCCATGGTTCCCCACTCCCATCCCATCCGCCCACCCATTCGTACACCGAGGCCGTGAAAACCCGCGAAGCCCCACACCCTCCTCCGTCCGCCACCCAGCCGAAGCCTCTTCCCCGACGATGTCGTCCACAACAACACCTCGACGTCCCTCATCCATCGTACCAGATGAGGATCCATTGTCGATCTCATCGTCCCGCCGGTTCAGCCATCCTGTCCTCCACCTCCAAGGAGCTACCCGACGTTCCCCTCGTCTTTCATGCCGCCCCCATTCCCACACCACCGTCTTCACCTGCACCACCGAAAGAGCAGCATCATCACCGTTTCCTCGGATGAAGCTGCGGCCTAATCGGCTCCACCAAAGAGGTTGTACACTAATCGATGAATTTTCTTCTTGATTCGATCTTATGGTGTTGCCGACGCTCGGTCCCGAGCCGACACGACGCGGCTCCATCCACGGTGGCGTCCCCGGCCACTTCCTCCATGATGCCGCTCCCCCGGCAGTGACGTCCACATCAGTAGGAGCTGCTGCAACTCTCGCTCGCGCTGCTGCTCTGCTCTTGCTCTCAGTCCCCTGCCTGGTCTGCTCTTACTCTTGCTCGCGCTGCTGCTCTCGCTCTTGCTCTTGCTTGCGATGCTGCTACGATTTAGCTACACTTCAGTCGACTGAATCGACTTTTGGGTCAGTCGATTTTCAGGGGGTGCGAGGACTTGCCGGAGTTAAGGAAGAACCAACCGCAGCGGGAAGGGGGGCTCGCCGGAGAGGTACCCCACTATCTATCTTAGGGTTCAGGGTGGGGGCGGTGGCATGGGGATC
>NC_041387.1:90628730-90680517 GCF_002162155.2 Triticum dicoccoides
CTGGCAGCTCAGGGGGGTGGAGGTTGAAGATGAACTGCATGCCCTTGATTTCGTATCCAACGGCTGCAAAATCAACTGACCAGAGATGAAAAATTCAGTCGACTGACGTGTAGCCTCACCTTCTAGTGCGTTTAGTTTCGACAGTAAAATTCAGTTTCAACAACAAAATTTAGTTTTGACAGTTAAGTTCAGTTTCGATAGTTAAATTCAATTTTGACAGGTAAGTTCAGAGATGAGCAGCTGATGTATTTTACATCTAGCACTTTGTGGTTATGTATTTTACGTCATCTATTGGAGATGCTATTAGAATTCCACCCACGGTAACGTTGTCTCTCCTGTCCTGCTTTAGCCTCGGCGTCGTACGACTCACCGGAGCCGCTCCAACGACGAAACCCTCCATCATAGTGGAGCAGTACCCCGGGCTCCATCTCAAGATGACTAAGATCTTCTTCCCCTCCTCCGACAACCAAGTCAGCCGGATCATCCTCATCGACCAACCCAATCACGCTGAGATCGACATGGCTTTGCCAAAGAGGTTGTAAACTTGTTGTATCTCTTTTTACTCTACATCTTATACATATTGTCCACTGAGCACACGTAGTAACGTGAAATACGATTAGTTTCTCCTACTATATGACAAGAAGTGAGGTATCCGGCAACTTAGCTATCCGTGATGGACTCTCTTGAATGCCATCATTATTTATCTTTGTGCGTTTGAGCTGTGCATTTGTCGATGGGTCTGGGAGTTGAGCTAGTATGGCAGTGGCCTAGGTCCAAAGTAGTAGAAGTAGCACAAAAACATTTTTTGAGTGCAGGCTTTCCCTTGCTCAAGCCTGCCTACTAGAATCGCTAGTGCTTGAAAGGAAAAGTGAAGGAAAAACATAGGAATTTGAAAGTTTCCTATGGTACTACTTTTCATGCATTTGGTTCAAAGGAATGGAGCAAAGGAAAACTGTAGGATTTGTTCCTTTAGTGTCTCCTTGAAAGAAAAACCGTAGGAATTTTAATATCCACGTGTCCTCCTTTTCAAATTTCTATTCATGAAGCACAAGACTAAGAGATAGTAGCATAATAGCATTATAACCGTACATTTTCTTGTGGTTTGACTTAATCTCACCACGCTTCTTTGCATCCTGTGATCTTCCAATTCTTGTGAACCAAACACCCAGATTGGCAGAAATCCTGTGTTTTTAAATAGATGTTTGGTTTGCAGCCTAAGGTTGCCACGCCTGAGCTTAGGCGTGCCACAATATCTTAGGCATATGTTTGGTTCATTGCCACACTTGTGGTTTGCCACACTTTTCTAGCTACATGGTCCACATGTCATAGACTCAACTTCTTGCCAAATCTTGCCACACTTGTGGTTTGCCACACTTTTCTAGCTACATGGTCCACATGTCATAGACTCAACTTCTTGCCAAATCTTGCCACACTTGTGGTGGCCATTTTGTTAGCCACATTTTTTGTGGCAGACACACTTTGCCTAAGCTTAGTTGTGGAAAAGTTAGTTATGAACCAAACATACCCTAAATTCTCTGTTTTGCACGTGCATTCCTATCCTATTATTGTGTATTTCCTATCCATGCGTTGTTAGAATCCTCCAATTCAAAGGAGCCCTTGCAGAATTACTTCTCTTACAGATAGTTGTCAAAGAAAACCTTGTGTGGTTTGTCCCGCTCCTGCTGCGCCGTCGTCCACCCCAGCTTAGCTGCTCCAACAAAAGAAGGGTTCAGCACAGCAGAGATCCGGCCTCCAGACTATCTTTCGCTGCCTCAGATCTTCTTCCCTGCCGCCGACAGCCATGAAAACCGCATTACCATCATCAACCGAGCAGATGACCTCGAGGACTACATGGGTCCGCAAGAGAGGTCGCACTCTTTCGTGTCTGCTTACGTTATGCATCGCTTAATATTAGATGCTACTTTATCGTCCTGTTCACCGATTAGACTCTAAGTCAGCTCCAAACTAATGGTCAAACTTGAGTTTTTAAATGGTTATGGGGTACATATGGGGGCCGCAACCAATAGTATCTATCTACTATCTGGTTAATCTCTGGTGTCTACTATGAGTTTCATGTTGGGTGGGAAACAAACAGTAAAGAAGCCATTATCTATATTTTTTAACTGAAGCCATTATCTGCCTGCTATTATTGGTTTTGGGTCTATCCACAGGTTGCTACCATCACTCTGGATTTCTGCATGCACTCCTTACATAATCTCACTATGTTTTATTCCTATGCATGTCAGTTATTGTAAACAATGGAACTGAACATGTAGAGCAAAAGAGACGAACCTTGCGTGTCAATAAAATTTCATGAAGACGTCGCTCCATGGTAGGCGCAAAGGCAGCCCCCTCCACCCATTTCGGATTTTAATCGAGAGGAAGACATCTGTTTTGAGGGGGAATCAGAAGGAGAAGACCACTCCTATTTACCCCCTGAGGTCTTCACTCTAACTTGGCATGCTGATGTTGGTTATATCATGCATATGGTGCCTTGCACTCCTTACTTTATACGTCAAATATGTCATCTGCTTAGTTTAGACATCCTTTGTGTGAATGCCATCTGTTTAGTTTATTCATCGTTTATGTGAATTAGGCAATGCAAAGTTGTTTAGCCAGGCATCATATATGTGAATTTTGCAATGGCATCCTGCTTGGCCAGTCATCTTATATGTGAATTATATCAGGCCATCCTTTTTTCTTTGTTACATATTATTTGTCAACAATGTTAGTACATTCAACTACTCTTCGTGTGCATCAGCCATTTAACACGGTGATGGAGAATTCTGGAGTGAAAACAAGGTCTTCAGAGCAGACTATGCTATCTGACGAAGTGCATATCTCGCTGGTTACGGATAGCTCCTCAGAGGAGGATTCAGAGACAGATTACCAGTCCTATTTCCCTCCCGAGGTGTATGCTCTAACTTAGTAGGGTTATGTTGCTCATATCGTGCGTATGGTGTCTTGCATTGCTATGTCATTTGACTAGTTTAGACATGCTTTGTGTGAATGCCACCTGTTTAGTGTCTAATTACCATATATGTGAATTATGCATTGCCATCTTGTTGCAAGACATTATATATATGTGAATTATGCAAGCTATCTTGTTGCAAAGGCATTATATATGTGAATTATGCAATGCCATGTTGTTTAGCCAATCATGATGTATGTGAATTATATCATGCTATCATTTTTTTGTATTAAATGTTCCATTTGTCGAAAATGTTTGTATATTCAACTACTCTTCCTGTGCAACAACCATTTGAAGCGGTGATGGAAGTATCTGGAGTGAAAATAAGGTATTCAGAGCAGACAATGCTACCTGCTGAAGCAAACATCTTGCTGGTTATAGAGAGCTCCTCAGAGGAGGATTCAGAGACTGATGACCAGTCCTATTTCCCCCTGAGGTCTATGCTCCAACTTGGCAGGGTTATATTACCCATGTCATGCATGTTGTCTTGCATTGCTTAGTTTTTACATCATATATGGATTTCCATCTGCTTACTTGCTTACTATATAAATCATATATTTGAATTATATCATGCCATCATGTTTAGTGTTTATAGTCATATAGTTATATCATCTCATCCTGTTTAGTGTTTACAGTCATCATATTTTGAATTATGTCATTGTATCTTTGAATGTATGTGAATTATGGCATGCCAACCTATTTAATAAACACATTATATAGTTATATCATGTCATCCTGTTTACATAGTCATCATATTTTGAACTATGTCTTTCCATCTTTTTTAGTTAGCCATCATAATGTGAAACTGTGTCATGCTATCCTGTTTAGTTAGCCATCATATATGTGAAATTGTGTCATGCTATCCTGTTTGGTTAGACAACATAAATGTGAATTATTTCATGCCCTCTTTTATTCCCCACTATCCATTGAACCTGTCTATCATACAATGTCTGTACTTTCAATTACTTTTCTTGTTTATCAGCCATTTGAATTGGAGAGGGTGATGGCAGTATCTAAGGGAGTAACAACATGGCCTTCAAAAAAGATAGTGCTACGAGTTGATGCAGATAGAACCACGGTTGTACTTGCCCAAGAACCAGCCCGACCACACATAACCCAGACTCTCAGAGATTGTACCCCTTCCTAGTTGGACAGAGAACCAGCTACACCCTTTCTTACCCCAACCCCGGCAGATAGTAACCCAGTTCTAGTTGACACATCACCGTGTCCACCACAGAGCAACCAAACACGAGCAGTTAGTAAGGGAACTACAGTGCCCAAAGCACGAGGACCACCACTCTGAATCCCAACTCAACGCGTAAAGGAGAAGAAGATTTGTTCTCAGGTCAGGTTCTGTAGCTATGGCTCATACTCCTTTGCTCTTGCATCACTGCATTTACTCATACCAACTATTTTCAAATTTGAAGGATGGAATTGAAACTCCAATGGTGCAACAGGTATGTTTTAAACCTGTTTCTTTAACTGGTTTGTTGTTGTAACTTACTCTATGTTGATTTCAGTTTCAATTGAATAAACAGTTATGTTCTCATGTCATGCACATTACAAGTGTTGTTATTGCTCTATAGTTTCCCACACTTATATTCTGTCTATTCTGCTTTGTCTTGAACAAATATTGTTTGAACTGTGTCTCTATCTTGATTTGGCAACAAAAACTAGAATGATATAGACCATAAAGTGCCATGGTACATAGATATATGTTTGTTTCATGCTGTTATCATGTCCACTTTACTACTGAACATATTTACCAAAATGAGATTCATATACAACATGGTAAACCTGTGATGTGTCTGCTTGTTTCTCTTTTAGAATGCGGACAAAATATTGGAGAACAGTACCCCGTTATGTAATGGTAAAGGAAGTAATGCAGATAAGGTTCAAGATAGTGAGGCATCCCTGTTGGTTTCCAAGAAAGATGATAAAAACTATCTTGACGACAGTGACAGAACCCAAAAGTCCTGTCTTGAGGTAGTGTTCGAGTTACTGGCCGCTACTGCTGGCACAAGCTCTTCGAACTCGCTGCCTGAATCAGTTCATCTTCTTGAGTCTCAACTTCAAGTTGAAAGACATCGATCAGATGTGATGCGATAGGAAGCTGAAGGACTGAGGAAGTCCCTGCAGAATTTAGATGCATACTTTCTGGTGCAACAACAAGCGCTGGAGGATTTAAGCGCCAAACAAGACAAAGTTAATAAGCTTGCTAAGCATCTTGCCAGCATTATGGGTACCCAGGATATTGTTTCTTGAGATCTTCTAAAGTGGTTTTAGTTCTGGACTTATTTTGCTACGACGTTTATTGGCACTGGTCACCAACTTTGACAACTAGTGTATATGATATGCTTCTTTGTTCCCTATATTTGCACTGGTGGCGAACTTTGATGCCTAGTGAATGTAATATGTGTAATAGCTGTGATAGCCTAGCATAAGTTGCTTGCTTATTTATTTCCTTGTTGTCTTGTTTATTTGTTTGCTTGTAGTGAGTGGAGCTCTTTTTCCGCGGTTTGCTAGTGGCCACAATAACCTATTTTTTAAAACTAGGCCACAATAACCATGGGCTACATATTTACTGTAGTGACACTGGGCCTCCTACGGGGCATAGAAAAAATGGACCTTCTATGGGCCATAGACACAATGGGCCTTCTATGGGCCATAGACACAATGGGCCTTCTACGGGCCGTATCATCAATGGGCCTTCTACGGGCCGTATGATCGATTGGCCAAACATTGGCCAATAACGGACCACATTATGGCCGTAAACGGGCTAGAGTTGGAATCATCCGTTCATGGGCCGACCATAACGAGCCGTCGTTAATCAGCCGTATTTGATGATGCTATGAAAAGGGCCCAATGTATTAACGGGCCACAAACGGGCCGACTGTAACCACAGGCTGAATTTGGCCCACAAGCAGAAAATTACAGTAACGGGCCATAAGTAACCGAATGCTAGAAATGAGCCCAAGAATAAATGGGCCTTGAGAAGGCCGAAAGATAACATGGGCTGGAAACGGCCCAATGGAATAATGGGCCGTTAATGGGCATAAAGTGATACACTGTTCATTATGGGCCAGTTTCACCATGGGCCATTAATGGGCCAAGAGTTACAAAGGGCCTCATATGGGCCGAAAGACGTCATGGGCCATACATGGGCCAGAACTTAAAACGGGTTGGAATCATATTGGATGGCCTAGATGACGCTACTAGGCCTAATTCAGATAGGTCATTACGGGACCTGGGTTAGTGGGCTGTAAATGGGCTATATGCGAACATGCCGTTAACAGGTTTTCCGTGGGCCGGCCCGCCACCTTTTGACCAAGTCAAACATGCTGACCTTTTCACAGGAATGGGCCTTTGTTGGGCCATGCCACGTGTTGATGTATCATAGGCGCCTTCAGTCCAATGAGTGGATGACATCTGTCCCAACGGTGAGCCGACACGTGTTTCGTCTAGCCAATGATGATTCTACACGTGGAAAATCCCCATTGGTCAGGGCTGTTAACGGGTTATCGGATCCAAAACCGGACCCGATAGCTTAACGGTGTTCCGTTACGGTGGATTCCATGTGTCGATCACCCTTGACGAAAGCACTTCTATGACGCGTGATTTATCGTCATGGAAGTGGACACTTCCGTGATGATAATTTTGGTAATGTCATGGAACACTTCAACGACAACACAGGTATGACTATCTTGATTCTGTCATAAAATCGTCATGGATGTACATGCATGACAGAAAATGTGACCTACTGTGACAAACACGTATCATCACGGAAGTGTATTTTTTTGTAGTGCCAGTGCCACCCCTAGGTGGTTTTGGAGTATTGACGACAAACTTGGTTAAGGGCTGATGTGTTTATGAGATTCACAGGAGAACACAAGTAGAAGTCCCTATTGATTCGATTTACCCATTGAAGATGACCCCTAAAAATGTATGAAGACATTGATGGTTCGCGAAGACATTTGTGTCAAAGATAATGACACATGAAGACATTTTCTTGAAGACAATGGAGCACAAAGACATAGTTTGTTTCATAGTTTCATTTCCTTCTTTCCCGAGTCATAGGAACCACCAAACTGTTAAGTAGGGTCGAGGTAAAAAAAGTCAAAAAACTGACGTGATGCTTAACCAAAATCCTATGTCTTCGAGCAAAGACAAACGAGAGAAAATCTTATCCAGATTTGGATGAGTCGGCTTTACTTGTAGCCCAAGTCAAGCTGTCACGTGTGTTTGAAATCCGACTGTTGGACACTTTTAAGTTGTCCATTGACCCAGGGTCATTTCAGACATATCATGTTGGGTTGCCTCGTGGCTATAAATAGCCCATCCACTCCACCATAAATAAGTGGCTGCTTCGAGTTAGTGCACGAGTTTTGTCGTTTGAGAGCAATCCACCTCTGAAGCCTTTGAGAGAGCATCCTTGCAACGATAAACCCAAAACACCCAGAGCTAAAGAGTGTTAAGCATCACTAGAGCCTTTCTATTCCACGTGAACCAAAGACTAATTACACTGGAAGATTTTTATCTTCCATTCGGTTAGGCGTCGCATTATGAGCATCCAAGAGTCATTGTGGATTGCCGGTGAACGAAGTCTGTGAAGGTTTGGAAGTCTACCTTGAAGACTTACCTAAGTGGTTGGGCGAGACCTACGGGTCTTAGCTCAAGGGGAATAAGGTGAAGATGTAGTCGTCTGAGTTCAATATCAGCCTCCCAAACCAGACGTACAGTTGTCACAGCAATTGGAACTGGTCTACCTAATCTTAGTCTTCATCGAGCAACTGGTTCTATCACTTCACTCCTTTACTTATAGTTTAGCTTCATGAAGTCTTTGCTTGCCTGTTCTGTTCGAAGACATTGTGTGAAGACTTTCACTCTGATTGCATATTTGGCTTCACACTATCTTCCAATTCTGATATGGTCTACCTAGCTGCTACTTGTCTTCATGCATCACTTGTATTGTACTTGGACACTCTTGCATGTCTAGTGTAGTTTATCTTCCATAGTATCCTATTTAGTTATTGTTTTAACTGCCTGTCTTCGAAGACATTGCGTGTCTCAAAGGCTTTCATAAAAATCTCCTATTCACCCCCTCTAGTTGATAACTAGCACTGTCAATTGGTATTAAAGCAAGGTGCTCCCTTGTTCTGTTTGATTCGTCTTAACCACATGGAGTTTTAGCTATGTTGACTGCAGGGATAATCAAGGTCTCTGCTGTGTGCCCCGTATTTGAGGGCACTGATTGCCCCTACTTGAAGAATAAGATGCACATGTATCTTGAAGCCATTGACAATGACCTCTGATATGTCGTCAGGACTGGCGTTCCCAAAGTTGGTGAAGGTGTCATCGCTGCTGATGTGAAGAGGTTCGTGCAACTAGACTCGATCACCAAGAACATGCAAAGCTAGTCTGGGACTGGTTTTCCAAGGTCAACAAAGGCGTATCAACTCAGAGAGACTCAAGAATCGACGTTCTTTGCAATCTCTTCAACCGCTTCAAGAGGCTTGATAATGAGAATGTCCAGCTCACTTTCATCATTTTACTGACATCATCAATGAGCTTCGTGCACTTGGCGCCACTGAAATCACCAAGCATGAAGTCGTGAAGAAGCTGTTGAGATCACTTGACAGCTCATTTGATACCCTATCATTAATGATCCAAGAACGTCTAGATTTCAAGGTGCTAGGCCCTTCTAATATACTTGAGAGGCTCAATACCCATGAATTCCAACTATCTAAGAAGAGAGCTATATATGGTCCTAACTATGGGCGATCCCGCGCTTTGAAGGCAAAGGATCTATCTTCATATGAAGACTCTGACTGTAGTTCAAGTGGCGCTGAAGACTTTGGCAAAGAACTTCCAATGCTTGTAAGGAAGTTCCAAAAGTTCTCCAAGAAAAACCGCTTCGGAAAGTCTTCAAAATCCAGCTCGAAGAAATCTGAGACTTCCACTCGTGACTACAAAAAGAGAACCTGCCACAAATGCAAGAAGCCAAACCGTTACATATCTGAATGTCCTCAATGGGAAAAGGAAGCCAATAAAAAGAGGAAGAGCAAGGAATATGACTCTGACAATAAGAATAAGAAGAAATTCTCAAAGTCTTCATCTCACAGGAAGAGCTCATCTGGCAAAGCTCATGCATTCATCGACAATGAAATGGACTCAAAGGAGGAGTCTGCTTCTGAGGAGGCAGAGGTAGAGTCCGAGGAGGAGTCTGATTGAGGCATGGCTAGTCTGACTCTAGCTTCAACATTCGTCGCCAAGTCCATCTTCAACAATGAATACAATGACCACATCACCAACACCGAAGGCAATGATGATGACGACTCTGCTCCTACCTACTGCTTCATGGCAAGAGGCGCAATGGTAAATTCATGCGATTCCTACTTTCAGACCTCTAGTGAAGATGACTCTGAATGTGAACCAAACCCAGCTATAAGACACTTCCTAAAATTGCAACTGAATAACAGACTGTTATGGAAAATATTCAAAAATTGTTAGACAAAAGCGATGACTTGTTGGACATGGAAATGAATCAAACTCACTCCTTAATCAAAGATACAAAAAATCTTCGAGTTAACTATGAGGAACTTCAAAGTCATCATGAAACCCTCTCGGCTGATCATGAGAAGCTTTCCTATGATTCTCTTCAAAGGAAGCAAGATCTATAAAAACTGAGAGTGTCTCATGATGATCTTCAAACAGAAAACGATTCAGTACTTGCTCAACAGATCAATACCGCTCAAGAAGAATTTGTGCCACCTTGCCTAAAATGTCGTGAACGTGATAATGCTACTTCTTCTGCTGAATGTTCAAATGCTTCTGAGATAGCTATATCTTCAACTGCTGATGTATTAACTAACCCCTCTTATGAGGATACCACTACTATGGCTGATTATAATGCCAGGTTGAAGACATTTCTTGAAACAGGCATGTACAAAAACCTCAAAGGGCATCAGACTCTATGTGATGTCCTCAAGAAGTAGATTCTGTATCGAAACCCTAGGAAAGAGGGTGTTGGTTTTGAGAGAAAAATGAATGTTTATGGGTCCTACTAGAAGCCTGAGCAGTACCCAAAACCACATGGGTTGCTGCAAAGGGCCCCTTAGTGGATCCATCCACATTATCTGGTTTTAACTGTGCTAACCCTATCATGATTGATGAGTCATTTGACTCCAACTATAATCTATTCCAAAATCAGAATGGTGAAGTGTTTGCCAGGTTTATTAGAACTAACTGCAGGAATGGGTCCCCTATGAAGAAGATCTGGGTACCTAAAAGTCGTATTGAGGAGCTTCCCGTGAATGTCATCATGACACCACCAGGCAAGAAACAAACCCCAGACCAAAGGCTTCTCATGGGCCAAAGTCTTCATACAGATAGAGGACCTCATATGGTCACCCTAACGCCAATGTTTTGCAGGGAAACTATCACCAGGCTCATGAATATGAACATGTTTCTTTGAACCACTATGTTCACAAATCGAAGAACTTTTCTGCTTATTCATTCGAGTACTATTTACCTCATGCGAAACTATTTGCTAGGCCTTCAAAGCCAAAATTCTTAGATGCTGCACTTAGTCTCATTGCTTCTAAGCCACCCCTTCAGATGTGGGTGGTTAAGAAGAATTAACTTCTCCTGCAGGGTTAGGTCTCCAGCCGAAAAACATTAACTTCTGAAGACAATGCTCGGGACATGAAAAATCTTGTTGGACGCAAGATAAAATGTCAAAATGGTCTTACCATTTATTTTGTCCATGGTTTTCTTGATGATCGTCCTATCATATCCTCCACAAAACTTACCTATGATGAACGCCTTTATCGATACATGTTTGTTATTCACAACAGTCTTTGTGAAGATTATCATACTAACTGCACTGTAGGGTACAACTCCGGAAGCTACTGAATGGATCATGGAAAGTGGCTGCACTAACCACATGAGTGGTGATTGAAGTCTTCTCATGGACTCTACTCTTCGACCGTCTTTGAAAAGTCATATCACATTCACTGACACTGGGAAAAGCAAGGTATTGGGTCTAGGTAGGGTTGCTATCTCAAAGTATCAACACATGGATAAAGTGATGCTTGTTGAATCCCTTGGATACAACCTAATACTAGTCTCAATGCTTTGTGATCTTGATATGATTATGATCTTTGGAATATATCGATGTCTTGTGCTAATGGCTTCTCACAAATCTCAAGTCTTTGAAGGTTATCGAAGAGGTGATACATCTCCAACGTATCTATAATCTTTTATTGTTCCATGCTGTTATATTATCATTCTTGGATGTTTTATAATATTTAAAGTCATTTTATATCATTTTTTGGAACTAACATATTGACATAGTGCCCAATCACAGTCGTTGTTTTCTGCTTGTTTTTTTACATCGCATGAAATCAATACCAAATGAAGTCCAAACGCAACAAAACTTTTTGTGGATTTTTTTGGACCAGAAGACATCCAATGGGCCAAGAAAGTACCCGAGGGGAGCTACGAGGGGAGCACAACCCACCAGGGCATGACTGGGGGGGGGGGGCAGACACGTCTAGGTGCGTTGTGCCCACCCCGGTGGCCTCCTGCACCGCCTCTTTGCACTATAAATACCCCAATATTCCAGAAACCCTAGGGGAGTCGATGAAAATCAATTCCAGCCGCCGCAAGTTCTAGAAACACCAGATCCAATCTAGACTCCATCTCGGAGGGGTTCATCATGTCCATTGGTGCCTCTCCGATGATGCGGGAGTAGTTCTTTGTAGACCTACGGGTCCGTAGTTAGTAGCTAGATGGATTCCTCTCTATCTCTTGATTATCAATACAATGGTCTCTTGGAGATCCATATGATGTAAGTCTTTTTGCGGTGTGTTTGTTGGGATCCGATGAACTTTGAGTTTATGATCAGATCTATGTTTTTATCCATGAAAGTTATTTGAGTCTTCTTTGATGACTTATATGCATGATTGATTATATCCTCGTATTTCTTCTCCGATATTTGGGTTTTGTTTGGCCAACTTGATATATTTATCTTGCAATGGGAAGAGGTGCTTTGTGATGGGTTCGATCTTATGGTGCTTGATCCCAGTGACAGAAGGGGAAACGACACGTATGTATTATTGCTATTATGGATAACAAGATGGGGTCTATTTCTAGATAAATAGATCTTATCTACATCATGTCATTGTTCTTATTGCATTACTCCGTTTTCCATGAACTTAATACACTAGATGCATGTTGGATAGCGGTCGATGTGTGGAGTAGTAGTAGTAGATGCCAGCATGAGTCGGTCTACTAATCTTGGACGTGATTCCTATATAATGATCATTGCCTGGATATCGTCATGATTATTTGAAGTTCTATCAATTGCCCAACAATAATTGTTTTCCCACCATTTGCTATTTTTCTCGCGAGAAGCCACTAGTGAAACATGTTGGGAAACGTAGCATGCAATTTCAAAAAAAATCCTACGCTTACGCAAGATATATATAGGAGATGCATAGCAATGAGAGGGGTAGAGTGTGTCCACGTACCCTCGTAGACCGAAAGCGGAAGCGTTAACTTAACGTGGTTGATGTAGTTGCACGTCTTCTCGAATCAACCGGTCAAGTACCGAACGTACGACACCTCCGAGTTCTGCACATGTTCAGCTCGATGACGTCCCTCGAACTCTTGATCCAGTAGAGGCACAAAGGAGTCGATGAGTTCCGTCAGCACGACGGCGTGATGACGGTGTTGGTGAAGTGATCCGCGCAAGCCTTCGCCTAAGCACTACGACAATATCACCAGAGGAGAAAACGGTGGAGGGGGGCACTGCACACGGCTAAACAATTGATGTGCTTGGGGGTACCCCCGGCCCCCGTATATAAAGGAGGAGGGGAGGAGGCCGACCACAAGGGGCGCACGAAGGAGGGGGAAAGTCCCACTGGGACTCCACTCCTAGTAGGATTCCCCCCCTCTTTTTCCTTCACACGGAGGGGGAAAAGGTGAAGGGAGAGGGAAGAGGAGAAGGAAAGGGGGCGCGCCCTCTCCCCTAGTCCAATTCGGACTCACTAAGGGAGGGGGGCGCGGCCACCCCTTGTGGGCTGCCTCCCCTCTCTCCTATGGCCCATGTCGGCCCAACAATTCCCCGGGGGGTTCCAGTAACCTCTCGGTACTCCAAAAAATACCCGAACCTTTCCGAAACCATTCCGATGTCCGAATATAACCTTAAAATATATCAATCTTTACCTCTCGACCATTTAGAGACTCCTCATCATGTCCGTGATCTCATCCGGGACTCCTAAAAACCTTCGGTCACCAAAACACATAACTCATATAATACATATTGTCATCGAACGTTAAGCGTGCGGACCCTACGAGTTCGAGAACTATGTAGACATGACCGAGACACCTCTCCAGTTAATAACCAATAGCAGAACCTCGATGCTCATATCGGTTCCTACATACTCTACGAAGATCTTTATCAGTCGAACCGCAATGTCAACATATGTTATTCCCTTTGGCATCGGTATGTTACTTGCCCGAGATTCGATTGTCGGTATTTTCATACCTCGTTCAATCTCATTACTGTCAAGTCTCTTTACTTGTTCTGTAATGCATCATCCCATAACTAACTCATTAGTCACATTGTTTGCAAGGCTTCATATTATGTGCATTACCGAGAGGGCCCAGAGATACCTCTCCAATACTCGGAGTGACAAATCCTAATATCAATCTATGCCAACCCAACAAACTCCTTCGGAGATACTTGTAGAGCCTATTTATAATCTCCCAATTATGTTGTGACGTTTGTTAGCACACAAGGCATTCCACCGGTGTCCGGGAGTTGCATAATCTCATAGTCGGAGGAATATATATATGACATGAAGAAAGTAGTAGCAATAAAATGAACGATCATAATACAAAGCTAAAGGATGGGTCTTGTCCATCACGTCATTCTCCTAATGATGTGATCCCATTCATCAAATGACAGCACTTGTCCATCTTTGATCAACGAGCTAGTCAAGTAGAGGCATACTAGGGACACGGTGTTTTGTCTATGTATTCACACATGTATCAAGTTTCCGGCTAATACAATTCCAACATGAATAATAAACATTTATCATGATATAAGGAAATATAAAATAACAACTTTATTATTGCCTCTTGGGCATATTTCCTTCAGTCTCCCACTTGCACTAGAGTCAATAATCTAGTTCACATCGCCATGTGATTTAACACCAATAGTTCACATCTGTATGTGATTAACACCCATAGTTCACATCATCATGTGACCATCATCCAAAGGGTTTACTAGAGTCAATAATCTAGTTCACATCGCTATGTGATTTAACACCCAAAGAGTACTAAGGTGTGATCATATTTTGCTCGTGAGAGAAGTTTAGTCAATGGGTCTGCTACATTTAGAGCCGTATGTACTTTGCAAATTTTCTATGTCTACAATGCTCTGCATGGAGTTACTCTAGCTAATTGCTCCCACTTTCAATATGTATCTAGATTGAGATTCAGAGTTATCTGGATTGGTGTAAAAGCTTGCATCAACATAACTCTTTACGAAGAACTCTTTATCACCTCCATAACCGAGAAATATTTCCTTAGTCCTCTTAGGTAACTAAGGATAACTTTGACCGCTATTCAGTGATCCACTCCTGGTGCACTATCGTACCTCCTTGCTAAACTCATAACAAGGCACACAACTGGTCTGGTACATAGCATAGCATACTTTATAGAACCTATGACTGAGGCATAGGGAATGACTTTCATTCTCTTTCTATCTTCTGTCGTGGTCGTGTTTTGAGTCTTACTCAATTTTACACCTTGTAATACATGCAAGAACTCCTTCTTTGATTGATCCATTTTGAACTCTTTCAAAATCTTGTCAAGGTATGTACTCATAGAAAAATCTTATCAAGCGTCTTGATCTATCTCTATAGATCTTGATGCCCAATATGTAAGAAGCTTTACCGAAGTCTTTCTTTGAAAAACTCCTTTCAAACTTTCCTTTATGCTTTCTAAAAAATTCTACATCATTTCCGATCAACGATATGTCATTCACATATACTTATCAGAAAGGTTGTAGTGCTCCCACTCACTTTCTTGTAAATACAAGCTTCACTACAGGTCAGTATAAAACTATATGCTTTGATCAACTCATCAAAGCGTATATTCCAACTCCAAGATGCTTGCACCAGTCCACAGATGGATCGCTGGAACTCGCACCCTTTGTTAGCACCTTTCGGATCGACAAAACCTTCTGGTTGTATCATATACAACTCTTGTTTTAGAAATCCATTAAGGAATACAATTTTGACATCCATTTGCCAGATTTCATAATCATAAAATACGGCAATTCTTATCATGATTCGGACAGACTTAAGCATCGCTACGGGTGATAAAGTCTCATCGTAGTCAACTCCTTGAACTTGTTGAAAACCTTTTTCTGACAATTCAAGCTTTGTAGATAGTAATACTACCATCACCATTCGTCTTCCTCTTGAAGATCCATTTATTTTCTATGGCTTGCTGATCATCAAGCAAGTCAACCAAAGTCCACACTTTGTTCTCATACATGGATCATATCTCAGATTTCATGGCCTCAAGCCATTTATCGGAATCTGGGCTCATCATAGCTTCTTCATAGTTCGTAGGTTCATCATGGTCAATTAACATGACCTCCAGAACAGGATTACTGTACCAATTTGGTGTGGATTGTGCTCTGTTTAACCTATGAGGTTCTGTAGCAACTTGATCTGAAGTTTCATGATTATTATCATTAGCTTCCTCTCCAGTTGGTGTAGACATCACAGGAATGGATTTCTCGGATGAGCTATTTTCCAAATTGAGAGAAGGTACAATTACCTCATCAAGTTCTACTTACCTCCCACTCACTTCTTTCGAGAGAAACTCCTTCTCTAGAAAGGTTTCGTTCTTAGCAACAAAAATCTTGCCTTCGGACTTGTGGTAGAAGGTGTACCCAATTGTTTCCTTAGGGTATCCTATGAAGACGCACTTCTCCGATTTGGGTTCGAGCTTATCAGACTGAAGCGTTTTAACATAAGCATCGCATCTCCAAACTTTAAGAAATGACAGCTAAGGTTTGTTGCCAAACCATAGTTCATACGGTGTCGTCTCAACGGATTTTGACGGTGCCCAGTTTAACATGAATGCAGATGTCTCTAATGCATATCCCCAAAAAAATAGTGGTAAATCAGTAAGAGACATCATAGGTCGCACCATATCTAATAAAGTGCGGTTACGATGTTCGGACACACCATTACGCTGTGGTGTTCCAGGTGGCGTGAGTTGTGAAACTATTCCACATTGTTTTAAATGAAGGCCAAACTCACAACTCAAATATTCACCTCCACAATCAGATCGTAGAAACTTTATTTTCTTGTTACGACGATTCTCCACTTCACTCTGAAATTCTTTGAACTTTTCAAATGTTTCAGACTTGTGTTTCATTAAGTAGATATACTAATATCTACTCAAATCATCTGTGAAGGTCAGAAAATGACGATACCCGCCACGAGCCTCAATACTCATTGGACCACATACATCGGTATGTATTATTTCCAATAAGTCATTAGCTCGTTCTATTGTTCTAGAGAACAGAGTTTTAGCCATCTTGCCCATGAGGCATGGTTCGCAAGTATCAAATGATTCATAATCAAGTGATTCCAAATGCCTATCAGCATGGAGTTTCTTTATGCGCTTTACACCAATATGACCTAAACGGCAGTGCCACAAGTATGTTGCACTATCATTATCAACTTTGCATCTTTTGGCATCAATATTATGAATATGTGTATCACTACGATCGATATTCAATAAACCATTAGAATTGGGTGTATGGCTATAGAAGGTTTTATTCATGTAAACAGAATAACAATTACTCTCTATTTTAAATGAATAACTGTATCACAATAAACATGATCCAATCATATTCATTCTAAACGCAAACACCAAATAACATATATTTAAGGTTCAACACTAATCCCAAAGTTAGAGTGAGTGTACGATGGTGATCGTATCAACCTTGGAATTAATTCCAACACACATCATCACCTCGCTCTTAACTAGTCTTTGTTTATTCTGCAACTCCTATTTCGAGTTACTAATATTAGCATTTGAACTGGTATCAAATACCCAGGGGTAACTACGAACACTAGTAAGGTACACATCAATAACATGTATATCAAATATACCTTTGTTCACTTTGCCATCCCTATCTGCCAAATGTTTGGGGCAGTCCTTTGCAGTAGAAGCACTCAGTTTTAGGCTTGGGCATAGCTTTGGGATTTTTCACGGGAGTGGCAACTTGCTTGCCATTCTTCTTGAAGTTACCTTTGTTTCCCTTTGCCCTTTTCTTGAAACTAGTGGTCCTATCAATCATCAACACTTGATGCTCTTTCTTGATTTCTACCTTCGTCGATTTCAGCATCACGAAGAGCTCAGGAATCTTTTTTGTCATCCCTTGCATATTATAGTTCATCAAGAAGTTCCAGTAACTTGGTGATAGTGACTAGAGAACTCTGTCAATCACTATCTTATCTGGAATATTAACTCCCACTTGATTCAAGAGATTGTAGTACTCAGACATTCTGAGCACATGCTCACTGGTTGAGCTATTCTCCTCCATCTTGTAGGCGAAGTTCTTGTCAGAGGTCTTATACCTCTCGACACGGGCATGAGGTTGAAATACCTATTTCAGCTCTTGAAACATCTCATATTCTCCGTGGCGTTCAAAATGTTTTTGAAGTCCCGATTCTAAGCATAAAGCATGGTGCACTAAACTATCAAGTAGTCATCATATCGAACTTGCCAAACGTTCATACCCTCTACATCTACTCCTGCACTTGGTTTGTCACCTAGCGGTGCATTGAGGACATAATTTTTTCTGTGCAACAACGAGGATAATCATCAGATCACAAACCTAGTCCGCATCATTGCTACTATCATCTTTCAACTTAGTTTTCTCTAGAAACATATCAAAAAATAGAGGAGCTATAATGCGAGCTATTGATCTACAACATAATTTGCAAATACTATCTAGACTAAGTTCATGATAAATTAAAGTTCAATTAATCAATTTACTTAAGAACTCCCACTTAGATAGACATCCCTCAAGTCATCTAAATGATACATGATCCAAATCAATTAAACCATGTGCGATCATCACGTGAGATGGAGTAGTCATCAATGGTGAACATCTCTATGTTGATCATATCTACTATATGATTCATGTTTGACCTTTCGGTCTCTAGTGTTCCGAGGCCATGTATGTACATGCTAGGCTCATCAAGTTTATTCCGAGTATTCCACATGTGCAAAACTATTTTTCACCCATTGTATGTGAACGTAGAGCCTATCACACCCGATCATCACGTGGTGTCTCAGCACGAAGAACTGTCGCAACGGTGCATACTCAGGGAGAACACTTATTCCTTGAAATTTTAGTTAAGGGATCATCTTATAATGGTACCGCCGTACTAAGCAAAATAAGATGCATAAAAGATAAACATCACATGCAATCAAAATATGTGACATGATATGGCCATCATCATCTTGTGCTTTTGATCTCCATCTCCAAAGCATCGTCATGATCTCTATCGTCACCGGCTTGACACCTTGATCTCCATCGTAGTATCGTGGTTGTCTCGCCAACTATTGCTTCTACAACTATCATTACCGCCTAGTGATAAAGTAAAGCAATTACATGGCGTTTTCATTTCATACAATAAAGCGACAACCATAAGGCTCATGCCAGTTGCCAATAACTTTTACAAAACATAATCATCTCATACAACAACATATATCACATCATGTCTTGACCATATCACATCAGAACATGCCCTACAAAAACAAGTTAGACATCCTCTACTTTGTTGTTGCATGTTTTACTTGGCTGCTACGGGCTTCTTGCATGAACCGTACATACCTACGGCACAAAAACCACAACGGTGATTTATCAAGTTTGCTGTTTTAACCTTCACAAAAACCGGCCACAGTCAAATTCGATTCAACTAAATTTGGAGGAACAAACACCCGCCAGCCACCTTTATGCAAAACTAATTGCATGTCTGTCGGTGGAACCGGTCTCATGAATGCGGTCATGTAAGGTTGGTTCGGGCCGCTTCATCCAACAATACCGCCGAATCAAAATAAGACATTGGTGGTAAGTAGTATGACGATCACCGCCCACAACTCTTTGTGTTCTACTCATGCATATCATCTACGCATAGACCTGACTCTGATACCATTGTTGCGGAACATAGCATGCAATTTAAAAAAATTCCTACACTCACGCAAGATCTATCTAGGATATGCATAGAAACGATAGGGGGAGAGTGTGTCCACTTACCCTCATAGACCAAAAGAGGAAGCATTAACTTAACGCGGTTGATGTAGTCAAAAGTCTTCTCGAATCAACCGACAAAGTACCGAACGTACGACACCTCTGAGTTCTGCACATGTTCAACTCGATGACGTACCTCGAACTCTTGATGCAGTAGAGGCATGAAGAAGTCAATGAGTTCCGTCAGCACGACAGTGTGATGGCGGTGTTGGTGAAGTGATCCGCGCAGGGCTTCGCCTAAGCACTATGGCAATATGACCAGAGGAGTAAATGGTGGAGGGTGGCACCGCACACGGCTAAACAATTTATGTGCTTTGGGGTGCCCCCCACCCCCGTATATAAAGGAGGAGGGGAGGAGGCCCGCCAAAAGGGGCGCACCAAGGAGGGGAAATTCCTACTAGGACTCCACTCCTAGTAGGATTCCCCCCACCCTCTTTTTTCCTTCACACGGAGGGGGAAAAGGGGAAGGGAGAGGGAAGAGGAGCAGGAAAGGGGGGGCGCACCCTATCCCCTAGTCCAATTCAGACTCCCCGTGGAAGGGGGGCACAACCAACCCTTGTGGGCTGCCTCCCCTCTCTCCTATGGCCCATGTAGGCCCAACAAGTCCCCGGGGGGTTCCGGTAACCTCCCGGTACTCTGAAAAATACCTGAACCTTTCCGAAACCATTTCGGTGACCGAATATAACCTTCCAATATATTAATATTTACCTCTTGGCCATTTCTAGACTCCTCATCATGTATGTGATCTCATCCGGGACTCCGAACAACCTTCGTTCACCAAAACACATAACTCATATAATACATATCGTCATCGAACGTTAAGCGTGCGGACCCTACGGGTTCGAGAACTATGTAGACATGATCGAGACACCTCTCCGGTCAATAACAATAGTGGAACCTAGATGCTCATATTGGTTCCTACATATTCTATGAAGATCTTTATCGGTCGAACTGCAATGTCAACATATGTTATTCCCTTTGTCATCGGTATGTTACTTGACCGAGATTTGATCGTAGGTATCTTCATACCTAGTTGAATCTCGTTACCGGCAAGTCTCTTTACTCGTTCCGTAATGCATCATCCCATAACTAACTCATTAGTCATATTGCTTGAAAGGCTTCATATGATGTGCATTACCGAGAGGGCCCAGAGATACGTCTCCAATACTCGGAGTGAAAAATCCTAATCTCGATCTATGCCAACCCAACAAACACCTTCAGAGATACCTGTAGAGCATCTTTATAATCACCCAGTTACGTTGTGATGTTTGATAGCACAGAAGGCATTCCTCCGGTGTCGGGGAGTTGCATAATCTCATTGTCGAAGGAATACATATGGCATGAAGAAAGAAGTAGCAATAAAACTGAAAGATCATAACGCTAAGCTAATGGATGGGTCTTATCCATCACATCATTCTCCTAGTGATGTGATCCCGTTTATCAAATGACAACACATGTCCATGGCTAGGAAACTTAACCATCTTTGATCAACGAGCTAGTCAAGTAGAGGCATACTAGGGACACAGTGTTTTGTCTATGTATTCACACATGTACAAATATTCCGGTTAATACAATTCCAGCATGAATAATAAAAATTTATCATGATATAAGGAAATATAAATAAATACTTTATTATTGCCTCTAGGGCATATTTCCGTCAAAACTTATGATCCCCGGGTCTCTTTTCATCATATTTTCCTTTGCAATCTATTTTCCTTTGCTTTTATTTTCAGATCTATTACACCAAAAATACAAAAATACCTTGCTGCACTTTATTTATTTTGTGATCTATTTATCCTATCTATCACAACTTTATCATGTCTTCTCGCCAATTTGAGGCATCGTTACCCAAAAAGGATTGACAACCCCTTTAACACGTCGGGTTGCGAGTATTTGTTATTTGTGTGCAGGGGTTGTTTACGTTCTGTTGCTTGGTTCTCCTACTGGTTTGATAACCTTGGTCTCATCACTGAGGGAAATACCTATCGTCGCTGTGCTGCACCATCCCTTCCTCTTTCGGGAAATGCCGACGTAGTTCAAATAGGCATCAAAAGGAATTTTTGACGCCATTGACGGGGAGGATCAAGTCAAGATAGTCTCCCGTCAACTTGCCAATTTCTGGCATCATTGCCAGGGAGGATCTTCAACATCAACCAGGTTCCTAATCACAAATCTCATCACCTCGCAATTTACATTATTTGCCATTTGCCTCTCATTTTCCTCTCCCCCACTTCACAAAAAATTGTCGTTTTATTCACCCTCTTTTGCGTTTGCCGTTTTCTTGTCAGATCTGTTTTTGAGTGCAATCTTGTTGTGAAGTCATCATGATTCAAGAGAACACCAAGTTGTGTGATTTCTCAAATACCAACAACAATGATTTTAGCATTCTGATTGCTCCTCCAACCACTAGTGCGGAGTCTTATGATATTAATACTGCTTTGCCGAATCTTGTTGTGAAAGATCAATTTGCCGGTACTCCTAATGAGGATTCCGCGTCCTATCTTAACACATCCGTGGAATTATGCGATATGCAAAATAAAAAAGATGTGGACAATGATGTTGTGAAATTGAAATTATTTCTATTTTATTTGCGAGATTGTGCAAAATTTTGTTTTTCTTCTTTGCCACGCTATAGTATTGATTCTTGGTACAAGTGCAAGGATGCTTTTATTACTAAGTATTTTCCGCCCACAAAAATCATTTCCCTTAGAATCCAGATCATGAATTTCAAGCAACTTGAACATGAGCATGTTGCACATTCTTGGGAAATGATGAAATTGATGCTAAGGAATTGCCCAACTCATGGGTTAAATCTTTGGATGATCATACAACTTTTTTATGTGGGGTTGAATTTTGTTTCTCGTAATCTTTTGGATTCCGCCACGGGGGGTACTTTTATGGGAATTGCTTTGGGTGAAGCTACTAAATTGCTAGACAATATTATGGCCAATTACTCACAATGGCATACCGAAAGAGCTCCTACTAGTAAAAAACTCAATTCGGTAGAAGAAATAAATTCTTTGAGTGAAAAAGTTGATGCTCTTATGAAGTTGGTTGCTAATAAAAGTGCTCCTATTGATTTTAATGATGTGCCTTTTTCCACCTTGATTAAGCAAAATAGTAATGCCAAAGACCTGAATTTTATCTCGAGAAACAATTTCAATAACAATGCTTATAGAGGTAATTTTAATCCTAGGCCTTTTCCTAGTAATTCCTCTAATAATTATATTAATTCCTATGGTAATCCATCTTATAATACTAATAGAAACACCTATGATCTTGAGAATAATATTAAATAATTTATCAATACTCAAAAAGTTTTCAATGCTTCGATAGAAGAAAAGTTGAATAAAGTTGATGATATGTCTAGAAGTAATGATAGAATTTCTCATGATGTAGAAACTCTCAAGATGAAAAATTTTGTGCCTAAAGTTGAAGAATAAATTAAAGCTCTTTATGTTTCTATGGATGAAAGTAAGAAAAGAACCACTATGCTTAGAGCTAAAAGAGAATTTTTAGAAAGAGTGTTTTCTAGTGATTACTTTCATAAAAGTGATGAAGATCTTAAAATGATTGGTGGTTCTTATATTGGTTCTTTGTTTAGTAAAATTAAGATTGATGAAAAAGGGACTGGAGAAAAGCCAACTTTAGTTAGAAGGCGTCCCTATGATTCAGAGGGTGAAAATCTTGTTGAGAAAATTGATAAAAGTGGGTTTGAAGAGGTCAAGACTTTAACTAGTGATGTGCCCACTATTTTGGATTACAAACACTTTAATTATGATAGTTGCTCTTTGGTTGATTGCATTTCTTTGTTGCAATCCCTGATAAATTCACCCCATGCTTATGAACAAAAAAAATCTTTTACTAAACATATTGTTGATGCTATGATGAAAGCTTTTGAAGAAAAGTTGGAATTAGAAGTTTCAATTCCTAGAAAATTACATGATGAATGGGAACCTACCATCAAAGTCAAGATTAAAAATTATTAGTGTTTTGATTTATGTGACTTGGGTGCTAGTGCTTCTACAATTCCGAAATCTTCATGTAATGTGCTTGGTCTTACCGATATTGAAGAATGCTCTTTAAATTTGTACTTGGCGGATTCTACTGTTAAAAAGCCTATGGGAAGAATTAATGATGTTCTTATTATTGCAAATAGGAATTATGTGCCCATAGATTTTATTGTTCTTGACATTGATTGCAATCCGTCTTGTCCAGTCATACTTGGTAGACCGTTTTTACGTACTATTGGTGTCATGATTAATATGAAAGAAGGTAATATTAAATTTCAACTTCCACTAAGGAAGGGTATGGAATACTTCCCTAGAACAAGAATGAGGCCACCATATGAATCAATCATGAGGGAATCCTACGGATCTAAAACCAAAGATAACAACACTTGGATCATACGCGTTATGCCTAGCTAGGGGCGTAAAACGATAGCGCTTGTTGGGAGGCAACCCAACTTGTATCTTTTTGCATTTTGGTTTTCTTGTTGTTTTCAATAAAATACACAATTATGCCTCTGGTTAGATGTGTTTTTGTGGTTTAAATTAGTGTTTGTGCCAACCGGGCCTTTGGGATGATTTGGGTGAAAGTTGATTTGATCTTGCTAAAAACGAGAAACTTTTGCGCCCACGAAAGTATTTTTCATTTTCATAAGAAGAGTGCTTTTGAGTTGATTCTTTTTGCATACGATTAATAAAAGAATTATTCGTGTCGTCCTAATTTTGCAGAATTTTTGGAGTTACAGAAGTATTTGAAGTAGTCAGATTGCTATAGACTGTTCTGTTTTTGACAGATTCAGTTTTCTTTGCGTTGTGTGCTTGTTTTTATGATTCTATGATTTTCTTTGAAGAGTTTTTGCTAGAGAAAAGTTGGAACACAATAGATATAATGCAAAAATAAAATATGAATAGGTTTGCAATAGTACTTATAGTAGTGGTTTGCTTTCTTATATTAATGGATCTCACGAAGGTTTTGTTAAGTTTTGTGTGATTGAAGTTTTCAAGTTTTGGGTGATCTTACGATGGATGAAGGAATAAGGACTAAAAAAGGCTAAGCTTTGGGATGCCCGATGAACCTCAAGATAATATCCAAGAAGTAGCAAGCAACTAAGCTTTGGGATGCCCTCGAGTGGCATACCCACTTTCTTCTAACAACCATCGGTATTTTACTTGGAACTATATTTTTATTCGTCACACATTATGAGTTTTGCTTGGAGCGTCTTGTATGATATGAGTCTTTGCTTCTTTTCTTAGTATTTGAAGTCTTGAATCCTTGCTGGACACACCTTTTTGAGAGAGCCAAAAATTATGCTATGCTTGGTCATATGCTTCTTTTAATTTTTTAGAGCTCTGGAATTGCTCTAGTGCTTCACTTATATCTTTTTGAGGTCGGTGTGCTTTGTTATTTTTGAAGAAATGCTCTCATGCTTCACTTAGATTTATTTGGGAGTTAGTAAATTTTTTAAGAAATTCTCCCTTGCTTCACTTAGATTATTTTGAGAGAAAGAAAAAAAATTATGCTCATGTTCTTCACTTAAATTTTTTTGAGCTTATTAAAAGCAACATATGAAAATAGTCCAAAAGTGATAGATATCCAAGGAGTATATAAAAAAACTTTCATGAAGATCATTGGACAAAATAAACTTTGAGATATGACGATATGATATGTGAGTCATGTTGATGAGTAATTATGCTTTAGTATGAATATTGGTGTTAAGGTTTGTGATTCCCTATGCAAGCACGAAAGTCAATAGTTATGCAATGAAATTTACATCCTACTTGTGGAGCATTATTCGGTGTTACTTATGCTTAATGCTTGGGTACGTGATTTTTTGTTTCTTGGTTGGTCGCTTCTCACTCTTTTTGCTAGCCTTCATTTTTCACTAAGTATGATCACTACTTGTGCAACCAAAACCCTTTAAACTAGTTTTTCCATATGAGTCCACTATATCTACCTATATGCGGTATTTCTGCCGTTCTAAGCAAATTTTCATGTGCCATCTCTAATTTTCAAAATAAATTTCTCTTTCGTGTGCTCATACCGCTCGCGAGGCGGTGAGGGGTGGCTAATATTTTCCATGCTAGATTTTTTATTCTCACGATGAGTATTTATTCACTTGTCATTACCCGAGAGTACGGCAAAGGTATTAGGGATGCCCAGTCCTGAAATGAAAAATGAATTTACTTTATGTTGTCAAGTAATAAATTCCTTGGAAAGTGTTGGTATGGAGGGCACCTGTGGATATGGTTAGCCATGGAAAGTGAAAGTAATGGTGGGAAAAGGAATGAACTTTATTTTCTCTTTAGGAACCGCCTATGATGTATCTAGCATGGAAAGTGTTGGGAGCTCTAAGTCGTTTTCATTGGTGGGAAAAGTATGCCTCCCAAAATGTTTTTATCTCTCAATTTTCGCTTTGAGCTCTGGCACCTCTACAAATCCCTACCTCCCTCTGCGAAGGGCCTTTCTTTTACTTTATGCATTTTCTTTGAATTTGAGTCTCCATCTTCTCTCATAAAGCACCAACTAAGGGGCACTATGATCATATTTGAGCATTTGGTGTAGCTAATATTCGAGTGTGTTTCATGAATGGATCAATGATTGAGCATAATGGGCTAGGGATAACTTGCTTTGGTGTGGATATTTTGAAATACATGGTTGCTTGTTGGTATGCTTGAGTATTAAGTCTTCACGTCAAAACTAGACTACTGCTTTGAACCATATAAAAGTCCAAATGTCCATGCTAAAAAGAAAAGATTATGTGTGAACATGTTAGGCAGCATTCCACATCAAAAATTCTTTTTTATCATTTACCTACTCGAGGACGAGCAGGAATTAAGCTTGGGGATGCTGATACGTCTCCAATGTATCTATAATTTTTGATTGTTCCATGTTGTTATATTATCATTCTTGAATGTTTTACAATAATTTTATAGTAATTTTATATCAGTTTTTGGTACTAACCTATTGACATAGTGCCCAGTGCCAGTTGCTGCTTTCTGCTTGTTTTTTTACATTGCAGGAAAGCAATACCAAACAGAGTCCAAACGCAGCGAAAATTTTTGTGGATTTTTTTGGACCAGAGGACATCTGTGGGCCAAGCAAGTACCTAAGGGGAGCTCCGTGGAGAGAACAACCCACCAGGATGCACCTGGGGGCCCAGGGCACGCTTGGGGACCCAGGTGCACCCAGGTGGGTTGTGCCTACCTCGGTGGCCTCCCGCACTGCCCCTTTGCTCTATAAATGACCCCAGTATTCCAGAAACCCTGGGGTAGTCGATGAAAATCAATTCCAGCCGCCGCAAGTTCCAGAAACACCAGATCCAATCTAGATACCATCTCGGAGAGGTTCATCATGTCCATTGGTGCCTCTCCGATGATGCGGGAGTAGTTCTTTGTAGACCTACGGTCCGTAGTTAGTATCTAGATGGCTTCCTCTCTCTCTATTGATTATTATACATTGGTATCTTGGAGATCCATATGATGATACTTTTTGCGGTGTGTTTGTTGGGATCCGATGAACTTTGAGTTTATGATCAGATCTTTGTTTTTATCCATGAAAGTTATTTAAGTATTCTTTGATCTCTTATATGCATGATTGGTTGGCCTCGTATTTCTTCTCCGATATTTTGGTTTTGTTTGGCCAACTTAATCTATTTATCTTGCAATGGGAAGAGGTGCTTTGTGATGGGTTCGATCTTACGGTGTTTCATCCCAGTGACAGAAGGGGAAACGGCACGTATGTATCATTGCTATTAAGGATAACAAGATGGGATCTATTTCTGCATAAATAGATCTTGTCTACATCATGTCATCATTCTTATTGCATTACTCCATTGTTCCATGAACTTAATACACTAGATGCATGCTGGATAGCGGTCGATGTGTGGAGTAATAGTAGTAGATGCAGGCAGGAGTCGGTCTATTAATCTTGGACGTGATGCCTATATAATGATCATTGCTTGGATATCGTCATGATTATTTGATGTTCTATCAATTGCCCAACAGTAATTGTTTTCCCACCATTTGCTATTTTTCTCAAGAGAAGCCACTAGTGAAACCTACGGCCCCGGGTTTCTTTTCATCATATTTGCCTTTGCAGTCTATTTTCCTTTGCTTTTATTTTCAGATCTATTAAACCAAAAATACAAAAATACCTTGCTGCACTTTATTTATATTACGATCTATTTATCCTATATATCACAACTTTATCACGTCTTCTCGCCAATTTGAGGCATCGTTATCCGAAAGGGATTGACAACCCCTTTAACATGTTGGGTTGCGAGTATTTGTTATTTGTGTGCATGTGCTATTTACATTGTGTTTCTTGGTTCTCCTACTGGTTCGATAACCTTGGTCTCATCACTAAGGGAAATACCTACCGTCGTTGTGCTGCATAATCTCTTCCTCTTTGGGGAAATACCGACATAGTTCAAGCAGGCATCAAGAGGTGACTTGTACATGGTAGATTTCTCGGCAGGACCGCAACTTGCCGTGTGTCTTCTAGCAAAAGCTTCAGAGTGCTGGCTTTGGCATCGAAGGCTAGGCCATGCGGGTATGAGGAACTTGCACCCCCTTGTGAATAAGAAGCATATCATTGGATCAAGGGCGTCAAGTTCAAGAAGGACCATCTATGTGGTGCTTGTGAAGCTGGGAAGATGACTAGGGCCAAGCACCCCACTAAGACAATCATGACGACTATGCGTTCCTTCGAGCTATTTGGCCCTACTCACTACTCTATCCTTACTACTACTCCACACTATATGGCTTCATGATTGTTGATGATTACACTAGATATACTTGGATGCACATAATCCTATATAAGACTGGAGTGCAGGATGTCTTCAGGCAATTTACCAATTGTGACATGACCAACTATGGCATCAAGATCAAGCACATAAGGAGTGATAACGACACCGAGTTCAAGAACACAGACCTCGACACTTATCTTGGCACTCTTGGCATTACTCATGAGCTATCTGCTCCATATACCCCTCTGTAGAATGGCATCGTGGAGTGCAAGAACATGACTCTCATTGAAATGGCTCGGACAATGCTCGATGAATACAAGACTCCATGAAAGTTTTGGCCTGAAGCCATTGATACTGCATGCCACATTATCAACATAGTTTATCTTCACAAGTTGTTCAAGAAAACATCACATGAGCTACTCACTCGTAATAAGCCAAATGTAAGTTATTTCAAAGTCTTTGGTGCAAGGTGTTGGATAAGGGATCCACATCACACTTCCAAATTTGCACTGAAAGCACATGAGGGTCTTATGCTTAGCTATGGGAAGGATTCACACACCTATAATGTCGTGGTTTTGTCACGCAGATGTCCTCGAAAAAGGACTTAGTCGTGAGGCCATCACCGCTAGGTAGTAGCTTGAACATGGTTGATCGGAATCGAGTGGTTGCGGAATCAAGAAACACGGTGTTTACCCAGGTTCGGCCCCTCATGGTGGAGGTAATAGCCTACTATCGGTGTCAAAACCGGCGGATCTCAGGTAGGGGGTCCCAAACTGTGCGTCTAAGGTCGATGGTAATAGGAGACAGGGGACACGATGTTTACCCAAGTTCGGGCCCTCTCTATGGAGGTAATACCCTACTTCCTGCTTGATTGATCTTGATGAATATGAGTATTAAAAGAGTTGATCTACCACGAGATCGTAATAGCTAAACCCTAGAAGTCTAGCCTATGAGATTATGATTGTGTATATGTATATCTGCCTCTACAGACTAAGCCCTCCGGTTTATATAGACACCGGAGGGGACTAGGGTTGTACAAAGTCGGTTACAGAGAAAGGATTCTTCCTATCCGATCGCCAAGCTTGCCTTCCAGGCCAAGGAGAGTCCCATCCGGAAACGGAACGAAGTCTTTTCTCTTGTATTTTCAGAGTCCATCAGTCCAACTTAAATCAATAGTCCTACTGTCCAAGGACCCCTTCATCCGGGACTCCCCCAGTAGCCCCTGAACCAAGCTTCAACGACGAGGTGTCCGGCGCGCAGATTGTCTTCGGCATTGCAAGGTGGGTTCCTCCTCCGAATACTCCAAATCTTCCTTCGAACACAGGAAACATGTCCGGCTCTGCAAAACAAATACCACACACAACCGTAGAGAGAATAATACTTCACGAGTCCAATCTGCTAACAACTTTTTGTAGCATGACATCACGTCGCCGCCCGGTCATTATTTGAACCGGTTTTAGCCCACCGCTTCATATTTCGATATGTGGCCTCATTGGCACGTCTTATCAAAGCCGAGATCGTGTCCCCTTATTGCCGGATTCTCATCAATACGGGTATGGATAACCCAACCATTCTATTGGCAAGATTGCTTGGGAATAGGCAGTTTTTAAGGCCTAAGAGGGAGCGCCTGGTAGTCATTGCCTTTATAAAGGGGCTAAGACCCGTCCTTTCTTATCTATGCTAATCCTTTCCTGAACCTCCCCCACCTCAAGCTCTAGCACCCAAGGTTCAATCCAATTGCTTCGCGCCTCCCATTCACGTCCGAACCCAGCCTTCCAGGCTAGTGGGTGGCTTCCTCTGTCACAGAGGAGGATATCGCAAAGCTCCGGGAGGCAAGATACTTGACCGCGGAAATCCTCCACAGGCTTCCTGCCCAAGGGCAGGTTATTCCTACTCCTAGATCCAATGAGCGAGTTGTCTTCATCTCTCACTTCCTCCGAGGGCTAGGGTTTGCTCTTCATCCCTTCGTTCGAGGGCTCATGTTCTATTACGGGCTAGATTTTCATGATCTAGCTCCGGACTCCTTCCTTCACATGTCGTCATTTATTATCGTGTGCGAGGCCTTCCTCCGTATTTCCCCACACTTCGGCTTGTGGTTCAAGACCTTTAATGTGAAGCCGAAGATAGTCGACGGGAGACACACGGAGTGTGGAGGTGCTTGATACGTCTCCAACGTATCTATAATTTATGAAGCATTCATGCTATTTTATTATCTGTTTTGAATGATTATGGGCTTTATTATACACTTTTATATTACTTTTGGGACTAACCTATTAACCGGAGGCCCAGCCCATATTGCTGTATTATTGTCTGTTTCAGTATTTCGAAGAAAAGGAATATCAAACAGAGTCCAAATGGAATGAAACCTTCGGCAGCGTTATTTTTGGGAAGAATATCATCCTGGAGACTTGGAGTTTACGTCAGAAGATCCTCGAGGAGGCCAGGAGATAGGGGCGCCCCCCTACTGGGCGCGCCCCCCTGTCTCGTGGGCCCCTCGAGCACCTCTGGACCGACTTCTTTCGCTTATATAAGCCTACGTACCCTAAAACATCGAATATCAAGATAGATCAGGAGTTCTGCCGCCGCAAGCCTCTGTAGCCACCAGAAACCTCTCAGGAGCCCTTCACGGCACCCTGCCGGAGGGGGGATCCTTCACCGATGGCCATCTTCATCATCCCGGCGCTCTCCATGACAAGGAGGGAGTAGTTCACCCTCGAGGTTGAGGGTATGTACCAGTAGCTATGTGTTTGATATCTCTCTCTCTCTCTCTCTCTCTCTCTCGTTTCTCTCTCGTGTCCCCTCTATTGCACGATCTTGATGTATGTCTTGCCATGATTATCTGTGGTGACAATGGGATATCATGTGCCACTTGATGTATGTTTTGGTGACCAACTTGCGGGTTCCGCCCATGAACCTATGCATAGGGGTTGGCACACGTTCTTGAATCTCTGGTAGAAACTTTGGGGAACTCTTTGAAGTACTTTGTGTTGGTTGAATAGATGAATCTGAGATTGTGTGATGCATATCGTATAATCATGCCCACGGATACTTGAGGTGGCAATGGAGTATCTAGGTGACATTAGGGTTTTGGTTGATTTGTGTCTTAAGGTGTTATTCTAGTACGAACTCTTGACTAGATCGATCGAAAAGAATAACTTTGAGGTGGTTTCCTACCCTACCAGAATATCTCCTTTTGTTCTCCGCTATTAGTGGCTTTGGAGTGACTCTTTGTTGCATGTTGAGGGATTGTTATATGATCTATCTATGTTATTATTGTTGAGAGAACTTGCACTATTGAAAGTATGAACCTTAGGCCTTGTTTCTTACCATTGCAATACCGTTTACGCTCACTTTTACCACTTGTTACCTTGATGTTTTTATAATTTCAGATTACAAATACTCGTATCTACCATCCATATTGCACTTGTATCACCATCTCTTCGCCGAACTAGTGCACATATACAATTTACCATTGTATTGGGTGTGTTGGGGATACAAGAGACTCTTTGTTATTTGGTTGCAGGGTTGTTTGAGAGAGAACATCTTCATCCTACGCCTCCTACGGATTTATAAACCTTAGGTCATCCACTTGATGGAAATTTGCTACTATCCTACAAACCGGTGCACTTGCAGGCCCAACAACGTCTACAAGAAGAAGGTTGTGTAGTAGACATCAAGCTCTTTTCTGGCACTGTTGCCGGGGAGGTGAGTGCTTGATGGTATATCTTTAGATCTTGCAATCGAGTCTTTTAGTTTCTTGTTTTATCACTAGTTTAATTTATAAAAGAAAACTACAAAAAAATGGAATTTAGTTTGTCTCATATGCTTCGTCTTTTTAATATCTTTCGTGAGTATGCTGGAATGGAAAATTGTGCTCAAGTGCTAGAAGGAGAAATCTATAAAATGTTTGTCACTAAATCTTTGAATGATGATCATGATTGCAATGTTGTTAGTATGAATTCTTTGAATATCCATAGTACTAATGATGATTGCACTAGTCATGATGAAAATATCTCTTATGAGCATGTCAACTTTTGTGGAGTGCATGTTTTCATGAACACACCGAATAGAGAAGATATATATTGCAATAGGCATAAGTATTTAGAAACTAAAAGGTTGCAAGAAATTCTTGATGTTTGTGCTGAAAAATTCAATATTTTTCGCGCTCCTTGTGAACTTTGCAATGAACGTGGTCATTTAAATCTCCGATGCAAATTGTTTCATGACCAAATCATATCCAAAAATTGTGATAATTTGATTACCCTTGAGCATCATAAACAGCTTAGTCTTCTTTTGGGGTATGAAGAAATGAAACGTATAACTGAGGGTATTCCAAAGTTTAATCTTGATAGATTTCTTGATTTTGATCTAGAGAAGATTTATTTGTATTGTGCGATAAATTGCATTGAAAATCCTTATATTGCCAATTACATAAAGAAAAGAAAGCTGATGAGAATAAATGAAAGGGAAGAGACTTCCCAATCTCCTCCTATTATTTCTTATGATGATTCAGGTAACAAGGAGGAACTTTTTATTCAACCAATCCCATCAATAAATAAGGTTGAATCCACACATAATGTAAAGAAGAAAAGGAAGAAAAGGAGCAGAAAAGGTAAAAAGGTATCCCTCTCAAATGGTATTGCTCCTACTACTCATTGTGATGATGATAATTGATATACTATTGGTGCTATCCATACTATTGATGATGATTATGCTTATGATATGAAAAGGCTCAAGCTTGGGGAAGCTATGTTTGATGAGGATGAAATATTTGAGAATATATTTGCTGGAATTAATGGTTGTCCCAATCTTGGAGATGCTATGTTTAATGAAGATGATATTTTTAGCATCCCAAGTTTTGATATGCAAAGTTGTTATGATGATAGCATGCCTCTTTATGATGATTATATTGATGAAAGTGGGTTTGGAAGAGTGTCAACTTTAGGTAGTATTGATCCCACTATTTTGGAGGATGTTTAATCTTATTGTTATGAATATGAAAGTGGATTTGGAAGAGTGTCAACTTCATTTAGTGATTCCACTATCTTGGGAGAGGTTTCAATCGATTATGATGAGAACAAAGTTGTTACTTATGATGATTATTGTGATGAAACTTATGCTATAAAAAGTAGTGATGATTATATTTATAAAACTTGTCATGATTATGATTACCCTTTTTCTGAACATTACTCTTTTAATGTGGAAACAATTTTTAGTGTTCAAGTCTCTTATGATACTGCCACCATTCCGAATGAGAAGAATTTTGCTTATGTGTAGAGTAGTAAATTTTCTATGCTTGTAGGTCATGAAAAGAATGCTTTAGGTGCTGGTTATATTGTTGAATTCATTCATGATGCTACTGAAAACTATTATGAGGGAGGAACAAATGCTTGTAGGAATTGCAATAATGCCAAGTTTCCTCTCTATTTGCTTAAAGTTTTGAAGTTATGCTTATTTTACCTTCCTATGCTAGTTGATTATTGTTCCCATAAGTTGTTTGCTCACAAAATCCCTATGCATAGGAACTGGGTTAGACTTAAATGTGCTAGTCATATTCTTCATGATGCTCTCTTTATGTTTCAATTCTTATCTTTTATGTGAGCATCATTGTCATCATTATGCCTAGCTAGAAAGGCATTAAAGAAAAGCGCTTGTTGGGAGACAACCCAATATTTATCCTTACTATTTTTGTGTGTTCACGTGATTATGATACTGTAGTAATCATGTTTTATAGCTTTTGTTTCTATAAAAATGTCAAGGATAGCCTTTACCATGCTTATTTTGCATGTATACATGTTGCTGTTTCAAAACAGAAAGTTTACCGCTGTTGCAAAAATTCCCTAGAAAAGTCAGATAGTGATATAATGTTGAATATTTTTGCATATCGAGCTCTGATAAATCTTATACAGCATAGTATTTTTATTATAATTTTTGGAGTTAGGGAAGTATGATGAATCTTGCATTCTTTACAGACTATACTGTTTTGGCAGATTGCTGTTATGTTTGCATTGTTTGCATATGCTTGCTTGTTTAATGATTCAATTTGAGGATAGGAGTATTAAATATGCAGAGACATTTAGTATTCAATGTTGAATAATAAAGTTAGTATTTTTTTACTGTAGAAAATGATAAGGTTTTGCATTGGTTTATACTAACCTATCTCACGAGTTCTTGCTGAGTTTGGTGTGGATGAAGCTTTTGATAAAAAGAGAAACCATGATATGAGAGGAATTAAGGAGACACAAAAGTTCAAGCTTGGGGATGCCCAAGGCACCCCAAGATAATATTCCAAGAAGTCTCAAGCATCTAAGCTTGGTGATGCCCCGGTAGGCATCCCACCTTTCTTCTTCAACAACTATCGGTTAGTATCGGTTGAGCCTAATTTTTGCTTCTTCACATGAGTTGTGCTATCCTTGCAATGTCATTTTATTTTGTTTTTCTTGCTGCTTGAATACAATACCAAGATCTGAAATTCTTAAATGAGAGAGAGTCTTCACATAGTTGCATAATTATTTAGATACTCATTGGTCTTCACTTATATCTTTTTGGAGTACTTTTTCATTTACTCGTGTGCTTCACTTATATCCTATGAGTAAATGGTTGAATGAGTTGAATGCCATAAATCTGAAATTATATATGTTTCATTTGCTTATCCCATGGGGAGTGATGACTTCACATCTCAGAAGTAGAGGTTGTAAATTTATTGACGGTTAGCAAGCATTGTATTGGTCATTTGAACAATTCATGAAAGAATATTGAAGGAAGAGAGATTTCACATATAAATATATTATCATAGACATCTTTTATAGTTGTGAGCACTCATTAAGTATGACACGCTAAAGAGTTGATGTTGGACAAGGAAGACAACGTAATGGGTTATGTTTTCTCACATCTCAGTTAAAGTATATTGTCATGGATCATTCAAACATGTTGAGCTTGCCTTTCTCCCCTTGCTAGCCTAAATATCTGTACTAAGCGGGAATACTGCTTGTGCATCCAATATCCTTAAACCCAGTTTTTGCCATGAGTGTCCACCATACCTACCTATATGCGGTATTTACCTGCCGTTCCAAGTAAATTTGCATGTGCCAAACTCTAAACCTTCAAATTATAATCTGTTTTGTATGCCCGAATTGCTCATGTAGCAACTAGGGGCTGTCGGTGTCTTCAATGCTAGGTGGGTTATTCTCAAGAGGAGTGGACTCCGCTCCTCATTCACGAGAAAGTGGCGGTAACCGGGATGCCCAGTCCCATGATCAAAAAGATCAAAATCAAATCAAAATAATTGCAAACAAAACTCCCCCAGGTTTGACGTTAGTTGGAGGCACTCGTTGTTTCGGGCAAGCCATGGATTGATGATTGTTGGTGGAGCGGGAGTAAAAACTTTTACCATTCATTTTGGGAACCGCCTATAATGTATGTAGTATGTAAGATATTGGGAACTCTTGGTTGTTATGTTGACAATGAGATCATACCTCTCAAAATTATTTATCTCTATTTCAAAATCGAGCTCTGGCACCTCTGCAAATCCCTGCTTCCCTCTGCGAAGGGCCTATCTTTTACTTTATGTATTTTACTTTATGCGAGAGTCAAGGTGATCCTCACCTTTCCCTTTTTCATTTGATCCTTTGGCAAGCACTTTGTGTTGGGGTGATCCTGATATATATATTCAATTGGATGTACGTTAGCATGAACTATTATTGTTGACATCACCCAAAGGTGAATACGTTTGGAGGCAACATTATAAGCCCCAATCTTTCTCTATGTCTGATTAAAACTTCATAACCACAAGTATTGCATGAGCGTTAGCAATTGTAGAAGACTATATGATACTCCCTCCGTTCCTCAATATAAGGTGTATTATTTTTCCAAAAAGTCAAACTTCTCTAGGACATTTTATGTCAATATCTAGAATATCAAATCATTATCACTAGATCCATCATGAACAATATTTTTACATTTTATATATTTAGTATTATAAATCTTTATATATTTTTTTGTAAACTTGGTCAACATAGACAACAGTTGACTTTTTGAAAAACTAACACACCTTATATTTAGGAACGAAGGGAGTAGTTGAGTATGTGAAGTTTGCTAAATCAAAGCTCTGACATAGACCCTCCTTGAAAATAAGATGAATTGCAATTGTTTGATGACTAAGAATGAAGTTTGCTAGTTTTCAAGAAAGTTTATGGTCTATGCTTTAACATGTGAATTTCTTGTTACTTGATTATGAAAAGTTTTATGAGATGAACTATTGTTATGACATATATTGATGCTAGTAAAGGTGATTGAAATTATCATCGATCAAACTTATGCACCTGCTAGCATTCACACTTGATAAATTCTTTCTTTATCATTTACCTACTCGAGGACGAGCAGGAATTAAGCTTGGGGATGCTGATACATCTCCAACGTATCGATAATTTATGAAGCATTCATGCTATTTTATTATCTGTTTTGAATGATTATGGGATTTATTATACACTTTTATATTACTTTTGGGACTAACCTATTAACCGGAGGCCCGGCCCATATTGCTGTTTTATTGCCTGTTTCAGTTTTTCGAAGAAAAGGAATATCAAACATAGTCCAAATGGAATGAAACCTTCGGCAGCGTTATTTTTGGGAAGAATATCATCCTGGAGACTTGGAGTTTACGTCAAAAGATCCTCAAGGAGGCCAGGAGATAGGGGGGCGCGCCCCCCTATTGGGCGCGCCCCCCTATCTTGTGGGCCCCTCGAGCACCTCCCGACCGACTTCTTTCGCCTATATAAGCCTACGTACCCTAAAAACATCGAATATCAAGATAGATCGGGAGTTCCGCCGCCGCAAGCCTCTGTAGCCACCAGAAACCTCTCAGGAGCCCTTCCCGGCACCCTGCCGGAGGGGGGATCCTTCACCGGTGGCCATCTTCATCATCCCGGTGCTCTCCATGACGAGGAGGGAGTAGTTCACCCTCGAGGCTGAGGGTATGTACTAGTAGCTATGTGTTTGATCTCTCTCTCTCTCATGTTCTCTCTCGTGTTCCCTCTATGGCACGATCTTGATGTATGTCTTGCCGTGATTATCTATGGTGACAATGGGATATCATGTGCCACTTGATGTATGTTTTGGTGACCAACTTGCGGGTTCCGCCCATGAACCTATGCATAGGGGTTGGCACACGTTCTTGACTCTCTGGTAGAAACTTTGGGGCACTCTTTGAAGTACTTTGTGTTGGTTGAATAGATGAATCTGAGATTGTGTTATGCATATCGTATAATCATGCCGACAGATACTTGAGGTGACAATGGAGTATCTAGGTGACATTAGGGTTTTGGTTGATTTGTGTCTTAAGGTGTTATTCTAGTACGAACTCTTGAATAGATTGATCTGAAAGAATAACTTTGAGGTGGTTTCGTACCCTACCATAATCTCTTCGTTTGTTCTCCGCTATTAGTGGCTTTGGAGTGACTCTTTGTTGCATTTTGAGGGATTGTTATATGATCTATCTATGTTATTATTGTTGAGAGAACTTGCACTAGTGAAAGTATGAACCTTAGGCCTTGTTTCCTACCATTGCAATACCGTTTACGCTCACTTTTACCACTTGTTACCTTGATGTTTTTATAATTTCAGATTACAAATACTCGTATCTACCATCCATATTGCACTTGTATCACCATCTCTTCGCCGAACTAGTGCACCTATACAATTTACCATTGTATTGGGTGTGTTGGGGACATAAGAGACTCTTTGTTATTTGGTTGCAGGGTTGTTTGAGAGAGACCATCTTCATCCTACGCCTCCTATGGATTGATAAACCTTAGGACATCCACTTGAGGGAAATTTGCTACTATCCTACAAACCTGTGCACTTGCAGGCCCAACAACGTCTACAAGAAGAAGGTTGTGTAGTAGACATCAGTGCTACAATAAGCAAACTCACCAATATTTCTTGGCCAAATTGTTCCTTCACAGAAACTTCCGACCTATGGCAATGGGAGTGGTTTTATATCACAGAACTGCATGGTAAAAAGTGGGCGGCTACGCCTGTATTCTGATCTGGCCCTCCGTCACAGCTTGCATCGTGGATTAATAAGGGGTTGGACTGGGGATCGCTTGATGAAGTGCAGACATTGCAAAGCCGCATCTGGAACCTTATTGAGAAGGACACCAGTCTTATCAAGGTAACCCAAGTAATGCTAGTCCGTCGGGTCCTACCGTGCCAGCGACGGCCTATCTGCATGTGGGAGTTCCATCCGGAAGGACCGCGAACCTTTCAGCACTTCTTTGGCATGACGCTCGAAGGGATGTACAAATTATTCTTCGGATCACGAAAATAGTGTCCAGACACTACATAGGACGCAGGCCTCGACTGCGACCATCCGGATACCTCGGTAAGCACTCGACTCCCGAACACAGTTTAGTTAAATTTCTCACAACAATATACTAAGAAAACCATACTCGGCCAGGGTTGGATAAAGAAGGCGGAGAGGATTAGGTGTGCGGCCCCTCTTCCCGAAGACTCAGCGGATCTGGTGTTAACAAGGATGCTGGCTCCGACAACCTATCAAGTGCCGTCGAAGGAAGACAAGGAGAGGAGTTGGAAGGTCCAGAGTGGCCCCCATTCTAGAGGTACGTCAGGCACCATGTCCGGGGAGATTGGAACTCCCTTTTCCGAAGATGAAAGGGAAGGTGAAACTGACATCCCCTCTCCCCATGGGAAGAAGAGGAGCACCCCCGAAGAGTTGAAGATAAAGGCTTCCAAGTGAGGGAAGAAATCCCTGTCAGGGGGTTCTGGTTCGGGAGGTGATGTTGCTACGCAGTTCCTCCATAAGGACAACCCCTTAGCCGAAACATAAGTGAACAAAGGTGTTTTAAACATACCCCGTTCTTTCCCCGGTTGCAATATTTAAAATATATGTTTTGTAGTTCGGCATGCAGCCTCCCTCAACAATCCTCTTCCTCAAGGGATCTTCTTCCGGAGATGATGGAGAGCGAAATGCCTCCACTAATTTCCCCGCCCTATAGGGCGGACGACCCCGAGGTGTCATCCCGGAGGATCTCTCCCGATCAACAAGTGGTGCGAGGGATAATGAAGGCTAGGCCAGAACGTGATACTTTGGCCGCCCAGGGCCCGGGGTTTTCGGCTCCTAAGGGGACCAACAATAGAAACCCCGGACTATCCGATATACAGCCGGAGATGACTCTAAGGTCGAGTGAGCATATTCCATTGAAGGGAGTCCGTATTCCTACGGCTGCTTCCAGGGATGCAGAGGCGCCGGATACATTGATCGATATACTGCGACATGCGCCCGTCTCAGAAGAACATCATACCTTGATGGGTACGGTAGTTGAGAGAGTTATATCCACAAAAAGCGGATTGAATGAAGCTTTTACGAGCCTGGTAAGAGGCTTCAAGGTACGTAATGTAATATTTTCAATTGTGTTGTGAATGCAAAATGCGCCTGTGTATAGATAGCAGCCCATGAGACTCTTGTTGACGTCCAAACGGAGGCGATCAGAGGATCAAAAAGGGTAGATAAGCTCAGGAAATAATTTTACTGATTGACACATAGGCTGTTTCAGTCCTTGCGAGTGCCCGAGCTACAGAGGTTGCCGAATTGAAGCGGAAACTTGATGCGGCGGATGATGACATCATGCTCAATGACAGGCGGCTCGACAAGGCGCATGATATGTCTTCGGGGTAGTCAGTATATGCAAGTATTATAAATATGAGCATGACGCTGAGAATTGTAATATGCATAACTACATATGATGCTGCCGCCATTGAGACCCTTCGGGCGGAGCTTTCCCGGGCCAAGGAGCAAGCCAGGGTGAGTAATGCGGCTACCGAAAAGGCGGCTGCCGAATTAAAAGCCGAACAGGCTGCTCAGTGCCAGTGCGAGGAGAGAATATCCACTATGGCTCTTGAGCTGAAGGATACCAAGAGCCGATGATAATTGCTCGAGAAAGATAGCCAAACCAAAGCGGCCGATCTTGATAAGGCCTTACAAGAGGCGAGGGAAGCACGGTCCGAGTCTAGAGCGACTCGGGAGGAGATCCGACAAGCTGGGGAGATCATGGCTGATAAGCCCTTCTTATTGCGAACTAAATTCGGCGATCCGAAGTATGCCCCGCTTGATCAAATGTGGAGTTCTCCAGACGCATTTTTGGACTTGTCGAAGAGTGCTTTTGATGCAACATAGTTTTTCCAAGTGCAAGAAGGACATGCGGCGGAAAAGCTTTTCTGGTTGCAATTCAACATGCCAAAGCATCCGCTGTTGGTGAACTAATAGATGGCCCAATGGGCAGAGCTCCACAGGATATCCGGACTTGCCATGAAGGCCGTCATGGTCCAGTTGTGGCCTAGAGAGCCAATTCCTAATAGTTATTTTGGTTTGGTGCAACGATTGTTCATGCGGCGTTGCATATCAACGCTATCAAGTGGTTAACGTGCATAGAAGGTGCACGGATGGCCTTTGCCCGCGTCAAGATGTACTGGGCGAAGATGAAGGCCACCGATATTGCAACAAAGAGTCCACCCGAGGGCAAGGACACACCAGAGCATTACTTTGAAGATGTCTTAGAGGGTGCCCTCTTGATATAGGGTCAGTGCTCGAAAGATATTATGTTCGGTTAAGATGTATCAAAGTTGTAAAAACAATGCTATGATATATTAAGGCTATTTATACTTTTTCCTAAAAAGTATTTAGTGCCTCCTGTGCGGCCGTTTATATATTTATATATAGGGTGGGTCTATTCTGAGAACACCCTTTAGAGTCTTATTCTGATAACAAAAACGTTTTTCTGATAACAGTGCCGAGTCGATCCGTAGCTACAAATTGACCCCAAAAACAACATAGTTGAACTGCTCGCGTAAAAAAAACCCTGCCTTATCCTCTCGTGCCCACTCCCCCGCTCCCCTCTCTCTCCACGACCCCGCCTCCCATCCGGCAACCTCCACTGCACTGCCGCACAGCTACCCTCCTCGCACCACCGAACTGCCACCTCCCATGTTCCCTTGTGCCGCCAACCTCCGCACTTCTTTCCCGCACCGCCCCACGCCACCTACACCCGGCCGCCGCGCCACCACCCTCCCCCGCGGCCACCACCACACCCCTCGCCGGCGCCAGATCCGGCGGCATCCGCACTACCCCGCGCTCATATCGGTGGACAGCGGCGGAGGGCGGCGGCCTCCACCAGCCACCACAGGCGCCGCCACCTCACCTTTCCCTGGCCTCGATCTGCAACGGCACCGACGAACTGACAGTAGGGCACGGCGCCATTCCCCTCCCCTCGAAGTTTTGGGACGCCAACGACCCAGCACGAGACCCGCTGCCACCCCGCCCGACATCGCACTCCTCACATCGGCTAGCCGGAGGGCCTCTGCCCCTCTGTCCACCGCCGACCATTGAGTTGACAGGGCCAGTGCGCTCATTAAGTTCGTGTAGTTTGCCCATGCGCTGCGTGTGGTTCGGTGATGTGCTCAGCACATCGTGATCCTCCTCCCCTTCTCTTTGGCCGCCATGGTGACCTGTAGTGGGCCTCGACAGCGACCATGGTTGGGAGGGCGGCAGCATTCACGGGATCATGCAACTACTGCCCCCAACATCTACCGCACCGGGAACGATGGATTCCGCACCAGGAGCACCTTGCCAGGGATGGGAGAGCCACTCTAGGTGATGTTGTTTCCGAGATCCTAGATGTGGCATGGCAGTGCATCCGGATCTCTCTAGCAGTGTGTCGAGCGTCCTTGTGCAGTTCATCCACGGGCGCCAGGGATCCCCTCCCACATCCAATCTTTCCCCTCTCCACCCCAGCGCGCATGCAGTTCACTCGATGCGTTCGTGCTGTGCGGAGCGCATCTGCGTGCAGTCGGCCGGCCGGCGTTGTGGAGCGCATGTGTGCAGTACTGTTCCCACAGTGATGTAATTCACCTTCCGTGCAATTTTCAGATGAGTTCACCTTTTAGTATTTTTTGAGGAATTGTTTTTGCAAATTTGTGTGGACATGGTTTATACTTTGGTAAAATTTGTTGCAGTGTGGTGCTGGTGTGCAGTGCGCGCGGTGCTGGCATGCAGTGCTCATGGATCTGGCGTGCAGTGTAGTGCACCCTGTACCCTTGCCTTGGGTGATGTTCGCTGGCGCACCATGCAGTACCATTGCACCCTCTACGTGCACTTTGGTGCACCATGCAGTACGCTCATCGCGGTCGTGCGATTCGTTGGCGACTCTGGACCAGAGATGCCACGTACATGCGAGGTTCAGATGGCCCTGGAGTGCAGCTCAGATGGCCTGCATGCGCTGGCCTTGGTGTGATTTTTTTGGTTGTTGTCCCTGGTTTTGTTGTTTTGAGTGGAGGAAATTTGATGTGTTTTGCACCGCTCTAAACGTGTATTCTTTCATGGACACAATTGCAGTACGGTGCATGGTACGAAGGAGTTCACTTTGTAAAAAAATGTATAGAGGAGTTCACCTTTTATTATTTTTGGAGGATTTTTTTTGCAAATTTGTATGGACATCGATGCAGTTTATTAAGAAAACCTTGGCGGTGCACTTCACAAAACAAAAAAGCGATGAAGTTCATGGTTGCTCTTATGTGTTACACACATGCGATTCAGTTAAACTATATTTTGCAGGAGAAGATGAACACATCAAAAATTTGATGCAGCTCACTAACATTAACAATGCAGCTCACTAATATTGACCATGTAGTCTAGAAGAATTTACAAAAAAAAGACAAAACAATTATGTAGCTCATTCCGACATAGGTTGTGGTTTACTTGCCTTCATCACCGCGGTACTCGTTCATAAAAAAATGTTGGAAAACACTAACAAAAACTCGTGTGAGAAAGTTTACTCTCGACAAAACAAATCATGAAGTTCACCTGCCCGTCTAATGCAGTGCAGTTTTTAATTTGAAGCAGTGCGGTTTTCTATATGATGCAGTACACGCGACGATTTGGGTGTTGCAAAAAACAGTGTCCGTGTTTTGGTATTTTTAGAACTGCTCTTAAACCTTAACTAATTAGAGGGAGCATTCTACATAAAAAAGTTGCGCCTCGTTGATATCTTTCCAATGGCGTATAATCTGAATCATTCCTATCAGCGGTTTGTGAAAATTTCACGAAAAACGGCCGGTGCCTCTTGTGGTCAGCCGCACGATTTTCAAAATTAACTAAAAATCGTAAGGAATCTCAAAAACATTTCAACATATGAAAGTTGCGGCTCGTCCGTAGCTTTCCAACAGCGTATCACACGCCTCATTTTGACAAACGGTTCAAAAATTGGAGCGAAAACAATACAAAAATAGAAAAAAAATCGAAAAAGCAGAATTCCGTGATTTATTAAATTTAAAACTGCTCTTAAACGGTAACGAATTGGAGAAAATAATAGATATGAAAAATATGCGGCTCGATGATATCTTTCAAATGCCGTATCGTTTGCTTCATTCTGATGTGCCGTTTAGAAAAAAAGTCGTGAAAATACGCTCGCTGCATCCCGTCATGCGCGCACCATTTTTAAAACTGCTCTTTAACCCAATGAATCTCGAAAAGTGTTCAACATGACGAGGCTGTGCCTTTTACATAGCTATCCAACAATATATTATACGCCTCGTTCTGATAAACGATTTAGAAATTAGAGCAAAAAAAGTACCGAAAAAACACAATATGCAGTTTTTTGCGACGTAATGTTCACTCGCGTGAGTACTGTAGCACACTTGGTTCAAACAATGATGTGCACTTGCATTGAGCGTGCAGTGCGGAAGTGTTATCAGAATAGTTATTCTGCTAATATATATTCTGAAAGTTTACCAGTCGTCGGCTTCAGCCCCCTCGCATATAATGCGGCGGTGTTCGGAAATAGCACTTGATCACTCTTAACCCAGCGTCTTGGTCCATTAAGGAGGTGTCAATGCGGTGAACCAGGCAATCAGACTATAGGGCTTTAACACTTTCACTTAGGCATAGGAGTTTGACAGTGGGGCTACGATATAGCCCCTGGTATGTACATAGTTATCCGAATACAGTGTGTTTTCATACTGACCAAAAGAACGGTCCTTCGTGTAGTATGGAGGGAATCGCGAAGATTCTGGTGAGTGCTCGAGTGGCTGACCAGCTCTCATCGCATCGTGATAGTCAGTTTTTGGCTTTCTCTACTGAGGTGCTCATCCAGACGAACCATGACACAATCGCAGTAGTTCTCCCTTTACTACCCTAGCCGATAGAGCGGAACGTAAGGTAGTAAGAACAGGAGCCGGGCAACCCAACTATTGACCAAAGACATGATTCGGAGCTGATGCATATAAGGTCAAACTCGTGACGCCGAACACTCCCTAGGGGTTTTGGACTTCTCAATATATACCGGGCTGAATACAACCCCTGGTAATGGACCCTGGTGTCAAGGCATAGGTGGCAATCTGACACGGGGAGAAAACAGATGGTGAGAGAATGAGACTCCAAGTACAATAAGAACTGAACTGCGTCTATAATATCCCCTTCTAGTATGGTGAACCGTATACTTACATATAGTGTCGAATACTTCCTTGGATATTTAAAGTGCCAGAAAAGTATGAAACAAAAAGAGATAAAAGGCTTACACAGGGTCTTAATCTGAAAAGAAACCTTAGCATGGGGCCATGCTGCACGTCTGCGTCATTTTCTCCTTTGTGATGTGTCCTTGAAGGGGGGAAAATGTGATCGCCATCTATAGAAAAAGGAAAAACCTGTAAAAGGAATCCGGGGTGGCCGTAAAGAGAGCTGGTTCGGTTGATGAACATTCAAAGATGATTTCTAGAGTCTGAATAGGGTCGAGCCGAACTATGGACTATTGTTATGAAGTGTGCCCCCAGCACCGCCCAAGGAATTGTAAGGATATACTTGTGTACACGAGGCACGTATGCTATCGCCTTATGGGGCAGTGGATGGGGGCGTAACTAGCCACTCTGTCCCGCCCACGAGGTGGTTGGTCTGGTTTGTTGGCTGTATTGTTTTTCGGTGGTATGGGCGCAATAGCCTCGTCGTTGAATTCAGGCAGCAATTTACGCTTAGGATAGCCCTTTGTTTGGCGATTATAGTCATAATTTTCCTCGGTGTCTAGCACTTCGTTCCATTTATTATTGAGTGTATCCTGTGCGGCTTTAAGCCGCTGCTTCTGCTTCTTCAGGCTCCTTGCGGTAGCGATGAGCCTCCGATGGAGGCACTCTTATTCTAAGGGTTCTTCTGGGATGACGAATTCGTTGTCGCCCGAGCTGATCTCCTCTTTGCAGACAGGTTGATAACTGTTGTCTTCGGTGTCGCTGTGTTCGGACCATAGCCCCGGACTGTGCACGTCGTCTTTGTGCTTGTCCTGCTCCATCGCTGTGTCTGCGAGGTCTTCGGCTTGTTCCGGATTATCACCATCGTGAGTGACAATGTTGCTATTTTTGATCTTGCCGGATTGAGATCGGCGCTTCTCACGCCGTTGCTTGGGAGGTTCATCGGCGGGCTTGTTGTTGTCACTGTAGGCCTTCTTATCTTGAAGTGTGTCCACCATATATATATATATATATATATATATATATATATATATATATATATATATATATATATATATATATATATCGTATGAAGACGTAGCCGTCCACCGCCCTATTATGGGTGGGTTGTGGTCTAGATTTTCTCTGGCTTTGAGGTCCATCCCTTCGAAGTCTTCAGAGGCATAGTCAAGTAGATCGGTTAGATCTTGGACAATGGCTATGAAGTGGGTGGTGGGTGGGAAATGGTATTCTCCGCTCTCAGCTTCCAATTCGAACCGAATATAGTTCGGCTGAGAGTTCCCTAACAAGGAGAGGTCTCTTAATGAGTTTAGCACATCGCCTAAAGGTGAGTGCCGGAAGATGTAAGCGGAGCTGAACTCAACGATCAGCGCCTGATCAACGGGCGTAGATGCACGCGGTTCAGAACCTATGGCCGGAGATAAGTCTGAGGTTCTGGTGACACAAGCCTCGTTCGAGGTCGGGTCTGTGTTCGGCTCCAACGCCGCTGAGTCTGCGGCTTCCATGGTGGGGTTAAGCTTCCCGTCCTTGGATGACGCAATCTGCTCTGGATCTACGGTCAGAGCAGCTACAGGTGCTATCTCCTAAACATGGTCCGATGACAGATTTAAGTCATGTTCATCGAGGCGGCAGGGAGCGGCTATCATGGGCTCGAATCCGTTGAAGATCAAGTCTCCGTGGATATCGGTGATGTAATTCAAGCTTCCAAACCTGACCTGATGACTAGGAGCACAGCTGTCGATCCGCTCTAGTTGACCAAGCGAGTTGGCCTGCAGTGCGAAGCCGCCGAATACGAAGATCTGTCCGAGGAGGAAAACCTCACCCTGGACTGCATTGTTGTAGATGATTGATGGAGCCATCAAAACCTTCTGGCGACGATGAAAGCACCAATGTCGGTGTCAAAACTGGTGGATCTCGGGTAGGGGACCTGAACTGTGCATCTAAGGTCGATGGTAACAGGAGACGGGGGACACGATGTTTACCCAGGTTCGGGCCCTCTCTATGGACGTAATACGCTACTTCCTGCTTGATTGATCTTGATGAATATGAGTATTACAAGAGTTGATCTACCACGAGATTGTAATAGCTAAACCCTAGAAGTCTAGCCTATGAGATTATGATTGTGTATATGTATATCTGCCTCTACGGACTAAGCCCTCTGCTTTATATAGACATTGAAGGGGAATAGGGTTGTACAAAGTCGGTTACAGAGAAATGAATCTTCATATCCGATTGCCAAACTTGCCTTCCACGCCAAGGAGAGTCCCATACGGACATGGGACGAAGTCTTCTGTCTTGTATCTTCATAGTCCATCAGTCCGTCTTACATCAATAGTCCGGCTGTCCGAGGACCACTTAATTCGGGACTCCCTCACCTACTTCCTGCTTGATTGATTATTGCTTGGGATCTTGATTACAAGGGTGCAACTTGGCTAACGTAGTAGTCGAGAGCTTGTAATTTAGTCCTTTCCACCTCAGGGGCTCCCCTTTATATATAGGTTGAGGCCCCGAGGTTACAACAGAATCTAGGTCGTACTATGACCCGTGTCCTAGTCTATCTCCTACTTTTTTTACCTCCCAAGTAAGAGAATTTCCTTATAACCGCTTCGATGAGCCGACCTCCTAGACACTGGCCCATGAGTCGGCCTGCTCTATGAGTCGCCTCCTAGGCCTTGAGATTCATAATCTTTACAACCCACATATCAAGCCCGTCTTTTAAGTCGCCACTAGATAACCAGGTCACCATCTGGCCGGGTCATATCGTGGGGTTATATCCCCAACATTAACCCCTGGGTTAACTTGGATTTATCCATGTTAATTTACATTGGAATTAAGTCCGGGTCATCCTTCAACGAATTAGAACTTCTTTTTTGCCTCTTCATCTTATCTTCTCTGTGTTCATAAGAGACCGCCGACTCATAATTCTTTTATACTTGGCATTTCTTACTTCCTCTAACACCACCTTTGTCACGCCCAATATGCGATACTATCCTAAAGAGACTCGAAGGTCCCACCAAGGATAGAACCGCATATTGAAACGCTTTTGCAAGGTGGATATCATTACATCAACATTACATCATAGATGGGGATACATACAAGAGGCATACAATGCCACACGAATACAACATCACAATACATGAGAGCAACATCCGACTACGGATGAAACACAAACAGAAACTCAAACGACATCCACCCTGCTATCCCAGGCTGCCGACCTGGAACCTATCCCCTGATCGAAGAAGTAGAAGAAGAACTCCACGCAAGTAAGCATCGCTCTCGCATCATGATCATCGCATAACCTGTACCTGCAACTGTTGTTGTAGTAATCTGTGAGCCACGAGGACTCAGCAATCCCATTACCATGGGTATCAAGACTAGCAAAGCTTAAATGGGAAAGGAAGGGGTAAAGTGGTGAGGTTGCAGCAGCGGCTAAGCATATATGGTGGCTAACATATGCAAATAAGAGCGAGAAGAGAGCAAAAGGAATGGTCGTGAAGATAGCAATGATCAAGAAGTGATCCTGAACTCCTACTTACGTCAAACATAACCCAGAAACCGTGTTCACTTCCCGGACTCTGCCGAGAAGAGACCATCATGGCTACACACGCGGTTGATGCGTTTTAATTCGGATCTGGTGTCAAGTTATCTACAACCGGACATTAACAAATTCCCATCTGCCTATAACCGAGGCACGGCTTTCGAAAGATTATACCCTGCAGGGGTGTCCCAACTTAGCCCATGATAAGCTCTCGCGATCAACGAAGGATATACCTTCTCCCAGGAAGACCCGATCAGACTCGGATTCCCGGTTTACAAGACATTTCGACAATGGTAAAACAAGACCAGCAAGAGCGCCCGATGCGCCGACAATCTCGATAGGAGCTGCACATATCTCGTTCTCAGGGCAACACCGGATAGGTCAGCCTACGAGTAAAACCGGCCCTCGAGTTGCCCCAAGGTGGCCCCGCAGTCTGCCCGGTTCGGACAAACACTTAGACAAGCATTGGCCCGGGGGGGGGGGGCTAAAATAAAGATGACCCTGGGGTTAATTACTCCCAAGGGAAATATAGGTGGTGATGAGGCAAATAGTAAAACCAAGGTTGGGCCTTGCTGGAGGAGTTTTTTTCAAAGCGAACTGTCAAGGGGGTCCCATAAATCACCCAACCGCGTAAGGAATGCAAAATCCGGGAACATAACACCGGTATGACGGAAACTAGGGCGGCAAGAGTGGAACAAAACACCAGGCATAAGTCCGAGACTTCCACCCTTTACCAAATATATAGATGCATTAATTAAATAAGAGATATTGTGATATCCCAACAAAATCCTGTCCAATATGGAGCAATCTTCAACTTCACCTGCAACTAACAATGCTATAAGAGGGGCTGAGCAAAGCGGTAACATAGCCAAGCAATGGTTTGCTAGGAAGGGTGTCAAAGGTTAGAGGTTCATGGCAATTTGGGAGGCTTGATGAGCAAAAGATAGGTAACGCAGCAAAGCGATAGAACAAAGCAACTAGCATAGCAATGATAGTAGTGAGATCCAGGGTAGCGGTCATCTTGCCTGAAATCCAGCAAGGAAGAAGAACGAGTCCATGAAGAAGACGAACGGATGAAGCCGAACCAAGCGTAGACGAACGAGTCCTCACGATCGCAACAAAATGGGAACTATCAAGAAGAAGCACACAACATAGTAAACACACCACACATGAACAAGACATGATGCTCAACCAAGTATGATGCAAGACAAGACTACATGAAGCTACTCATGGCAAGAGATGATGCAAACAAGAGCAACACATCAAAGCAAGTTTAAATGAGGCCGGCATATAACAATTCCGGTAAGTCCTCATATGCAAATTTCGAAATTGGTCCAGATATGAATAAACCTTATGTTCAAGTTGTTAAACAGCAAGTTAAGATGGACCAAGATGATCTACACGAGATTCTAGTCAAGTTACATATAAAGTTCATTTAGTTCGGGGCTACGGCCTGGAAGATATGAGCAAAACAAGTTAAACATGGCATTGATGTAAAATGCACCCAAACATCAAGAAAACACCTCAAAACAAGTATGCAACATGATAATATGAAACTACATGCAAAATCAAGCAAGTTTCATATAGAGCACACTCAAAACGGAGCAACGGTTCAACACACACACACATGAAACAAGATATAATAACAATCTGTCCAAAACAGCAACTAGGCATCTTGCAAGCATCAAAACAACATGCTACAGGACCTCAACATGAAAACAAAAGATATGGGCATGATGTACAGGTAAAGCACTACAAAACATGAACACTGAGCTATCTCCAGAAATCACTAGAACATGCTCAAACACACATGGCAAGATTGCAAATAATATCAGTTTTAGACTTTGCAGGAATAACATCAGGTTGCAATGTTTAGAGCTATCAAACAACATGTTACAGGAACATATCATGGCAAAAAAAGGCATGGCATGAATCTACTAAATGCATAGATCAAAAGTCCCTTACCGACCATGAGCCAAAAAGGTTCAGAAAATATGATGGCACCCACGTAAACATGGCAAGTTATATTACAGATTTAAACATGGCAGGAACAGCGATAAGTAGGCATGTAGATGAGCTTGTACCACTCACCACAGATCAATACATGGCATGATAAGGCAACCAACAGTGAGAAGACATATTTATGAAGCTAAGAATGGCAAGAGCAAGTTCATAGGGTGCATGGATCACTAACAACAATCATGGCAACAACTGAACTTAATGTTAACAGGCTGACAGCCACATTATTTAGCAACTTTGGAGCAAGGAAACAACAAGCTACAGCAGGCTATAAATGCAACCAGGGCCATGGATAGATAGAGCATGACATGTAGAACAAAACACCCTTAGTGACCATCTCCAGATTATGCATAGAATGACTTGTAGCAGCAGGTTTACATAGCATCACGAAATAACAGATTCAGCCTAGCAAAACAGCAACAGCAAGTACCCTACTTAACAAGCTTGATTCACTCCCCACAAGTCATTGCATGACAAGATAAGCATAGCATCAGCAAGAAGACATGTTTATGAAACAAACCAAGGCAAGAACAAGGTCATAGCATGCAAGGATCAACTACAACAACCTTGGCAAAATTGAATAACATGTAAACAATCTGCCAGGAAACATTTTGTAGCAAAAGTAGAGCACGAAAATGACATGCTAGACTACTCCATAATTGCAAATAGGGGCATGAATGGCTAGATAAAAACCATATGTTCAAAACACCCTTACTGAAGTATCTCAAAATATGCATGGATCTCTGTGTAGCATCAAGTTACATGGCATGAAAATAACAGCAGAACAGGGACTGAAATCAGCAACATCATGAAGCCTAGTTTGCATGCTTGTGCTAGTCACCACATTGATCACAAAAATACATGGTAAGCACCTATGTAAAGAAGACATGGCATAGTTCAAAACACATGTAGACATCAACCTCATAGGATGCACACATCAATCATGGCAAAAATGACAGATGAGCATGTTCTGTTAAGAAACGGGAACTAACATTATGAAGCACTCTTGCAACAATGAAACAGGCATCAAGATGAGCTCAAATGAACATGATGCAATGGAATGAAATGAAGTACTCATCGAGATGAACAATTTGACATATTACACGCACGAAACGGAGCAGTATGCATGGAGATATGGCATGGCAAAGGATGCATCAGAATGTCAGGGACTTAGTCGATTTTTCAGGAAAAAAACGAAGTGAGCGCAGATTAGCTAAAAGTCGAACGGGCAGGGTTTACTGGGCTCTCACCATTGGGCCAAGCTCAGGAAGTGGAGAGGAAGCAGCGGGCCTGCTGGAGCTGGGCTGGGCCTTGGGGAGGCCAGCTGGGCCGGGGCCCACGTGAGGTGCGGTCAACCTGGCGTAGGATCGAGCGGCTCCTCTGCTCGATCCCCGACCAGGGCGGCGACGACGGCTTCAGCGACGGCGCAGCCGAGCGGAGGACGACGGGGGCCGGGGAACGGCGCCGGATCAAGCGGATCCGGGGCGGCGGCAGCCGTGGCCGGAGACGGCGGTTGCGGCGGGGGTGGCCGGAGCGAGCGAGGGCCGGGGCGCTCGGGCGCGGGCCCGCGCGCATGGGCGAGAGGGCGGCGGCGGACGGGATCCGTGGCGGGGCGAGGTC
>NC_041387.1:90680813-90760416 GCF_002162155.2 Triticum dicoccoides
GGACGCGCGGGCCGGGAGGGCCGGCTGCAGGCCTCGGCGGGCTTCGGCTGCGGGCGGCGGGGCGCCGGGACAGGTGGCGTCCTGGGAGTGGAGGAGAGAGGCGGTGTCGCTGAGGTGTTGGCCTCTCATTGGCCGGAGTGATGTGGCTGCGGGGATGGACATGTCCGGCGCATCGCGGACGCGTCCGACGGCGTGGGGAGGAGTTTTGCCAGGGTTTCATCTGCGAATTTTTGGGGGGAGGGCATATTTATAGGTAGAGGGAGCTAGGAAGCTCCAAATGAGGCACGGTTTTCACCCACATGATTGTGATCGAACGACCGAGAGCATGGAGGGGGTTTGGATGGGTTTGGGCCACTTTGGAGGGGTGTTGGGCTGCAAAGAGAAATGGGGGTTTCGGGCTATGCGGTTAACCGTTGGAGTATCAAACGACCTCCAAATGGCACGAAACTTGATAGGCAGTCTACCGGTGCTATACCAAGGCCGCTTGGCAAGACTCGGTCCATTCTGAGAAAGTCTAACACCCGGACATGAAACAAGGTCTGAGAGGGGGCGACGGGCGCGCGCGAATGGTCCGGACTCCGAACGGACAGCGGAGAGAGCCGGGAGAACCTGAACGGATGCAAGTTTTGAAAAACATGAGGATGCAATGCATAGGATGACATGGCAATATGCAACACGCAAGCAAATGACATGGCAATGACGGCGAATAACTGGCAGACACCTGGCGCATCGAATCCGGGGCGTTACAACCTTCCTGAATTTACGGAGTTTGGATGTGACGTCACAATGAATCTTTGATCATATCTATCAGGTCCAAAAATTGAGGCACCTTTTCAACCAAAATTTATTGCGGTGCCTATGTTTTCGCACTTGCCGTTCCGCCTTCTTGCCATCTTATAAATACACATGAGGGGCTTCGGGATTTATTTTTTCCATCTTCGCCCTCTCTCTTCGTCTTCTTCCTCGCGTCCGTAGCTTCTCGTGCCCGAAGCACCGCTGCATCTCTTCGAGCTCTTCGGCCGCGTCAACGGCGACCTCAACACCACTTATAATCGTCGTCAGAACTCACCAAGAAACGCTCCGGCCACCCTACCGGACTCGGGTACGCCAAGATTCTTCCTTTTTGATCTTTAGCAGCCCATTCTTTTGTGTAGTTCATTATAGTTTGTTAGTGTTCATCACCATCGCTCGTTTAGATCTAGATTCATTCGAATGATAGGAGTAAATGTCTTTGTTTACTGTAGCAATGCTATTTCTCCATCTTGAATCTTTGAACTTCTCTCAAAAAACCCCATTAACAAACGAGCTTGTATATCCACTCATGTCTAGGTCTTTAAATATTCCTTTTCGATGTATTTTTGAGATCTGCAAACATAGCTGCTCCTGTTGGATTCTTTTTTGTGGCTAGCTCAATAGTTAGAGAAAACCAAAAATGCCACTGAATTGCTAGTGTCGGCTCATTATTCGCCGACTTATCACTGCTTTCCGTAGCTTGCATAAATCTAGGTCATAGATTTAGCAATCATGGTCGTCTTATTGTTTTGCCGGGTTATAACTTCAAATATCCTGGCGGCTTGTCACTTCTGGATAGAATGCATCGGCTTATCATTATTGTCTTTACTTCATAGTTTTATCTTTGCATGAATTATCATGGCTAAGACCGACAAAGCCTGCAACGGGGTTAGATCCCATGTATCAATTCTCATGTTGAACGACCTCGTGGGGCAAGGTCTCTTGTCGGCTCAAGAAAAAATTAGCTGGCGTGCACCTAAAGAAGAGAGTTCCCCCCAACCTGAGCAAGAAGAAGTTGTCATCCTTGTAGACCATCTTCAGAGGGGTTTCTGTCCGCCCGGTTCAAAATTCTTCCGTGACATTCTTAATTTCTTCGACCTCCGGCCCCAGGACCTCAGTCCAAATTCCATCACCAATCCTTGCCAATTTCAAGTTTTCTATGAAGTATATTTCCAGATGGAGCCAACTGTGCCTCCCTGTCGTGGTTTTGTCAGGACAGATGTCCTAGTGTGAGGACTTAGACGTGAGGCCATCGCAATCGGGTGATTAGCTTGTCGGGATTGAGCGGAATCAAGAGACACAGATTTACCCAGGTCCGGCCCCTCACGGTGGAGGTAAAGACCTACTCATGCTTTTCTACTTATTGCTTGAGTATCTATTACAAGGGAGCGAATTCTCTTAACCTAGCTATCGATTGATTGTAACTTGATCTATCTGTGCCAGGGACTCTCCTTTATATATATAGGTTGAGGCCTCCGGCTTACAACAGTCTAGGTCGTAACATGACCCGTGACTGAGTCTGTCTCTAAGTCTCCTTGCCCTTTTAGCAAGACATCACACGGCGGCTTACGCTTTCGGGCCGTCACCGCCGCCTTCTGGCTTCGGGCCTGAAGTCAGCCCAGCTTGTGGGTCGCCCTTCCAGTCTTGTGTCTGGATCACCTTGGCCTGCCAGAGGCCTGGCTCCAAGAGTCGCCAGTGACATGACCCGACCTTTATACAGCAGGATATATCGTGGGGTTACATCCCCAACATTAGGCCCCAGATTGATTTGAATTCATTCATGTCAATCCTCAATCCATCAGTCCAGTGAGTTTTACTTCTAGGCCTCAAATCTTATCTTGAAAAATTTATGACCCGCCATATGAAATGATGATGTCACCTTTACAATTTAAGGGAGTCCCTCATGATGTCATCACAAATCTTGTGCATATTTGCCTATCCCGAAAACCGAGGCGCCTTTTGCTCCAAAATTTACTGCATCCCCTCGATCTTCGCACCCGCCATTTACTACTGCCTTTTCCTGATAAATACGCATGAGGGGTCCTCTTTTTCACTTTTACTTCATCCCCTCTGCTTCTTCTTCTTCCTCCTCTTCCTCTAGAAGCCTCCTGCGACCGGAGCACCGCCACGCCCGTCGACCTTCATCGTCCACCTTGCCCGAGACCACAATGTCGGACCAGCTTCGTCGGAGCTTCATCTGAATACCTAAGCCACCATTTGCCAGATCCAGGTACACCGATCCCACCTTTGTAGATCTACATTGATCCCTTTATTGTTTGTTGTTGTTCACCTGTGTTCATCGGAGTTCATCCATCTTACTATCACCACTGCTAGTCTTAGACATAGCTTAATAAACCTTCCCATAAAAATATGGTGGCGTGAGTATCAGCACCATTTTTGCATCTAGAATATTTTTAGATCTTCTTAAGAATCCATAGACTGCGCCACTACTGTTCCGAAGCCTCGTCCTTAGGGTTAGCAATTTATTCCCCCTTTTGCTTCTCATGTAGATCCATAATTGTCGTTGCTTTGGTTGAAACTTGTTTATCCCACACTTTAGCAGAAAACTTAGTGATCATCAACCTAATTAACTCGCCTTCTTATCTTGGGCGGTTTATCAGTGTATTGTAACTTGCTAGATATTAGAAACTGCACTTATTGCTAAACCATCTTCATCCTGTTGGGCGGCTTATCCGTTAATCGATGATTGTGCCATCTCACCCTTAACTGCTACTCATAATGCCGTCTCATCATGCAGTTGAGATAACTAGCTCTCACTTCATAAATAATGCAGTGAGTTATCATTTTAAGTGATTAGCCATTTATTTTTATGCAGTCCTCGAGCTCATACATGCGGCTTAATATGTCAAAAACCACCCTTTGCAACTGGGTGCCTTCCCAAGTTTCTGAGCTTGTTCTTAAAGATTACGAAGAATAGGGCCTTCTGCCGGCTCAGAAAGAGATAGGCTAGCAAGCCAGCCAAGGAGATGACATTCCCAAATCCGTCGAAGGAGAAGCTGTAGTATTTAGACCATCTCCTTAGAGGCTTCTCCCTGCTCGGGTAAAAAAATTATGGGATGTCTTAAGCTACTTTAATCTTCATCCTCAAGACCTTGCTCCAAATTCCATCTCCAATCTGTGCCAGTTCCAAGTTCTATGTGAGGCGTACCTTCATATAGAGCTCATTGTTCCCCTCTTCAAAGAATTCTTCCACATCAACCGCCAAAGAGAGTTTACCGATGGCCCCTATCTAGAACTTGGTGGAATCTCAATTCGAAGGTGGAGAAATGGTTGCTTTCCTTAAGCCACCCTTCCAAGTCACCCCAAAGTGTGGATAAAAACTTTGGTTCTACTGCAGGAACACCATTCTAGTTGCCGAGGATCCCTTGACGGTTTATAGACCTGAGCGTCTTCCTATGGATTTTGACATTCCAAGCCGGATTATTCCGGTAGAGCACGCTCAAACCGCCCCTGCATACACAAAGCTTAGAGATTTTTTTGTTAATGGTTTAATCGGGGTTGATATAACCTGGTGTTGGGTGGCCTAGGGGATTTTACCGCTGAGTTGCTGCAATGACTTGATGTGCAACTACTCTGGCGGCTTAGACGACCCCCAAAGATATAGAAAATTTGATCTTGATGTTGATGAGATACCTAAGGTTATGAAGAAGTTACTTGGAGAGTCTCAAGACGCCTGCAACATAGTAGGGCTAAACCCCTTCTGCAAACTCAACCCCGCACCTCCAGTAAGTATACACATAGTCATTTGCCCGGTTATCTGTCTTTATCTGTCCAATGTTTTTACTAACTGGCTTTGTTCAATTATGCAGGCCGATGCTCCTTTTTGGAAAAGGAAGAAAACATGGGTGACCAAGACAAAAATTGGGCCAGATCAAAACAAGAACAAGGATGCTGCTGTGAATGAGCCGGTTGCCAGGACGAGCCACCACAAGCTGACAATCGGTCAGAGGTAGATCTAGACTCCCTTGGCCAACTCTTTATTGAACTTGTTGATGCCTCTTATTCTCAGGATGAAGTCTCCACAAGCCGGGTCGAGGATTGTAGGTAATTTCTGTCTCTTCCGGCTCAGACTCCTTTCCTCCAAAGAAGATAAAGCGGGTTGTTCGCAAAGTAAGATTTTGTTATCCCGATGCTCATTTTGATCCAAACTTTATTTTGAAGAAAACTCAGCATGAGTCAAGGTGCCGAACCCGCAGTGGCGGCTCTGGAGATCTGGTGTCCGGGTTGAGTCATGAACCGGTTGCCCGCAAGCAACATAACAAGGTGACACACAGTCCAACTCCTTCTCTTCCAAAAGCCGGCCTTATCAAGCAACCTCTTAATCCCTCTAACTCCAATTATCAGGAGTCATGCCGTCTTCAGGAGATCCTTCCTCTACTCAGCTTCCGGCTTTGGTTATGAATCCAGGGTAATTCTCTTTTTGATTGAACTTTTTAGTCATTGTCGCATATAACTTTAACATGCTATCTTCTTTGCATAGCCAAGGCCAAGGATAAAGAAAAGGAAAGTTAGTGACTCATCAACAACTCCTGACATTACTGAATCAGATGAACAGATCTTGGTAACTCCTGATGTGAACACTGAGAATCCTAAAGACCAGCATGATAAACAGGGTGACCTGCCCCCGCAGTCTGACCCGACAACTACCAAAGTTATAGATACCAATGCTAACCTGGCAGACGAGTTTAATGCGCCAAGTCCCATTCTTGCTTCTAGCGTTGCTAAGGCAACTGAAGACGTTCCCTCTCAAGAAAAGAACAATGAAGAGATTGCGATCGCTGGGGTGGGTCATAAGACCCCAGACACATCCAATGTGTTAACCAAGCACACAACTAAAGATGAGACACCGTTATTTGAAAAGGGTAAAGCAAAACTTGAGCTGCCTAATTATGAGGAGCTCAGCGCAGAGGAGCTGCACACAGGATACTTAAGCCGCCTTTATACCAGTCGTGAGATGGAAGCTGGCTTGGTGAGCATGGTGAAACACAAGTATGAGGTATGAACAAATTGCTCACTCCTTTATATTATATATCCACACGTAGCCCCCAAGGGCCGGGTTATCAGACCAATGATAAGCCGAGCCTTCAATGAAAACCTTTAGGATAGAAATTTGAGGTAGCCCCCAAGGGCCTGCTCATCTCCATGAGATGAACCGGGTCTTTGAATGGAATAAACTTGAAAAATGCATCAAGCAGCCCCCAACTCTTAACCATAAGAACTCTTGAGTATGTGTAAGACTATAAAGTCTGAAATCTTTTGGCATGTAACCCCCAAAGGCCGGCTCATCTTTGTGAGATGGGCCGAGTCTGCCAAATCAATAAGATTGAAAGAGACTGCCTGTATCCCCCAAGGGTCGGCTTATCTCCATGAGATGGGCCGGGTCTCCTACATTATATTTTAAAGGAAAAAATGGTACACATTAGCTCCCAAGTGCGAAGTAGTCGGCTTATCTGTCATGAAATAGCCCCCAAGTACCGGGTTAACTATTGTTTTCAACTTGACTGACATGCTTTTTTATTTTGCGAGAAGCAATATCGTTAGCCGAGTCAAACTTCGCCAGCTTCAAGAAAGACTTTGAGTCTGAACAAGCCGGACAAAGCAAGACTGAATCAATCCTACAGTCTTCTTTGAAAGAACCGGAAAAGATCAAGGCGGATTTTGAAGCAGAAAGATCTGCCTTTGAAACTGAAAAAACTACTGTCTTAAAGCATGCACACCACACCGAAGGCCAACTCAAGCCGGTAGCTGAAGAGTTGGCGGGATTAAAACACCATATTTCCCAGATGACCGTAGCCATCTTCGGTAAGTGAAACTTTGAACCAATAGATATAACTTTGCCTGGCAACTTGAATATTTGAGTATAACTCGCCTGTCGACTTTTGTTTTGAACATGGTGTAGGTGCCAGAAGCGCCATTCTTGGGCAAAACATGCTGATGAAGTTGAAAGCTGTCTATTCCTTGGCGGAACAATTATATGTTGGAAGTATTCACACTATTGTGACCGCCTCAAGTGGTAAAAAGGCACCACAGTTCATAAAAGATGTGCTGGATCTACAGCTGAAGATGTCAGCTGCCCAAGGAGCGATAACCTCACTAAGTTGGGCGAAATCTTATTCAACAGAGTTGGACCTGAAGAGATGGCCGGCGGGTTCCTTCAATATAAATATGACGGGTCTAAATTTACCCCGACGGATTATACTGAGTGTATCAAAGAAATGCAAGTACTAGCATGCCATCTTGTGCAAAATATTGACCAGAAGAAGTATCAGCCAGCTTACGACAACAATAATGCGCGAAGCAAGGCACCTTCCTTTGATGTGCTGGACTTAACTCCGCAACGGCATAAGCACATGTTTGCCCCTGATATCTACCCTTCTCCTATCATCAATGATGAAGCCATATTTGAAGCCTTAGCCGATGTCAACTTGGATCTGGACAATCTTCAAATCGGAAGCACGGAAGAACCAACACAGGATGATCCATGGACTTCAACTGTAGGGAGTCAGCATGAAGCTAACCCGAAGGGCCAGAACCCGAACGGCACAGGGGCTGGCTTACATGAGTAGTGTAACTCCTAAAAACTTGGTGAATTTTTGGGCTCAACTAAAGCCTTGTAATAGGCTTAATGAACACTTTGGTTGCCCTGTCATGGCTTCACGCACGTTTATGTGACTTATGGTCCAATATCGATGTTTATAATCCACTCTGGATGTCTTGTCTTGTCTGGCATGCATCTGTTTCAAGCACTATCCTTTGAATAATGGCGCTCATCCGATATACTGATGCATAAGCTTTTGGGGTTGTACAAATAACCCAACAATTCACCAACTGTGACTTATAGTCGTAGTATTTGACTGCTGATAAGCAACTTGGGGTTGATAACCCGTCGGCTCATTGCCAAAAGAAGCTCAATATTGATCACTGCTAACTCGGAGTTCTTTTGACCCGGTGACTTAAAGTCTTTGCAATAATATGACCAAGAGCAAAAAATTCCTGCAAACACAGAAATAAAGAGCACAAACATGTATATATGAAAATAATTACATGTCGGCTCGAGGCTCGAAAAAAGATTGGCTTTGGAGGCTCGAGTCTTGCTTCAATGAAGTTTGGCATGATAGCCTTGGTTTATCCTTGCTTTTTGTAAGCCGGCCCTCACATGACTTAAGCCAGCGTTTTAACTTCGACACATTCAGGGTCATAAAAGATTGACTTTTCAAGAGTACAGTGGGTCATCTTTTCGAACTAGCATCAAGCATACAAACATGTTTAACCAATAGTGTGGCATTTTTTCCGGGTCAAGAGGGTGAGATAGCTAAACTCGGTGAGTTGGAAGCCCCCAAGTGACCTTATGGTCGATTAATGAAAGACTCATGCACATTATATGAGATGAAACGACAGAGGCCCCGAGTTTCAGGGATGCCATCTTTATTATGTTGATCATAAAAGATATATACATGATATAGGTATGTACAATAAAGAGAACCGCTGGCTCAAGTATAGTAAGGCCGTAGATGAGAAATGTTCCAAGGCCTGTTTGTCTCCTCTGCAGAGGTACGTGATTTGTTGTGTTCACGTATGTCGATGAGATAGTATGACCCATTGTTGAGGTTTTTGCTAACCACAGAGGGTCCTTCCCAAGGAGGTGAAAGTTTATGCATTCCTATCTGATCTTGAATCAAACGGAGCACTAAGTCGCCCTCTTGGAAAGTCTAGCTTCGAATCCTATGGCTACGATAGCGACGTATAGGTCTTGTTGATAAATTGCAGATCGAGCCACCACAAGGTCACTGTCCTCCTCCAAAGCATCTAAACCATTTTGACATGCCAGTTCGTTGTCTACTTCGACATAAGCCACCAATTGAGGTGAGTCATGACAGATGTCACTTGGAAGAATCACCTCTGTGCCATAAACCATGAAGAACGGCGTGTAGCCAGTTGATCTATAGGGGGTAGTCCTTATGCTCCAAAGAACAGAAGGCAACTCTTCGACCCAATAACCCGGCGTGTGTTCCAAAGGAACCATGAGCTGGGGCTTAATCCCGCGTAATATCTCTTGCTTAGCACGTTCTGCCTGACCATTGCACTGCGGATGAGCCACTGAGGATACATCAAGACAGATGTGTTCCCTTTGACAGAACTCCTTCATAGCACCTTTAGACAGATTTGTCCCGTTATTAGTGATGATGCTATGAGGATAACTGAAGCGGAAGATCAACTTTTTCACAAACTGAACTGCAGTCACTGCCTCCTAATTGTTGGCTGGCTCTGCTTCAACCCACTTGGTAAAATTATCAACTGCAACCGAAAGGTGGGTCTTCTTGTCTTTAGACCTCTTGAATGGCCCGACCATATCAAGCCCTCAGACCGCAACAACCAAGTGATTGGGATCATTCGCAACTCTTGAGCCGGCACATGAGCTTGTCGTGCAAATTTCTGGCAGCCATATGATAACCCACAAGTATAGGGGATCATTTGTAGCCTTATTCTATAAATAAGAGTGTCAAACCCAACGAGTAGCTAAAGGTAGAACAAATATTCCCTCAAGTTCTATTGACCATCGATACAACTGTATGCACACTAGAAGTTTGCTTTACCTAGAACAAGTATGAAACTATTTTACAAAAATAAAACTATGAGTACTTTGCGAGAATAAAACTGCGAATAAGTTGCAAGGTAATAAAAGGGGATAGCTTTTGTCAACAAGAAAGTCATTTGTCCCTAGGCAATTGATAACAAGTACTGGTAATCATTCTTGTAATTTTATATGAGGGAGAGGCATGAGCTAACATACTTTATCTACTTGGATCATATGCACTTATGATTGAACCCCTAGCAAGCATCCACAACTATTAAAGATCATTAAGGTGGTGAAACCCAACCATAGAATTAAGTATCAAGTCCTCTTTACTCCCATACGCCATAACCCACTTATCCGCGTTTAGGCTATTGTCACCCCCGCAACACCAACAATAAGCAAACCATGAACATATTGCAACACCCTACAGCGGGGGGCACTCACGTTTGCGCGAGTCGGGAGGCACCATAGAACAACACCATAAATAAAATATATAATCATACCAACAACGATCGGGATTAACCAATAGGACAAAACAGATCTACTCAAATATCATAGGATAGCCAAATATCAATGGGAAATAATATCTGGAGTTGAGCACCATGTTTAAGTAGAGATTACAGCGGAGAGAAGGGGTGTTACACCGCTGGATAGAGGGGGAGAGATTTGGTGTTTACGGTATCAAGATTGTTGATGTAGATCACCTTCACGATCCTTGCCCTAGTGGCACTCCGGCGCCACCGGGAGAGATGAGGAGAGAGCACCCCTACTTCTTCTTCGTCCTTGGCCTCACCCTAGATGGGAGGAGGGTTCTCCCTCTGGTCCATGGCCTCCATGGCGGTGGAGGGGAGGGAGCCCCTCTGAGATTGGACCCCCCTCTCTGCTCTCTTCCGTTTCGTGTTCCCTAGATCTGGCCCTTCATAGTTCTTAAATTCCCGGAGATCCACAACTCCGATTGCGCTGAAATCTTTCACATTTTTTTCCATAAATTATCTTTCTTGCGACATAGGAAGGGCTCCAACCGACGTTCGAGGAGGGCACAAGACACCAGGGCGCGCCTGGGGCCTGTGGTGCGCCCTAGTGGGTTGTGGGCTCTGTGGGCCCCCATTTGTGTTGATTCCATCTCCCAAAAAGCACATAAATTCCAAAATAATTCTCCGTAAATTCTTTATCGCGTTTGGACTTTGTTTGATATGGATTTTCTGCGATACAAAAAACATGCAGAAAACAGGAACTGGCACTGGGCACTGGATCAATAGGTTAGTCCAATAAATCATATAAAAAGTTGCCAAAAGTATGTGAAAGTTGTATAATATTGGCATGAAACAATCAAAAATTATAGGTACGATGGAGACGTATCAGCATCCCCAAGCTTAATTCCTACTCGTCCTCGAATAGGTAAATGATAAAAAAAGATATTTTTTGATGTGGAATGCTACCTAGCATAAACTTGATCATATGTCTAATCATGGCACGAATATTAATACATAAGTGATTCAAAGGAATACCCTATAATTTGACATAAATACATCAATACTCAAACATCCCAATAAACAATCAAGTATTTCAAAATATCAATGCTAAAGAACGGTATCCCTACATAATCATATAGCCTTGTCATGCCGTGTCTTCTTAACACAAAGTATAAATCATGTACTATCCCGGTGTCAGCCAAGCAATTGGTTCATACTTTTTAACGTGCTTCAGCTTTTTCAACCCTCGCGCAATACATGAGCGCAAGCCCTGGATATAGCACTACGGGTGGAATAGAGTGTGATGATAGGGGTAAATATAGAGAAGACAAAAAATTAAGAAAGTCTCACATCGACGTGGCTAACCAACGGGCTATGGAGATGCCCATCAATTGATATCAATGCGAGGAGTAGGGATTGCCATGCAACTGATGACCCACAAGTGTATGGAGTCAATTGTAGCCCTTTTAGATAATTAAGAGTGTCGAACCCAACGAGGAGCAGAAAGAAATGACAAGTGGTTTTCAGCAAGGTAATGTCTGCAAGTGCTAAAATTGTAAGTAACGGAGTAGTTTGGTAGCAAGATAATTTGTAACGAGCAAGTAACAATAGTAGTAAAGAAAGTGCAGCAAGGTAGCCCAATCCTTTTGAGGCAAAGGACAGGCCAAATGGTTTCTTATGATAAGCAAAATGTTCTTGAGGGTACACGAGAATTCATCTAGTCACTTTCATCATCTTGGCTTAGTTCGTGTTCGGTACTTTGATAATTTGATATGTGGGTGGACCGGTGCTTAGGTGCTGTTATTACCTGAACAAACCTCCTACTTATGATTGACCCTCTCGCAAGCATCTGCAACTACGAGAATAGTGTTAAGAATAAATTTTAACCATAGCATTAAACTTTTGGATCCAATCAGTCTGAGGGAGTCCTGGATTAGGGGGTGTCCAGATGGCCGGACTATGACCTTTGGCCGGACTCCCGGACTATGAAGATGCAAGATTGAAGACTTCGTCCCGTGTCCGGATAGGACTTTCCTTAGCGTGGAAGGCAAGCTTGGCGATACAATATGTAGACCACCTCCCATTGTAACCGACTCTGTGTAACCCTAGCCCTCTCCGATGTCTATATAAACCGAAGAGTTTTAGTCCGTAGGATGAACAACAATCATACCATAGGCTAGCTTCTAGGGTTTAGCCTCTCTGATCTCGTGGTAGATCAACTCTTGTACTACCCATATCATGAATATTAATCAAGCAGGAGTATTTTACCTCCATCGAGAGGGCCCGAACCTAGGTAAAAACATCGTGTCCCTTGTCTCCTGTTACCATCCGCCTAGACGCACAGTTCGGGACCCCCTACCCGAGATCTGCCGGTTTTGACACCGACATTGGTGCTTTCATTGAGAGTTCCTCTGTGTTGTCACCATCAGGAGGGATGTCGCACCCCGTCTTTAAAGACGGCGCTGTTGCTAAAGGAGCTTTGGCTATCGGCCAAACTCTCCGGCTAGGCGGTTTTCTAATGACCGCCTGTTCGGCCGCCGCGCCAACAATGACTTCTCGGGTCATCGAAAGCGATCTCCACGTCAACTCGGAACTCGCCGATCAGTTAGATCCAATGGAGCTCTCTTCCTTAAACGATCTCTTGGATCGCATCGCCGCCCTGGGAGTCGCTACAGACTATGATCAGATTGGGCTTAAACCTGATCCGAGAGAGATTGACTCTCCCCAGGTCACCCACCACGTCGAAGTGGTGGAGGAACAATGCGGCAAATCTTCACCCATCCTAAGGACCAGATATGTCCGGATTCCCGATCCCTCCAAGCCGGATACCCGCAGAGGGGAGGACGTCACTCAAGCCCTGAACCTAAAGTCAGGCAGCGGGCCTGATTCATTGGACAACATCCAAGAACCCAAGCTTCCGAGTTCGGAAATTTCTTGGCCCCTAAGCCTCAGATCGGGCGAGCCTCAGATCGGCCGAGCACAGCCTTACCATCCTAAAAGGATTCAAGCCTGTTAAGCAGGCTCTTCGGCGTTTCTCCGAACCTAAGAGACAAGCCATGGGAGAGGAGATAGCCAAACTACTGGAAGCCGGATTCATCAGAGATATAAAACATCCGGACTGGCTAGCAAACCTGGTGATGGTATCAAAGAAGGACAAATCCTGGCGCCTATGCGTCGATTTCAAGGACCTCAACAAGGCTTGCCCAAAGGATCCCTTCCCCCTCCCCGGCATCAATCAAATCATCGACGCTACCGCAGGACAAGATTCATTGTGTTTCCTCAACGCATACTTTGGCTACCATCAAATTAAGATGGCAGAGCCATACCAAGCCGCAACGGCATTTATCACCCCATACGGCCCATTCTGCTTCAACAGAATGCCCTTCGGGCTAAAAAATGCCGGCGTAACATATCAGCGCATGATTCGGACATGTCTGGCCAACCAGATCGGCAAAACAGTTGAAGCATACGTGGATGACGTGGTTGTCAAAACCAAGCATGTCGAAACTCTAGTAGACGACTTGAGGCTCACCTGGAAAAATGCATTTTCGGTGTACCAGCCGGAAAGCTCTTGGGCTTCATTGTATCCGGTAGAGGAATTGAAGCAAACCCAGCCAAGATCCGAGCTCTGTCACAATTGGATATTCCAAAGGACCTCAAGCAAATACAAAAATTGACTGGATGTGTGGCGGCTCTAAGCCGCTTCATCTCCCACTTGGGAGAAAAGGCATTACCCCTTTATCGCCTCCGCCGGTGCACCGAACACTTCGAGTGGATGGATGCTGCCACGGCCGGACTCGAAGAAATAAAAGCCATATTGGCAACAAACCCGGTCCTGGCCGCGCCTAACATCAGCGAACCAATGCTATTATACATTGCGGCAACTCATCAAGTTGTAAGCGCAGTGCTCGTCGTCGAACGAGAAACGGACGGACACAAATTCCCCCTTCAAAAACCAGTCTACTACGTGTCCACTGTCCTCACTCCATGCAAGTGACAGTACCCACATTACCAAAAGATAACGTACGCAGTGTTCATGGCGTCCCGGAAGCTACGACACTACTTTCAAGAGTGTTCAATAACAGTAGCCTCCAAAGTACCCCTTAATGACATTATAAACAACCGTGACGCGACGGGACGGATTGCCAAATGGGCCATTGAGCTCCTCCCGTTCGACATAACTTATAGGCCACGGCGAGCTATCAAATCGCAAGTTTTGGCCAACTTTGTCGCTGAATGGACTGAAGTCGAACTCCCTAAAGAATACGGCACATATTCCAACTGGATCATGCATTTCGACAACTCCAAGATGCTTGCGGGTCTGGGGGCTGGCGTTGTTCTGATGTCCCCAACAAGAGATACAGTTCAATATGTATTCCAGATAATGTATACGGACTCCAACAATGCAGCCGAATACGGGGCCCTTCTACATGGTCTCCGGATGGAAGTCTCCATGGGCATTCAACGCCTAGAGGTATGTGGGGATTCAAACCTCGCGATATCCCAAATAAATGGAGACTTTGATGCCAAAGATCCGAAAATGGCAGCTTATCGTAATGTCGTCATAAATATGTCAGCTCGGTTCGAAGGGCTCGAATTTCACCATATAGCCCGGGAAAACAATCAGGCAGCAGACGTCTTGGCACGCATCGGTGCAAAGCGCAACGAAGTCCCCCCCAACATTTTCTTGGAAAGGCTATTCAAGCCATCCGTACAGTGGGAAGGGGAATCGGGAAATAACAATCCGGACCTAGCCGCACTACCTGACATCGAACATTCTGACTCAACGGAAGACTCTGCCAACGTGGTAACACCCTTAGCCCACGTAATAATGGCAGTAATTGCCCCGTGGACAGAACCATTCTTAGCCTACTTAACTAGGCAAGAACTTCCGGAGGAACAAATTGAGGCACTGCATAGTGCGGCGATCTAAAGCCTATAAAGTCCACGAAGGAGAGCTTTATAAGAAAAGCACCACCCGAGTCCTTCAAAGGTGTATCTCCGAAGAGGAAGGGCGGAACCTCCTGGCCGAAATTCATGAGGGACTCAGCGGGCACCACGCCGCATCCCGGGCCCTTGTAAGCAAGGCCTTCCGAACTGGATTTTATTGGCCGACGGCCCGAGAAGATGCTAATTATTTGCTAACCAAAGCCACATGCCACCTACCGCCCTCCAAACTATACCCATTACCTGGCCTTTTGCGGTCTGGGGGCTTGACATGGTTGCACCCCTTAAAGGAGGAACACACAAGCAAAAATACCTACTGGTCATGGTGGACAAATTCACCAAATGGATAGAGGCCAAGCCTGTTAAGACGGCCGAATCCGGACCGGTGATAGACTTCATATCAGGGGTTGTACACCGTTACGGCGTCCCCCACAGCATCATCACTGACAATGGCACGAACTTTATGGCCGACGAGGTTAAACTCTGGTGCAAAAACAAGGGCATCAAGCTTGACTACGCTTCAGTCTATCACCCACAAACTAACAGTCAAGTCGAGCGAGCCAATGGTCTAATCATGAGCGGCATCAAACCCAGATTAGTGCGATCCCTCAAGGAATCTAACACGCACTTGGTAGAGGAGCTCGACTCCGTACTCTGGGGGCTGCGGACCACGCCAAATCGCACTACCGGATTCACACCATTCTTTATGGTATACGGCGCAGAGGCAGTCCTGCCCTGCGACATAATTCATGACTCACTTCGCATCCACATGTACGAAGAAAGAGAAGCCGAGCTCGATCGGCAGGACAGTTTGGACGCATTGGAGGAGGAACGCGACGTGGCAAAATCTCGTTCCGCATTCTATCAACAGCAGGCTCGAAGATATCAAAGCAGAGAAGTACGGGCCAAAACTTACAATGTTGGCGAACTAGTTCTACGCCTGCCGGACAAGAAAAAGGACAAACTCAAGCCCAAATGGGAAGGTCCCTTCGTAATCGACCAAGTCCTGACTGGTGGAGCGTACCGTCTGCGAAATTCATCGGATAACCGACTCGAGCCGAACCCATGGAACGTAGCACGCCTACGAAGATTCTACGCCTAGCACCGGACTCTGTGTTTGTATCCTTCCTCTGTCTATTTTTTACACATTAGCCGCCTTACATTTCTCTCTTTCTTCCCTTTTTCCTTACAAGCCTTTAAGGGCTTGCTTGTGCATTGTTCGCACATAATTGACGCGCTACCCGCGCTCATTATACTTGGGGGCTTCTCTATCAGAAGCTTGTATACACGGGCCTCATGCCCAACACATGTGTTGCACTTCCGCATGTACCTTTTATTCACCATTATATGCATCGATATGACTTAAGTTTTGGCCAAGCTGGGTTGCCTGGCTCCTGTGCTTACCCCTACGTTCCCGATTGTTCGGCTAGGTGGTAAAGGGAGCACCTCTGCGATTGTTACTGCCGGGTCAGCCGGATGTGTACCTCATACTGGGTGAAGCCGAAAACTAGCGTTCTTAAGGTAATATTCGGTCGATGACCTAAAAGATGATTTTTCACTTCTTTATTCATCCACCCCCAGATGCTTTTCTGCTTTTCTCGCAGTCTGGACAGGCACTTTAGGGCATGCCTCCCAGGGAAAGGAACCCCTAACGGAACTATTCTCCCTGGAAGATGTTTCTTACTAACCATGTAATATAACATAACTAGTTGGGCACTTGTCTGCTAAAGCACTAATGACCCCTACGCCTGGTCTCCACGCATGCCCCGGTTCTTACATAACCGAGAGGGTATTCGGACACACTCCGGACTGTCGGGTCCAGAGGTTGAAGCAAAAAGGTCCGCAATGACAAATGATCTACAATCCGGCTAGAAGGCATTTTACATGTCATTTTAAATTACATAGTCAATTTGACTAGGTATATTCTTGTTCAATACCATCCAACAAACTGTCCAATTTACAGTCCTGTTGGGAATACTTGGTGGCCAGCTCTACCTGGCCGTACACTAAACTGACAGGGATCTCCTTCCCATCGGGCCCTACAGGTCCGACCTCGGCCATGTGGTTTGGGTCAGCCTTCATATACCGCGTCTTCACCATGGCCCAGGCCTCCCGGGCGCCTTGACGGCAGGCCGATATCTTCCATAATCGGAAGTGCTGCCACGCTCCCCTTAGCTTCTCTGCAAGCTCTCCAAGGCCTTCGGGCATGGAGAGGGATGGCCACAAAGCCTGGACGACGCCTTGCATCGCCTGCGGAACTCGTTCGTGCAGTTGCGATAGCTCGGGAAGAAGGTCACCCGTAGAACCGGGCATTTCCTCCGTAGGCCGACCTGTCAGCATACCTACAAACATAACTCTGTTAATCGACTTCCTCGCTGAAATCTTTTTTCGAAAGATTCGTTCAAGCACTTACTAAAAATGCCGCATCGAAGTCGCCGATTCTCCTCTACGGAATCCTATAGCTGAGCATGAACATCCTTTAGTTCCTCGCCCATCTGGGTATTGGCATCTTGAAGCTTGTTCTTCTCTTGCCTCACCCTCGTAAGCACGCTCTCGCCGGCCTTTAACTGGCGCAAGAGTTGTTGTTTGCCCGGATCCACTCCGGTGCCATCTGTACTGTTATTGTCAGAATTGCACACATGCCGCACTTCACAACATACTCATCTTTCAAAGCATACATTACCTGAGGGGGTTTCCTTGGCATTCCCTGTGGCGGCTAGTGCGGCCTCAAGTTGGGCCTTGCACTCTTCCAGCTCCTGGGACAGTTGCATATTCCTTTTTGTAAGGTCCTGCATCACAAATGATCCTTAAATCAGTTATTTTAAATGTTTCAAGTCTCGGGGGCTACTGACGTATATAACCATCAAATTTACTCACCCGTATGTCTTTTACATAATGCTCTGTGGCTCTGGCTAGACCATCTTGAGCGGCGCGGAGGTACGCATCTCCCATATTAAAGGTGTCCAACGCCTCTTGGGAAAAACACGCGTCACGAAGAACAGTCCGGCGACGCCTTTGGTTCATGGAACTCTCCACCTCTGAATTGGTGGCAGATAGCCTATCCGCGTCCTCTGTTGGAGGAGCGTTCGGTGCGCGCCCCGCGTTCGCCTCCGCTTTCGGAGTCTACCTTGAAGCTTGTCTGGTGGATATAGTCCGGCGGGCGCTCTTCTTCCTTAAGAGAGCATGAGCGTTAGTATGCTTTGAGGGCATAAACCCTGGGCATTGAAGTTGCATGACGTACCGTTGTGCCGGCGTCTCGATCCGGTCCGCACTTCTTTTTAGCCCGCTGGGCCTCGACGGCCCTTGTTTGCTAGCCATCGCGGGCTCGGCCCTCCGCCTCAAGGACTTCCCCTGCAAAAACGCCATTGGAATACGGCGATAAAAAATAAGCACGGATGGATCCTCTTGAAAGTACTGGGACTTCGATCTCAGTTACCTTTGAGTCGGGAAGTAGTCCGGGATAATCGACCGTAATGGCCACTAAGGTATTGTCCTTACTCAATTGATGGAACACCCCGTCAATCAGCTCCACACATAAGTCCGGGTCCTCTTGGGAGTCCGGGTCGAGGGACCGTTCCGAGTCCTCGGGTTGTGGAGAAGGGTTGTTTATCTCCTTTACAGTCTGGCATAGCTCCTGCATTAAAATTGCTAGACTAAGTACTTAACTATGGGAATGTAAAAATGGATGGGCAAGTGAACGTATTCGCTTACCCAGCTTGGAGGATTGTGCATAGAAAATCCGCCCCGTGGGTTGACACGGAGGAATTCCTCCTCTTCTCCTTTATACAAAGCGGACAAGATCTTCGGTAGAGTGGCAGCCGAATCCGGCCCCTTACGGCCGCACCGGGTGGCATCATCCTTCCCGTTGAAATCCCACATGGGGTGGCCTCGGTATTGAAGCGGCTGCACCCCCCGCGTAATGCATGTGGCCATGACCTCGATCATGGTCAGTCCGGAATGAGCTAACAACCTTATCTGGCTCATCAGGTAAAGGACGTCCCTGCAGTTTTCCTTCTGAGGGCTCCGTGGGCGCCAGCTCAGGCGTTTCTTCAAGGGAGAATTATTGAACTCAGGAAGGCCAATCTGTACAGGGTCCGGCAGGGGGACATCTTCTATATAAAACCATTCTCAAGGCCAGTCCTTGGACGCCTTCTTTAGGGTTACGGATAGATATCCGGTCCCAGCGATGTGCCATAGTTCGGCTCCGCCCACTTGATAAATCGACCCCTCCTGAGAGCGGGGCACGAGGCAGAAGAACTTCTTCCACAACGCGAAATGGGCCTCGATGCCCAAAAACAGCTCGCAAAGGGCCACGAAGCCCGCGATATGCAGTATGGAGGTAGGCGTGAGGTTGTGCAGCTGGAGGCCATAGAACTCCAGGAGCCCTCAGAGAAACGAATGAATTGGAAATCCGAGCCCTCTTATTAAATAAGGGACAAGGCATACCCGCTCTCCTTTGGAGGGATTGGGGACGCTCTCCGCCTGCTCTCCGCCATTATAGGTGGCAAGCCCGGCTCGAACTGGGACCATGTATGCTGGGGGGAGGAGCCCCTTGGTTTGGAGCGCTACTAGATCGCTGTGCGGGATGGAACACCTCTCCCAATCTCTGGGCCGAGGATTGGAGGGGCAAGAGGAGGAGCTGCATTGACCGGCCATGGTAGAATGGATCTCTATCGAATGCGCTCCGATGAATGCTCGCGGAGGGAAGATGGTGTGATTCAGATCTAAATCCCCGTCTCTTTTATAGGCGGCCCATTTGCGCAGCAAGGGGGCTAAAGGAGAAAAAACCTGTCTTTTCGCATCCTTTTGACACGTGGAAGATGGCCATTATTGGGCATGGAAGCCAAGGAGCGCAACATTCATCAGAAGTCGGACACTATTCGACAGGTATATGGGGATTTGGAGAAGAACCCACCTTGCAATGCCGAAGACAATTTGCGTGCCGGACTCGTCGTCATTGAAGCCTGGTTCGGGGGCTACTGAGGGAGTCCTGGATTAGGGGGTGTCCGGATGGCCGGACTATGACCTTTGGCCGGACTCCCGGACTATGAAGATGCAAGATTGAAGACTTCGTCCCGTGTCCGGATAGGATTTTCCTTAGCGTGGAAGGCAAGCTTGGCGATACGATATGTAGATATCCTCCCATTGTAACGGAGTTTGTGTAACCCTAGCCCTCTCCAGTGTTTATATAAACCGGAGGGTTTTAGTCCGTAGGACGAACAACAATCATACCATAGGCTAGCTTCTAGGGTTTAGCCTCTCTGATCTCGTGGTAGATCAACTCTTGTACTACCCATATCATCAATATTAATCAAGCAGGAGTAGGGTTTTACCTCCATCGAGAGGGCCCGAACCTGGGTAAAAACATCGTGTCCCTTGTCTCCTGTTACCATCCGCCAAGACGCATAGTTCGGGACCCCCTACCCGAGATCCGCCGGTTTTGACACTGACACAGTCCCTTAAGGAATAGCGCATAAACTGGGTTTAAGCTTCTGTCACTCTCGCAACCCACCATCTAATAACTACTCCACAATGCATTCTCTTAGGCCCAAATATGGTGAAGTGTCATGTAGTCGACGTTCACATGACACCCCTAAGAGAATGGCAACATACATACCATCAAAATATCGAACACATATCAAGTTCACATGATTACTCGCAACATGATTTCTCCCATGACCTCTAGAACGAAAGTAACTACTCACAAATGATAAACATGCTCAAGATCATAGGGGTATTAAATAGAATAATGGATATGAACTTATAATCTTCCACCAAATAAACCATATAGTAATCAACTACAAGATGTAATCAACACTACTAGTCACCCGCGAGCACTAATCTATAGTTTTGATACAAAGAGTGAACACAAGAGATGAACTAGGGTTTGAGAGGAGTTGGTGCTGTGAAGATGTTGATGAAGATAGCCCTCCCCAAGATGGGAGAGTTGTTGGTGATGATGATGACATGATTTCCCCCTCCGGGAAGGAAGTTCCCCCGGCGGAATCGCTTAGCCGGAGGGCAAAAGTGCTCCTGCCCAAGTTCCGCCTCGAGGCGGCGGCGCTTCGTCTCGAATCTCATCTCCTTATTTTTTATAGGTCAAAATGACTTATATGCCAGAAGTTGGGCACCAGAGGTGGGCAGCACCCACCAGGGCGCGCCTGGGCCTCCTGGCGCGCCCAGGTGGGTTGTGCCCACCTGGTGGCCCACCTTTGGTACTTATTTGCTCCAACATTCACTAAATATTCCATAAAAAATCCTTGGGGAGTTTCAGCTCATTTGGAGTTGTGCAGAACAGGTAGCTTGACGTAACTTTTTCAGGTCCAGATTTCCAGCTGCCAGAATTCTCCCCCCTGGTGCATACCTTGCATATTATGAGAGAAAAGGCATTAGAATTACTCAAAAAAGCATTATTATACAATAAAACAACAAAAATAACAGTAGGAAAATATGATGCAAAATGGACGTATGAGCAACGAATGCACTAAGAGCTATAAGTGTAAGAAAGCTCCATATGAAAACTAAGTGTGTGTGCATCTAATCCTATAATGAAAAATTCCCACTAGTATATGAAAGTGACAACATAGGAGACTCTCCATATAAAAAATATGGTGCTACTTTGAAGCACAAGTGTGGAACTAGCATGCCCCTTGTCTCTTTTTTCCATTTTTTTTCCTTTTTTCCTTTTCCCCCTTTTTTTCCTTTTTTTCTTTTTTCCTATTTTTTCTCTCATTGTCCGGAATCTCACCTCGACTTATGGGGGAATCATAGTCTCCATCATCCTTTTCTCACTAGGGCAATGCTCTAATAATGAAAGTTGATGATCACCACACTTCTATTTATTTATAACTCAAAAGAAATAAAAATTACAACTCGATAACTATAACAAAATATGACTCTATATGAATGCCTCTGGCAATACCAGGATGTGCAATGATCTAGTGTAACATGCATAAAAAACGATGAATGGTGGCTGAGCCACAAATACTATGTTTGCTATATGATCATGCAAAGCAATATGATAATGAATGTTCAAGTCATCAAAACGGAAGCGAAGGAAGTTGCATGGCAATATATCACGGAATGGCTATGGAAAGGCCATAATAGGTAGGTATGGTGGCTGTTTTGAGGAAGATATAATAAGGCTTATGTGTGATAGAGTGTATCATATCACGGGGTTTGGATGCACCGGCGAGGTTTGCACCGCGTCTCGAGGTGAGAAAGGGCAATGCACGGTACTGTAGAGGCTAGCAAATTGCGGAAAGGTAAGAGTGCATATAAACCATGGACTCACATTAGTCATAAAGAACTCATATACTTATTGCAAAAGTTTATTAGCCCTTGAAGCAAAGTAATACTAGGCATGCTCCTAGGGGGAGGTTGGTAGGAGTTAACCATCGCGCGCGCCCGACCTTCACACAAAGATAGACAATCAAGGATAAATTATGCTCCAACTTCCCGGCATAACGAGAGACTATACGTGCATGCTTCAAGAATCACAATCCTTAACACCAATATTCTTACTAACCACAACCATTTACTAGTGCCTCCCACATATTCCATCTCTATATCGGAAAACTAGTGCGAGGATCAAACATATCATATTCAGTGATCCATAAGTTTTATGTAGGATTTCATGACTAACCATGCAATTGACCAATTCCGTTTTTCTCCCTAAATAGATATAAGTGAAGAATGAGAGTTTAGTTATTTCTACAAAAGACCATCCTCTAATAAATATAAGTGAAGCAAAAGAGCATTCTACAAATAACGGTTTTCTATGTGAAGAGAAACAGGCAGTCCAAACTTCAAATGATATAAGTGAAGCACATGAATCATTCTATGAAGCCATACTCAAAAGATATAAGTGAAGTGCAATGAGAATTCTATAAATCATACATGGACTATATCATACCAGCATGGTGCATAAAAGAAAAAAAACAAAGCTAAACATAAAAGACGCTCCAAGATTTGCACATATATATCACACGAACGAAACAAAGACGAAAACATACCTATACTTGTTGAAGAAAGATGGGATGTCTTCCGGGGCATCCCCAAAATTAAACACTTGTGTCTCCTTGAATATTTACTTGGGTTTCCTTGGGCATCCCTAAGCTTGAGATCTTGCCTCTCCTCCTTCTCCTCATATCGAGACCTCCTCGATCTTTGATCACTTCATCCACACAAAACTCAACAGAAAACTCGGTAAGATCCGTTAGTACAATAAAGAAAATCACTATTCTAAGTATTGTTGGTAACCAATTCATATTTTGTTTTTGCATTTTAGCTACTGTAATATAACTTTTCCATGGCTTATACCACCGATAGAATCAATAGTTTCATCAAAACAAGCAAACCAATGCATCAAAAACAGAATTTGTCTTAAACATTACAGTTTGTAGCAATCTGAACATCTACCATACTTTTGGTACTCCAAAAATTATGAAAAATTAGGAAAAAATAAACAATTTGTATAGGAAGACCGTGCAAAAAGTTTCAGAAACTTTTAACGTTCCACTAAAAAATGTAAAATCATACACTACAGCGAAAGTTTCTGTTTCTGCACCGCACATACCAATAAGCAATCTAATCATCCTAAAGGCAAATCTTGGCAAAATATTTTTATAATAAATGGAATATTTATTTTTTGAGAATCTTCATGAAAAATTCTACATTGTTTCCATGAGCATGAACACAAGTGTTCAAGGTCGACCGTCACTTCTCCAATGCATAGCTTCGAATCACTTATCTTTTATGAAAAAGTTTTTAAGTTCCCCTCTATATTTTTTGTTTTTAAACTTTATAAAAGCACTCAACAGAAAGAAATGACTCTCTAAAACTTCCGGGTTGTCTCCCTGGCAGCGCTTTCTTTAAAGCCATTAAGCTAGGCATAAATCGCTCAAGTAATAAATCCACCCGGATCCCAAGGTATATCAAAGCCAATTTTAATTAATAATGATTTGGCATTTAGTAGTGATCAAAAAGAAATATATATCATGCAATGTCGAAGTCTAACTCTCTTCTATGCATCGGCATGTCATAAAAAACAATTCATGCACATCAAGTAAAGGCCAATGCATAGTATAAGCAATTTCTTGCAATTTTATCATGTTGGAAACATAAAGAAGTGGAGATGTAGTTCCTCTATTATAATAATTGCAAGTAGGAGCAGCAAGCACATGCATATTACATTCATCAAAATCATCATGTGCAACAGTAGGCAACCCACCAATGCAATCCTTAATAAGTGCAAACTTCTCCGATATAGTGTAGTTTGGAGAATTCAAAAAGATAATAGGACTATCATGTGTGGGTGCAATAGCAACAATTTCGTTCTTAATATAAGGAACCATAGCAAGTTCATCTCCATAAGCATAATTCATACTGGCATCTTGGCCACAAGCATAGAAAGCATCAAGTTCATCAAAAAGAGATATTTCAAACGAATCAATGGGATCATAGCAATTATCATAACATTCATCCTTTGGTAAGCATGAAGGGAAACTAAATAATGTATGAGTTGAAGAGTTATCTCAACGGAAGGTGGCATTGGTAGCTAATCCACTCTTCCTCCTTTTGTTCTTCGCTCTCCTCATCATCTTCTTCATCCAATGAGCTCATAGTTTCAGAAATTTCTTCTTCCATAGACTCCTGCAAAATATTAGTCTCTTCTTGGACAGCGGAGACTTTCTCAATAAATTCATCAGTACTGGAATTGTATTTATAATTATCATAGCAATATTTAAGGATGGAAAAATTTTCAGGTCTATAAACATCATCATCAAAAGCTTCATACTTCTCAAAGAAAGATTCAATTTCCTAAGCACCCTTAAAAGCAACAAATTCTTCTATTCGTTCCACATCATAATAATCATATCTACCATTAGCATAAGAAGCTAAGGTTTCATTATTATTAAATTTGTATGAAAAGGGAAGGTGTGGAGCATTCATCCTAGAGCAACTAGTAAAATCATATCTCAAGCAAAGCTCCCGACCATACCAATGCAACAAATGAATTTGATCCCATAACAATTCCCCTTTATGAGTCAAGTGATAATCCCTAAAGTATTGATGTTGATCCAAGGTTACTCCCATTATATAGTTGAATGGGGTTTTCTCAGGATTATCAAACTAGTGCATAATATCTTTCACATAACGAGCATCGAGGGTTTTAGGACGTTCCCTATCTCCATGAGTAGCAAGTACCACTAAGTTTTTTGGTGTTTCATGTTCCATATCAATAACTAAAGATAGATAAAAACTTAGAACAGAAAATAAAAACTACTTAGTGATAAAGCAAACAAGCACACATGAGAATATTCACCCCGCGTTATTGCTCCCCGGCAACGGCGCCAGAACAAGGTCTTGATAGGCCACAAGTACAGGGGATCGTTTGTAGCCTTCTTCAATATCTAAGAGTGTCTAACCCAAGGAGGAGCTAAAGGTAGAACAAATATTCCTTCAGGTTCTATCGACCACCGATACAACTCTATGCACACTTGACGTTTGCTTTACCTAGAACAAGTATGAAACTATTTTGCAAGAATAAAACTACGAGTACTTTGCAAGAAGAAAACTACGAATAAATTGCAAGGTAATAAGAGTGGATAGCTTTTGTCAACAAGAAAGTCATTTGTCCATAGGCAATCGATAACAAGTACTGGTAATCATTCTTGTAATTTTATATGAGGGAGAGGCATGAGCTAACATACTTTCTCTACTTGGATCATATGCACTTATGATTGGACCCCTAGAAAGCATCCGCAACTACTAAAGATCATTAAGGTCGTGAAACCAACCATAGCATTAAGTATCAAGTCCTTTTTACTCCCATACGCCATAACCCACTTATCCGCGTTTAGGCTGCTGTCACCCCCGCAACACCGACAATAAGCAAACCGTGAAATATTGCAACACCCTACAGCGGGGGCCCCTCATGTTTGTGCGAGACGGAGGGCACCATAGGACAACACCATAAGTAAAATATACATTCATACCAATAAAGATCACGATTAACCCATAGGACAAAACAGATCTACTCAAACATCATAGGATAGCCAAATATCATTGCGAAATAATATACCGAGTTGAGCACCATGTTTAAGAAGAGATTACAACGGAGAGAAGGGGTGTTACACCGTGATACGTCTCCAACATATCAATAATTTTTTATTGTCCCATACTGTTATATTATCATTCTTGGATGTTTTACAATCATTTTATATCTTTTTTGGTACTAACCTATTGACATAGTGCCCAGTGCCAGTTGCAATTTTCTGCATGTTTTTTACATCGCGGGAAATCAATATCAAACGGAGTCCAAATGCAACGAAACTCCTGGAGAACTTTTTGGGCCAGAAGAAAGCCAGTGGGCCAAGGAAGCACCTAGGGGGCTGCTTGAGGGGAGTAGCATCCACCAAGGCGCGCTAGGAGGCCCACGCGCGCCCAGGTGGGTGCTACCCACCTCGGGTGCCCCCTGAACCGCCTCTTTGCTCTATAAATACCACAATATTCCAGAAACCCTAGGAGAGTCGATGAAATATTGATCCAACCTCCATAGAGTCCAGAACCACCAGATCCAATCTAGACACCGTCATGAAGGGGTTCACCACTTCCATTGGTGCATCTCCTGTGATGCGTGAGTAGTTCTTTGTAGACCTTCAGGTCTGCAATTAGTAGCTAGATGGCTTCCTCTCTCTCTCTCTTGATTATCAATACAATGGTCTCTTGGAGATCCATATGATGGAAGTCTTCTGGCGGTGTCTTTGTTTGGATCCGATGAACTTTGAGTTTATGATCAGATCTATGTTTTTATCCGTGAAAGTTATTTGAGTCTTCTTTGATCTCTTATATGCATGGTTGCTTATAGCCTCGTATTTCTTCTCCGATATTTGGGTTTTTTTGGCCAACTTGATCTATTTATCTTTCAATGGGAAGACGTGTTTTGTAGTGGGTTCAATCTTACGGTGCTTGATCCCACTGACAGAAGGGGAACCGACACGTATGTATCGTTGCAACTAAGGATAACAAGATGAGATCTATATCTCCACAATAGATAAACGGATCTCGTATACATCATGTCATCATTATTATTGCATTACTCCATTTTCTCATGAACTTAATACACTAGATGCATGCTGGATAGCGGTCGATGTGTGGAGTAATAGTAGTAGATGCAGGCAGGAGTCGGTCTACTAATATTGGACGTGATGCCTATATAATCATCATTGCCTGGATATCATCATGATTATTTGAAGTTCTATCAATTGCCCAACAGTAATTGTTTCTCCACCATTTGCTATTTTTCTCGAGAGAAGCAACTAGTGAAACCTACGGCCCCCTGGTCCCTTTTCATCATATTTGCCTTTGCGATCTATTTCCCCTTGCATTTATTTTCAGATCTATTAAACCAAAAATACAAAAATACCTTGCTGTAATTTCTTTTTTCCGTGATCTATTTATCCTATCTACCACTTTTACCACAAGTTATTTGCCTATCTTGAGGCCTCGTACCCGGAATTGATGGACAACCCCTTTAACACGTCGGGTCGCAAGTATTTGGTATTTGTGTGCAAGTGCTGTTACGTGGTGTGAGGAGGTTCTCCTACTGGTTCGATAACCTTGGTCTCATCACTGAGGGAAATACCTACCGTCGCAATACTGCATCATCCCATCCTCTCTGGGAAAATACCGATGTAGTTCTAGCAGACATCAAAAGGAATTTCTGGCACTGTTGCCGGGGAAGATCTTCAACATCAACCAGGTTCCTAATCACAAATCTCATCTCCTCGCAATTTACATTATTTGCCATTTGCCTCTCGTTTTCCTCTCCCCCACTTCACAAAAATTTGCCATTTTATTTGCCCTCTTTTTCGTTAGCCGTTTTCTCGTCAGATCTATTCGTGCTCTTGTTTCACTATGGCTAGTTTGAATGCTCCTCCTTTGTTACCAGACTTTGAAGTTCTATACTTCAAACAAAAACAAGGAGAAAATTTGAAACATGCTTGGTATAGGCTTATGGAATCTTATCGTGTTTGCAACCTAAAGGGAGATGCAAAAAGTTTTCTTAGAAATTTTTACGTAGGATTGGCTTTGCATCATAGACAACTATTAGATTTTGCCGCAAAATGGAATTTTATTGAGCTTGATGTCAATACCACCTATGCAATTTTAGAAGGAATTTTGGGGGTTCCACCACAAAAGAAAGGGTTTTCTTTCACCCTGGAGGGATTCCAAATTTTGGACAAACTCGGTGATTTTCGTAAACATATGGTGGAATTACATAAATATAATAAACCTCTCTACATCTCAATGGTAGTATCAATCGTATGGACACTTTGATTTCTCTTTGCAATAAACAGTTGGATCTTTTAGATCTCAAAATGGTTTCTTTTCCAAAAAAATTAGGGAAGCGCAAAGAGCCTCCCAGGTTTGAGAAGACCCTTATTAAAGTGGCAAAGATAACGTACGGCAACACTTCGATCCTACGCTTTATGCCTAGCTAGGGGCGTAAAACGATAGCGCTTGTTGGGGGGCAACCCAATGAATAATATTTATTTTTGCTTTTTACTTTCTGTTCTTGTGTGTTAGAAAAATTATGCTACTGTATGATTGTTTTTTTTGTGTTTTAATTAGTGTTTGTTCCAAGCAAGGCCTTTGGGAAGATTTGGGTGAAAGGTTATTTGATCTTGCTGAAAAACAGAAACTTTTGCACTCACAAGATTATTTGTCTTTTTTGATAGAAGAGTGCTTTTAAGTTGATTTTTTTGCAGAGGATTAATAGACAAATTCCTCATGTCCACCAATTTATTTCATAATTTTTGGAATTACAGAAGTATTCGAAATTTTCAGATTTCTATAGACTGTTCTGTTTTTGACATATTCTGTTTTCTTTGCGTTCTGTGCTTGTTTTGATGATTCTATGGTTTTATTTGATGAGTTTTTGCCATAGAAAAGTTGGAATACAATAGATATAATGCAAAAAAAATAAGAATAGGTTTGCTACAGTACTTATAGTAGTGGTTTGGTTCCTTATACTAACGGATCTCACGAAGGTTTTGTTTGAGTTTTATGTGATTGAAGTTTTCAAGTTTTGGGTTATCTTACGATGGATGAAAGAATAAGGATAAGCAAAAAGCTAAGCTTGGGGATGCCCGAGGCACCCCAAGATAATATTCGAAGAAGTAGCAAGCAACTAAGCTTGGGGATGCCCCCGAGTGGCATCCCCTCTTTCTTCTAACGACCATCGGTATTTTACTTGAAACTATATTTTTATTCGTCACATGATATGAGTTTTGCTTGGAGCTTCTTCTATGACATGAGTCTTTGCTTGTTCTGCTTTGTGTTTTAAGTGTTGAATCCTTGCTGGATACACCTTTTAAGAGAGCCGAAAATTATGCTCTGCTGGCTCCTATGCTTCACTTTAATTTTTAGAGCCATGGACTTGCTCTATTACTTCACTTATATCTTTTTGAGCACGGTGTGCTTTGTTAATTTTGAAGATATGCTCTCATGCTTCACTTAGATTTGTTTGGGACTTAGTAAATTTTTAAGAAATTCTTTCTTGCTTCACTTAGATTATTTTGAGAGAAAGAAAAAAATATGCTCATGATCTTCACTTATATTTGCTTGAGCTTATCAAAAGCAACATATGAAAATAGTCCCAAAGTGATAGATACCCAAGGAGGATATAATAAAAACTGTCATGAAGATCATTGGAGAAAATAAACTTGATTCTTAGTAATGGTTTTGAGATATGATGATATGATATGTGAGTCATGTTGATGAGTAATTGTGCTTTAGTAAGAATATTGATGTTAAGGTTTGTGATTCCTTATGCAAGCACGAAAGTCAATAGTTATGCAATGACATTTGTATCCTACTTATGGTGCATTATTCGGTGTTACTTATGCTTAATGCTTGGGTACAAGATTTTTCTCTTTTTGGTTGGTCACTTCTCAATCTTCTTGCTAGCCTTCATTTAGCACTAAGTATCACTACAAAAAAAATACACTTCCGTGATGATACGTGTTTGTCACAGTAGTTCGTGTTTTATCTCATGCATGTACATGCATGACGATTTTATGGCAGAATCAAGATAGTCATACCTGTGTTGTCGTAAAAGTGTTCCATGACATTACCAAAATTATCATCACGGAAGTGTCCACTTCCATGACGATAAATCGCGCGTCACATAAGTGCTTTCGTCAAGGGTGACCGACGCGTGGCATCCACCGTAATGGAACGTCGTTAAGCTATCGGGTCGGGTTTTGGATCCAATAACCCGTTAACAGCCCGGACCAATGGGAAATTTCCACGTGTAAAATTCTGATTGGCCGGAGGAAACACGTGTTGCCTCACCGTTGGGACAGATGTCATCCACTCATTGGACAGGAGGCGCCTATGATAGGTTAACACGTGGCATGGCCCAGCAGTGGCTCATTCCGGTGAAAAAGGCCGGCCAAGTAAAAATTAGCAGGCCGACCCATATAAGGCCTACTTGTGTCATGTCCATTTAAGCCCACGGTCCATACGAGATGTGCCAATTTGGCCCGTCAACGGCCCGTTAAAGATTTGACACCATTGCAGCCCATCGTCAATTAAAGCCCGTTAACATCCCGCTATATATTTGGGCTCAATATCGGCCCGATGTGATTTCGGCATGTTAACGGCCCATTCAAGGGATGGGCAATTTTCAGGATGTACATCTTTCGGCCTTTTAGCGACCCATTTAAGTGTTGGGCTAATTTTCAGCCCAGTGTGTCTTTCAGCCTGTTGACGGCCCATAAATCAGTTGAGCCATTTGTAGTCGGACCTCAGTTTTGGCCTTTTATCGACCCATTTAAGTGTTGGGCCAATTCCCGGCCTTGTGTGTCTTTCAGCCTGGTGACGGCCCATAAATGAGTTGGGCCAGTTGTAGTCGGACCTGAGTTTTGGCCTTTTAACGGCCCATGCTCTTCACGGTCCAGTACCAGCCCACTATCTCTTTCGGCCTGCTAAAACCCCATAGTATAGTTCGGCCATATGTAGCCCAACCTTAGTAACGGCCTGTTAACAGCCCGTGAAATCAAATGGGCCCACCTGTTGTCTGCTTCGATGTCGGCCTGTTAACGACCCGGGAGGTAAGAGGGCCGACCATTAACTTTTGGCCTGGTAACAACCCATTAACTTAATGGGCCCACTAAACTTCGTACATGTCTTTAGGCCAAATTAGATGATTTGAGCCCATTACAATGAGCAATTATGCACAGGACCAAAACCGATCAAGCAAAGGTACGGTAGATAGGGAAAAACGTTGCACATCCAACATATATTACAGGAATTTACATCCACTGGGCAATCAAAGATTGATGCCAATGCAAATAAATGAATAGAACCTAACGATCTACAATGTCACAATCTGCAATGTCAGCACGGATGACGCCCGTAAGCATGTGGGCAAGTTCTTGCTGCTTTGCTACACTGTCTCTGAAAACATTGATCTATTGTTGTTGCGCACGAATGTGCACCTCTGATTCCTCCACCATTTCTATCATGGCTTCGGCCATTAATTCGATCACAAACATACATTTTTTTGTTGCATTCGAGAAAGAGGAAAGTGAATAGATTCAGATGGCGATTTTGGCAGGCTTGTATTATTGATAGTGGAGAGTGTCTCGACCACTGCATCATAACATAAATTAGGAGGGGAACCAAACAAATTAATCATGAGTTATTGCCATATTACCTGGCCTAGATTTATTGGAAAGAAACAATGGGGTTGCTTTGCTGTTTTCAGAGTTTGTCTTCTTATCTTCAGCAGCCTGCACCAAATTAACACACTAGCATTGCTATCATTGTCCAAGTTAGATAAAAGGAAAGCAACATTGACACAACGAACGTTTGGGCAACTAGCCTACACCAAATTAACACAATATGGCACAGCTATCATCAGCCAGGTAAGGTAATACGAAAGAAACATTGACACAATGAATGAATGGGCAACCAGAGCAGCACTACAATTCAGTAATGTGCATGATATGAGATAGTACACTCATGCAGCTTCGTATGCAAAACTACCAGGCAGTTTTCCTTACAAAAATCAACATTGGCGCCTTTAACATTTTGCTACAACTCATTTTAGATCAGATAAAGGTTGGATTCACGCCGATTAACAAAATACATGCTGATGTAAAAATATAGTGATATACAACAGATACTTACATCAGCATTGGAGCACAGAGAATTCCTGCAAGATATTTTCCTCAAATACAATCCCAATGGGGGAAGTCTTCTATTGTTTAACCATATTTTCTAAAAGAGAGATGGGTAAGAAACATGTAGAAAATATGATCAGAATGCTATAAAATTCATGATGCGAGGATACACACACGCTTCTTATAATGGAGTTGGCATCCTTTTGCTGGACTGGAGTGGACTAGTTCTTTGGCCACTGGAATCTACTTATTATCAGTGGGAGTTGGGTTTCTCTGTGCTGGAGCAGTATCTATGAAAAATGGAGTTGGTTTGTTATCTCCTGGCATTTGGATCTTTTGCAAAGACCTGGTTTGTAACCCTTCAGATTCTCACATAGTCGTCTTCCCCTTGCATGCCTTATATAGAAGAATTGTGCTTCAATTATAAAACATGCTACAACAGAGATGGAATAGGTAATGAAGCATAGAAAGGCATGACCTATTGACATGTATTCCCTCCATCTAGAAATAAATGGATGGGTCTAGGCATATTTAAGTTCTAGATACATCCAGTTTTATCCATTTCCGCGACATATAATCCAGACGGAGGGAGTATGATGTAGGAGCTAGGGATACAACATGATAACAGTGTAAAAAAAACACTACTTGAATGTAAAACTATATGCTAGCGGAATACATACAAAAAAATCTAAGGCAACATATGTGTGTATGATTGGGAAACTAAGATGGCATTGCAAGAGACCACTAGAACAACACTTCAATGTAAAAAAAGAACATGGTATGGTAGACAGATGAAGTACATACTGATGAATAACAATGCATAAGATACTCTGAAGCATGATGTCCAAACTAAGCAGATGGCATTGCGATAGAGTAGAATGTCAGTACTTGAATTTGAAAACATGTTATCATGAATGGAATAGGTACTGAAAAACAGGAAGGCATGCCATATTTACATGCAGGATCAACAGGCTAAGCACAAGGCATTGCAACAGAGTAGATGCACTCCAGGACATTATATGCATGATGTACCCATATCAAGGGCCAAGTAAGAGTAAGGGCCTTGTGGGGTGAATAGGATTCATCATCTTTCTGCAAGTCTTGTGAAGAACTGTCTTTACATATTCCATCATATTGGGTATCATTGACGTCAAGTTTGTTGGCCGTTACATTGCTCCATGAGGTTCTTGTGCATAAATCAGTGTGCAATTATATCTGACATGCATGGAAGACAACTAGTAGTTAGATTTATGTAATGAGTGTATGTAGGAGACGACATAAATAGTAGGACCGGGGTTAACTAGCAGCAACATGTCTCAAAAACTAAAGGGAGAACACAGATGAAAGCTACAGAATATGTATCGTTTGTACTCGAGATTAACTAGATGGCACACAAAAGTATTAAAGAACAACATAGGTAATACAGGAAGTGGTATAATACTCTAATCACCAGCCTATGGGATAGCATTGGCTGATGGATGATAACTATGGAACAACGTTACCTAAAGAACAAGTCTCTTAGCTGAACTATGGAACAGCGTTAACTCCTAAACAACACCCGTAAGAGATCAGCATGAATACATAGTGAAATGTGATAATATATTTTCCATGCTTCGATGAATAACAAAGCCATAAATGTTGCACACAAGTAAGATGAGGGTACAACCTATCTGGCCGCCATCCATAGGAGTGAGCATCATGTGCTGACTTGTCGATGGCCCTGTAGTTGTTCTGGCTGTCCATGTCGGGCACGCGCATTAAATGCAGGGAACTGTTGAGTGGGGACTATAGCTCCCTTCTGGTGTATGCTTCCCTTGTTGGAGCAGCTGTGGCTGAAGATGCAGAAAACGCATAATGTTATAAATGACACATCTCTTTGATCTGAAGAAATACCCTAAGAGATCAACAGCAAGGTACGAGAGTGGTCACACGTTGTTGACTGGAGACTAAATTGGGGTCACACAATTTTATTTTATTTTGGTACTGTCCGATCTACGCCAGATGGCTTGATGGCCGCCTTGTGCCTGCCGGCTGACATGTTCGAAATCTTCCCCGAAGAGCCAGCGACCAACGGCAGAGCAGCCTGCCTCCGCCGTCCGTGGCCCCAACCAAAACCTCAATCCCCGCCCCTCCGCACTGCCGTCGTTGCGCCTCCCTAGGGCCAATCCACAAGGACTCGCCGTCATCCAGATCCGGCGGCGGCAGTACCTTCAACCCACGCAACTCTAAGATAGCCATCTAAGCGTTGCTTCCGCGGCGAACTTGTGTCCCCGCACCCTTATGTTAGACACCAGCCAACCGGCAGCCTAGGAGCTCCGCCGCCTCGAGGGGTGCTGCTTCCCGTTGGGAATCAATTGGCCCAGAATAAAAGTTCAGAAAACTGACGCCTAAATAAAGTGATTTGAGACAAGGGTGCGACCTATCTGGCGGCACGGTGAAGTAGGCAGCTCCAGCTGCCGATTCGGTGAGGCCGGCGCGGTTGAAGTGGCAACCGGTGGTAGGGAAGCAGAGATGTCACGACTGTCGACGGCTACGGGGAAGCAACACCGAGGCTCTGGATGGATCCAAAGTTGGAGCCATTCCAGCGTCGTGAACAATGACGGGGGTGAATAGGCTCCGGTACGGTTCACGCGGCCGTCGTCGAGGCTGCTCTAGCAGCACGGAGTAAGAGGCACATGGCCCAGTGCACGACGGCAAATGGACAGCGTCTCTGGCATTAGGGAGGAGGGCGGCTATGAAATTGGTGCCGTGGGGGCGCCATGGAGGAGGGACTGAGGTTTCGCTGCTCGGGAGAAGGGAGCTTCCAGGGAGAAGGTGATTTGGCGCCCATGACGTATGAATGGGGAGGGAATTGGGAGGGGAGTGGAACCATGTCTTACGGACACATTTGTCTGAAATGTGTGTGGGGGGGAGTTACAGTTCTACCCCTTCCTTTAGGCTTCTCGGCTTGGGTCTGTGTACTGAGGGTCGGGGATAGTAGAGTGACTTTGCTTCTCCCCAAATAGTGGGCGCGAGCGATTTTGGGCGAGGAGGGGCGTGTTTTGAAATATAGTGGGCGCTAGCAATTTCGGGTGAGGACATCGTGTTTTGAAATAGTGGGCGCGAGCTATTTCGGGCGAGGAGAGGGTGTTTTGCCGACCATGGTTTATGAATTGTTCGGCACATGTCATTTCGGACGAGGAGAAGGTGCGCTTGGCTGAAGTTATGAACCTACCCTCGATGTACAATGGGCCAATTGATGTGTGTCCCACATAGGCCGGTAATTTCGGGTCTCCCATTTATTTGCTCGGGAGAATTCCACCGAGCAGAGAGCATTTAACGGTTAGTTCAAATTTTGGGAGAACGAGCATCCACGTCTACCTTACCAAGTTGATTCGGATCAAATTTTGAAATATTAGCTTGCCACTTGTTTTTTAGATGGAGAGACGATGCTCGGGAGTAATGTGTTTTTACATGCTCGTTGCTAGTGATTTACTATATGACAAATAGTTGAACCACTCAAAAACGGGAATCAAACCCAAAATGAAATATCTCGATTAAATGAAATAGCTCGTTCACCAGGTCAAAGTAGTGCTAAATCCAAAATTGAACACCTCAATCGAGTAGCATGTTGTACAGTATTATAGTAGTCCATGAACATGTTGAAAGTCAAAGTAATGAACTTGTTTGATATACGCATATCTCCGTTCATGTGTGGATTGCAGACAACATGTTCTCCAGTTTAAATATTTGAATGCAAGTTTATATCAAAACATGGTTTATATCAATCTTTGATGCATAAAACGTGACATCTCTCTCTCTCTCTCTCTCTCTCTCTCTCTCTCCAACAATCTTCAATTCTATCGCACACATCCAACACACAAACCTTGTTGGTCCCTCTCCCTCTCTCTCCATCCCTCTCTGTAGTTCGCATGCATATATACTCCATCTATAGGTCTCTCTTAGACACTATGTATGATTCTCTAGTCCAAGCTAGATATCTTGGGTGCACTCATCATACGCACACAAATTCCTTTGCTCATTGCCCGTAACTCTCTCACGCACCACTCTGTCGTCTCGGAGCTCTTCCCTCTCTCTCAAACTCTCCATCTACTTGGGTCACACATACACATGCATATCTCACTCGCTCTCGATAGACCCATCTAAAACTCTATCTCTCTCCCTCGTCCTCTCTCCATCTCACACGCACACACACAGACAATCTCATGTCTAGCTAGCCAAGTATGATGGTCTCTCACTCAATTGTAGGCACACGCAGTCCCCCTATATGTATATGACTAGCTAATCTTAGTCTCCATCACAAACATGTGCATGGTCTATCTTGATTTCTCTCGGGGCATCTTTCTATCGCGCACGCACCTCCCTCGATCTCCCACCCATATAGTCCCCTCACGATCTCGAAGGGACCTCTCTATCACAAACACACCCTCTATCCCTCCCCATGCGTCCATGTTCTCCATGTGTCCCTCTCGACCTTTGTTCCTTCTTGGCCAGACCTCTATTGGACATGTACTATAGGGGTGTCTCTCTCCGTTGCAAACAATCATGCACTAGCTATCTTCGTGTATCTCCTCGCCTCGCTTTTTTATCTCAGAGATGCATGCGTGATATGTTTGCATAAGAAACAAAAAACACACTCTCTCTCTAATTTATCATTTCTTGTCACTTCTCTTTCACACACATACTCTTTTTGCACACTCACTCATTCTCCTTCACACGCACTTGATCTCTCTCGACTTAGCACTCTCTTCGGTCCATCGCATATAGATTTATTGAAAAGTCAAACATCACAAAGTTTCACCATCTACATGGAGAAAAACATTTATGTCTAGAACGGCAAACATACACCATTAGATTTACCATGAGATGTAGTTTCGTATGATGTATATTTGGTATTGTAGATATAAATAAGATTTGCGTAAACCTGATCAAAGTTTCCAAAGTTTGACTTCTAAAAAATTTACATGCACTGCATTATCGAGGGGATGGAATATGTCTTTCCCCCACTCAGCTATCTGACGCACCATTGGCCTTATCGGGGCTCCTCTATCTCTCTCAAACTTTATATCTCCCTGGTTACACATACACATGTCTCGCTCACGCTACATATAGACCCATCCAACACTCTCCGCCCTTGTTCTCTCTCTATGTGACATGCACCCCCTAAGTACCAGAATCCCTCACTCCACCATAGGCGCACGCACTCATGCCCTAAGTATGATTATCTCTCACTAGCCATCAGGAACACATGTATTGTCTCCTTCCATCCATACGTCTATCTCGATATCTCTCGAGGTATCTTCTATCACGCACACACCTTGTCACTTGATCTCCCACCCATGTAGTCCCATCATGATCTCCAGGGGATCTCTCTATGACAAACATACACTCTATCCTCCCCATGTCTGCATTTTCTCCGTACGACCTCTCTCCCTTGTTTGTCAGACCCCTCTTGGCCACGTGCTAGGGGTCTTTCTCTCTCGGTTGCAAACAACCACACAATATCTCCTCACCCTGCTTCCGTTGTCAAAGATGCATGTGTGATATGTTTGCATAAGACGCACACGCTTTTTTTCTACTTTTATCGTGTGTTGTCCATGTCTCTTTCACACGCGCGCACACACTCTTTTCACTCACTCTTTCTATTTCACTCTCTCTCTCTCTCTAGTTAGGGACTCTCTCACGTCCATAAGCATATGGATGTTTTGAAAAGTCAAACCTCAGAAAAGTTTGACCAGGTATATGTGGAGAAAAACATTTACATCTAGAACAATCATTAGATTCATCACAACATGTACTTACTTCATACTATCATTTATCTTTGGTATTGTAGATATAAGTAATTTTTTTATAAACTTGGTCAAAGTTTCGAAAGTTTGACTTTTTAAAAAAATGTTGGCACTACATTATCCAACGGAAGGAGTAGCTCTTTCTCTCTCTCTCTCTCTCTCTCTCTCTCTCTCTGCTATCTCTCACGGGCCTCCCCTCTCACTCGAACTCTCTATACCAACGGATTATACGCTCACTATGTCAGCGTATAGCTCCGTATATTTTTTTAGTTGACTGGTCAACCAGTCCACATGCTGCTTTGTCAGCTCATGTTCTCTATCTTCGTGTGTTGGCCCATGTCGTAGTGGGTGAAAATAAGTAAACTAGAGGCCCATCTAACACGCGGTGAAGTAAACTTATAAGTTGAAACCACTCGGGGTAGCACCCTGCACGTTAGTAAATTGAGGGTGCATTGAGGACACACTTCTTCCGTATGAAGGACACACTCACGCACAATTCACCACTGCGCGGAGGCATGCACAGAAGGACGCACTCGCGCACACCCAGCAGGCCCTCCACTATGTAGGCCAAAACACGTGCCAAATTCACTTGTGATGCATTTGGCACTGATGCCCCTCCATTGTTCACCTGGTGCCCCAATCTCGATCACCTACTTTGCTCCGGTGCCAAATTAACTCACGCAATGAAAAAACACTTCCGTGGGAGAGAGAGAGGACTAAGGCAATAAAAACACTTGTTTGGGAGAGTGAGAGGCTGGTGTATTTGGTTTGATTGATTTATTTATACATGTGGGTCTGTGTGCACATCGGTGCCAACTCTCTCACATCGCGAGAGCGGTGCCAAAATCTTTTGATTTGACATCGATGCATATTATGTGGCATACTTTTGAGAAATATGGCATCGGCCACATAGTGGAAGGCAACAAATGCCCAAGCTCTTCACGTGCTCCTAGGTAAATGAGAGGAAAGAGAAAGAGAGAGAGAGAGAGAGAGAGAGAGAGAGAGAGAGAGAGTATCACTAGCCAGCCAACACCATCGTATGAGCGAATGATATTGGTACCTCTTGATGACACAACAATCTTATACAGCCAGCTGCTCTAATATGTTCTCTTCTTTTGCAGATAAAAAAAGACCCGAAAGTGAAAAATGTGATGCACTATAACAATGTCATTGAATGCCTTGATCTCCATCTTACAGAAATTGATTTGATTGACTACCAAGGCAGCACATCTGAGATTAAATTGGCCAGGTTCTTTGTTCTGGAGGCAAGTGTGCTCAAGGTAATGAGGTTTGGCGTTCTCTAGCTCAACAATGAATGGTGTATTGATCACCGCAAGCGTCTAAGCCTAAATGCCAAAGTCTCCGCAGAAGCTGAATTTGTTTTTGAAACATCAAGTGGCCATAGACTCGAAAACTTATTTGCCCATTAGTGACTTGTCAGGGCGGTGGATTTTAGTTTGTAGTATAATGCTGCATCCACCTAAAGTAACAAAAGTTCTTACGTAAACTTCCTAGTAATTCCCTCTTCGTAGGTGCAGCATTACTCCTAACATTTGTAATATCAGTTTGAAACTTGTAATATTGTCGTGTCCTATTCCTTCGTTTTCAAAATCCTGGGAATCAAAGAGGTCCTGAGTTGGTGATGATGTTGTGCCTGTCATCTTTCACCAATAGCCGTCGGATCTACATCTGACGCATACAAGCCAAACTTCTCCAGTTTTGCAAAAAGATGCCCGCACTTGTTCGCTGTTTAGAAACTACTCCCTGTCTCTCACAATCAGCCTTATCTCCTCCCCACCGCATCTAGAAGGCCATGGAAAAATCTGGCGCGATGGCCGTTGTCGCCGTCGTCCACCCCCAATCTTGGTGTTCCGTGCAATGCACGGGCACCTACGCACGGAAATTATGTCAAACATGGCTAGTTGTAAGCAAGCTAGCTCTACAGCCATGATGATAGTGACTGCTAGCGGTGAGGCTGACTATGGTATGCCAAACATGGCGCCTATACTCAGGTGTCATCTCCGACGCAGGGTCTTGTCACTTCACTGTGAGGAGAAGCATGTAATAATTTGACCAATGGGTAGTACATTGCTACTACATTGGTAGTACTACTACTAGTACTAGCACAATCGTCTGGATTTAGTAATACTACCACGTCCATCTGGATTTTAGTATTTGACTAGCAATATCTAGTAATGCATGTCACAAAAAATGTACTACTCCCTCTGTAAATAAATACATGGTGTATTGTTTTATTCCTATCGGCGAGAGAACTTAATGCCTTTTTTCTAATTAATAGGATTGCATGCAATGAACTAACCACTGCATGTCATGTTTGGTAGTCTCAAGTCATTGAAAGCATGCATGGCCCAGATCTCTCATTGTTGATATGTCACGAAATAAGAAACGAGGAGGGAGTTAATGTACCGTGCCTAAGTATTTTGGGATTATTTGGTTTTCATAAGGTGACTTACACAACATTTTTGGTTACATGCATTAACATTTTATTAGTTAAATCAAAGGTCAAAACTTGGTGCAAAATGCAAAGGGGACCAATAAACCAGTAAGCATCAAAGTTCTCTCGTCTGGCCCCAACTAGAGGCCCGATGAGATGATTATACTGCACCGGCACGGAGGGGCACACAACTTCATTGACTTACTGCACCTGCCTTTGGGTGTATGACATGTGGGCCCAATGGGTGGCTGGCCCACCTGTCATATAGCCAAAGGCAGGTGAGGTAGAGGGCCGAGCAGTAGATGGCCAACACGCGCGTGAATTCAATGCAGTCTGCACTTCTCATATAAAGGCTCCCCGCCATTCCAATCTAGTATGAAATCCTATGCACCTACGTACGCTAACCAAGGGCAAGAGTGATCAATCCAATCGTAAGATTAGTTGACTAGAAGCTAGACCCATGGAGGCGATGAGCGGGAGCATCAGCCGGCTGTGCCAGATGGTCCACGATGCCGGCCTGCGGCCCGTCACCGAGGAACGTCTCCAGGTAGTGCTTGAGGCCGCCAGGGCATGGGGCGCTTGGATGACAACTTCGTCTCCTTGTTCGACGAGGTCCTCGTCGGCTTCCTCGACAAGTTCACCATCGTCAAGAAGCTCGTGGATGACCTTGACGTACGCCTCCAGCCCACGCGCCTAGGCTCTGCGATGCACGGGACCTTAATGGACTCTATGGTGACAACCTCTTCGACACACTGGTGGCCCTGCGACTACCCGCCATTGCGCCGGAGAATGTCCACCTCGAGGTCGCGCTCGCTGCGCAGCGCCTGGCGCAGCAAGACACCATCGACATTATCACCCACGTCTAAGCGCAAATCGTCCACAAGGACTACGACATGCAAGAGGAGGATAATAGGACGCTGGCCTTCTTGGACCACAGGGAAACCTTGGACGGCATTGTTCAGAAGCACGTTGAGCTCACCGCCAATGCCGCTGCTCCTCACACGTCGGTTGGTGACCCGGCGCGCTAGGGCGTGAGGATGTCGTTGATGGATCCGTATGTATCTTTATCTTTCCATCAAATCCATGTAGTAGTATATGGTACTACTAGTAATTATCTTACCTTTTGCATCAACTTCATAATTTTCGTACATACTCCATGCATGAACCGCGCCAGAACTAGACTTCTCATTACTCTAGGGAAGATCATTGTTTCTATCTATCGGTCGCGCCATGGAGCAGAACCAAATTTTACAAGTTACAAGTTCAAAAGGAAAAGCCTGCCATGTTCCCTCGTCGCACCCCCACACGGTTGGTCCGGCACGCTGCTCAAGGGGGGATGTGTGTTGTGTTGCATTTTCACTTACAAGTGGGACCGCAGTTGAGCAAACCGACTATCGGGAAACACCCACCCCGCCCCCCGTGCGATGGCTGAGAAAACAGGAGGGAGAAGAGATGGTTGTAGCACGGACTCCAAGAAAACTGGTGTCGGATGGGACTCATGTGAGTGGCGTGTGCCTTACTGCTAGACGTGAATGCTAGTTATGGCCCATGCCACCCCGCTATATCGAGCCTATATCGAGGTGATGGTTACATAGAACAAATTTCGTAGAGTCCATGCTCAGCCATCCTCTATCTCTCTTCTCAGCCAGCCTGAAGATGCACGGAGCCCATCGTCTGTTTCCTCATATGCGGTCCCACATGTCAGTGAAAATGCAAGAGGACCCACTGAACCTGCACATCTTTCAACTCGACATGCTGGTGATGAAAACCAAATCCAATAAAGATCTTCGGTGGCCACTTTTGGAGTTACTCGAGAGTAGTAAGATTCTATTTACAGTTTAACCCAAGACGCACATCACATGGCTTCAACTACCACTCCATTTTCTTGCAAGACACGACCTGGATGCTGGATGTCCCACGTGTCGGCAAAAGAAGAAAGAACTCGACCAAATATTCGGTTGTGCTCTCGAGTTAGACTAGTTGTGCTAACTTAAAATTATATTGTGTAGATGGATGCAAGTTTTGGTATTGGGAAGAAGAGTCCATCGATATATTGATAGAGTGCAATTTAGTAGATCTTCTAGCACTTTTAGCTAGCATAGAGGCTAGAGATGAGACTAGTGCACTTGTTGATAGAATAGAGGCTAGACATGAGACTAGATGCGAGGAAGCAACGTCTTCTTCTTTACACTCGAAGAAGAAAGAAGCACGCAAGATCGAGCCTCCGTAGATCAACAATGAATGCATCGAGAAAGCACTAATCCAACTTACAGGAGCACTTATGGAAGTTGGATATCTTCTAAAATGTATTCTTGTGGTTCTTGTTTTCTTTGATCTTGCTTTTCTAGTCAAATTTTGGTGATGTATTTCCATGTACCAAAAATCAATGATGAAAAAAAGATATGTGTTTGGAAAGAAAAATGTACGCGACCGGGATGCGTCCGCGCGTTGGGCGCACGGCCACCACATCCGAGAAATGGCCCGGACACGACCCCATTGCCCTACCCAAACAGACAGAATCCGGGCAAAATGGAGGTCCGTTTGGGGTCGTGCGTTGGAGTTGGCCTTACAAGTGGGACCGCAGTTGAGGAAACCGACTTTCGGCAAACCCCCACCTCGCCCGCCGCGCGATGGCTGAGTTAGAGAAATGACGAGGTTGAAGAGATAGCTGTAACACGGACTCCAAGACATATGGTGTCAGATGAAAGTCGTGTTGGTGGCATGTGCCGTACTCCTGGACGTGAATTCTTCTTCTTGCCCATGCCACCCTACTATATAGTATTGAGGATTCGAGGTGCTGGTTACGTACAGCGAACACATTGACATATGGCCCACCTCACATTGTGGCCAAATTTCCTAGAGTCTGTGCTAGGTTAAAAAGTGTTCTTTTTGAGGGTGGGTGGCTGGTCTCAAGTTTAAAACTTGTTGTATTACGTATACGTAGACGTAGAGATAGTGCAGCAGTATTGAAAGTTTGAACCCAAACATCAGAATGCATTTTCTAGTGGACTCGTCCAAGGACCTAGGATGACGGGATTCACAGCTATAGTAAAAACACGCGCCCGATGCGTGAAGCATGTGAAGCTAGTACAAATAATATACTATTGTTGATTGGCCTCATCCGATAACCTGTTGCAATGCACGTATAATTATGTATTCGGAAAATATTTTTTTGCCTCGTCGCAGCACCCACTCAGAGAAGCACTCGAAAGACATTCATAAATTTAGTAAGTTTATCATAGGCATATCATTTTATTACATACAACAGTTCATCAATCCACAACGACAACGAGGATACATTATAGATACTAAAGTTTTCATCACACAACAAATAACGAGAAATGAAATGAACTTCAGCTCAACCACTCGTCGGTGTTGGAAACATTTGCTTTGAACTAGAAGTGATTCTTTGGGAAGGGCCAGCTACTCTCAATCTCGAGACCAACGCAGGACTGATCATCCAGGCTGAAGCGGCCTACTATATCACGACCAGGGTAGGGAACCACCGAAATGTCCAAGGTATAGATACAGTTGCTTCTCATAAATGGTAGTAATGTTGTGTCAACAACAGCTGGATCGCCTTTCACCATCATTGTATAGTTTTGTCCAAGGAAGAGCGAGTTTTCTCCAAGACTATCAATACTGTACCAGGGAGAAGGTGTTGGCGCTAGCACACTAGTATCCATCCCGAATACCCTGCAAAAGGTGTTGGAATAGGTCCGGAGAGTGCAACCATGGGAGACAACACATGCTTCCTTAGTAGTAACATCAGCAGTGCGCTGTATACAGACAAGAAGGGGTGATCCATCGGAATAAGTTTCCAGGCACCACTAAGTATATACGCCCTTCTTGTCCTCATGCTCATGATCATCACCATCGTCATCTCCCCCTTGGTTATAAAAAATTTCAAGTATAGGTGGTGGAATGTTCACAGGACCTTGGAAACACAAGAAGAAGGTTAATTAGTAAAGGGAAACTTGCTAACCCGCATGCATGTGGAAGAAACAATTATAATTATGGTGGAAGACAAATGTACCGAAACCACGAGGATCCCATGCAAAAACAGTGCCACGAGTGGTGGCAGCAAACACAAGACCCACGTATTGAATTGCATCACAGTACACATCCGTGTATAGAAACTGATTTTTGAGCAATATCCATGCAGTCAAACCATGAAGGAAGGCAACAAGCTTGTCGAAGATAGCAACAACTCCATAGTTCCTGTAATGCCAAGAGCGGTTGGGAACTCGACAAATTGCTATCTTCTATAGACGACAGTCACCATGATTGTATTTGAACGTGCGTAGAATACCGGTGTGCTCAACCTCTGGGCAGTCTGAGATTTTTGGAAGTGGAACCCGGTGACGAGTGTACACATTCACAAGTTCTCGCTCGCAGTTGGACCCAATATAAACAACCCAATCTCCGTTTGCGCCTGCCCAAGCCTTACCCTCAAGCGATGGCATCTTAACATCACATGTATCATTATCAAGCGGCATCAACTTGCACAGGGCGAGGCCTCCGTCGTCCGCGCGCTGGTCAGCAGGGTCACGGCAAAGAAGATAGGGGAGATCAAACCGCTCCTGGACCCTTGGGTTCCTTGTAATGATGTTTTTGCTTGAGTCGAGAATGATCTTGAACGACCTGCCATGCTAGCCGAGGTGATGACGTCGCACCGATCAATGAGTTCCTCCACCGCGTCATCTTTCAGATTGGGGCAAGAATAACGGGGTCGTTTTTGGCCTGTTCCCTCCATGGAGAAGACGATCAAACAATGGCAGAAGGAAGGGTGAATGAAAATGGAGGGAGGAAGAGTGTGCGACAGCAGTTCCAAATCGAGAGGGAAAGGCGAAGAGTCGACGGATGGTTGCCATGGTACACAAAGAGGCGCCCCGGCCTACACGTCCATTCGGAAATTGTAGAAAAGGACTCGTCATCGTCTCACTGACATGTTGGAATGGACCACATGTCAATGAAACATGGTGTGTAATTTCTCGTGCAAAATGCGATCTGGCCGCGTTGGCCCGAGGTGCCGCATTAGTTATCGACCTTTATTTTTTTAACATAAAATCTGAGTGGATAGCTCCTGTGGTCATCACACGTGAGTGGATATATAGAGGTGGGCTAGATGGGTAGGCGGCAACAATCTGAGTGCTAAAAGAGTTGATCCAATGCTTGGTTTTGTTTGGATTTTCCAACTATGACCATTGGATAGAGTGAATCAATGGCTTATGTTCAAAGTTATTCTCATACTATAGAATATTATAGCAATGTGGAGATATTTGGTTGATTTTATATCGCTGAATAATATAAAATATTATGAGTGCACACGCTCCACCGCGAGGTTTGTTGCTCCTTCTCGGTCGTCGAGAATCTATGTTCTTCCACTCTTTTGTTTAAGACATGAGCTTTGTTCATCCTTTTGCCAACATGCGGGACATCTAGCATCAAGGTGGACGTGTCATGCAAGAAAATGGAGATATGCAGTGCATAAGTGAGTCGTGATCTTTGATGGCACCTAGTACTACGCAATATTTTTTCTCCTCGATGGCACGCGAATAGTGCACATACTCAATGACAGAGCACGTGATGGTACTATATGCATAGAAAATATAAACTACTCTACCACTACTCCACCTCTAGTACTAGTAGTATAAGAAAGATATATAGGCTGGAGATTTAGCGCTTTCTTGCTAAGAGTTTCCCACTTGCTTCTCACACTATCACCCTCTCTCCAGATCTAAAAAAGATGGCCTCTCTCTCCCTCCTCACTGGTGGTCACAGATCCACCGGGAAAAAAAAGGATGTGCATCATTGACACACTCGTCATCGGTGAGCGAGGTCACCCACTGATGACAAGGCCGTCCTCTCAGACCTAGCGCCCGAGCAGGATGGCCTCCATCCCCAAGCTCGTTGCTGTAGTGTGTGCGGTAGACGACGGCCATGAGCGAAGGCACTTCCCGCCGGCCCTTAGGTATGCTACCTGTTTTCGAACCATACCGTTGTTCTATTGCCCCATATGCCACGTCGTTGCATGTGGATCTTTTTCCACTCCACCATCTTCCCAATTTGCTATTCTCTGCTCTGATGGTCACGTAGACAAAAACCTTAATTTGCACTATTAAAGGAAACCCTACTTCATGCAGACTAATCCATGTCTGGGTTGAATAAGGAAATGAAGGGAGACTGTACTGTCCAAGAGAGTAGGCATCGAACATGTATCTAGGTTGAAAAAGGGAAAATCAGTAGCTAAGGAATGAGTCTTGTGTCTCTTGGTTGAAGAAGGGTAGAAAGGCATGACAACGCAATAGAGAATGACTAGGTCGATCGGTTTGTTGTCCCCACATAGGAAAAAGGTGGCTAAAGAGAACAAAAATGGGACGTAATCCACATATGTTGCCTGGATATTTGTTGCTCTAGGCATCCATACCTCCCGCACCACTCTATGCATCCGTGGAGGTACATCATATTGGTGCGCCCACTGTCCGAATGGGCCTCCCATGCTCTTATTGCCACTTTTTTGCTGTTAGTATAACGCCAGCGGACAAGTGCTACATCTTGAGCTTGCATTAGTTTTCCTTGAAGAGGAAAGGGTGATGCAGCACAGTAGCGTAAGTATTTCCCTCAGTTTTTGAGAACCAAGGTATCAATCCAGTAAGAGGCTCCACACAAGTCCCACGCACCAACACAAACAAACAAAGAACTCGCAACTAACGCAATAAAGGGGTTGTCAATCCCTTCACGGCCACTTGCGAAAGTGAGATCTAATAGAGATAATATGATAAGATAAATATATTTTTGGTATTTTATGATATAGATTGGAAAAGTAAAGATGCAAATAAAAGTAGATTGAAAGTTTATATGATAAGAGATAGACCCGGGGGCCATAGGTTTCACTAGTGGCTTCTCTCAAGATAGCATAAGTATTACGATGGGTGAACAAATTACTGTCGAGCACTTGATAGAAAAGAGAATAATTATGAGATTATCTAGGCATGATCATGTATATAGGCATCACGTCCATGACAAGTAGACCCACTCCTCCCTGCATCTACTACTATTACACCACACTTCGACCGCTATCCAGCATGCATCTAGAGTATTAAGTTCATAAGAACAGAGTAACGCATAAAGAAAGATGACATGATGTAGAGGGATAAACTCATGCAATATGATATAAATCCCCATCTTTTTATCCTTGATGGCAAGTTGGCAACAATACAATATGTGCCTTGTTTCCCCTGCTGTCACTGGGAAAGGACACTGCAAGATTGAACCCAAAGCTAAGCACTTCTCCCATTGCAAGAAAGATCAATCTAGTAGGCCAAACCAAACCGATAATTCGAAGAGACTTGCAAAGATAACTTAATCACACATAAAAGAATTCAGAGGAAATTCAAATATTTCTCATAGATAAACTTGATCATAAACCCACAATTCATTGGATCTCGACAAACACACCGCAAAAAGAGTTACATCAAATAGATCTCCAAGAAGATCAAGGAGAACATGGTATTGAGATTCAAAGAGAGAGAAGAAGCCATCTAGCTACTAACGATGGACCCCAAGGTCTGTGGTAAACTACTCACAACTCATCGGAGAGGCTATGGTGTTGATGTAGAAGTCCTCCATGGTCGATTCCCCCTCCGGCGGAGCACCGACGAAGGCTCCAAGATGGGATCTCGCGGATACAGAAGGTTACGATGGTGGAAATAGCTTTTCGTGGTCGCCCCTGATGTTTTCAGGATACGTAGGTATATATAGGAGGAAGAAGTGCGTCGGTGGACGCCCGAGGGGCCCATGAGATAGGGGAGTGCGCCCAATAGGGGGGAGCCCTCCACCCTTGTGTCCGCCTCGGGAGCTTCTTGACTTGCACTTCAAGTCCTCTGGATCAGGTTTGTTCCAAAAAGATCGCTCCCGAAGGTTTCATTCCGTTTGGACTCCGTTTGATATTCCTTTTCTTCGATATACTGGAATAGGCAAAAAAACAGCAATTTGGTGGGTTGGGCCTCCGGTTTGTATGTTAGTCCAAAAAATGATATAAAAGTGTAAAGTAAAGCCCATAAACATCCAAAACAGGTAATATAATAGCATGGAACAATCAAAAATTATAGATACATTGGAGACATATCAAGCATCCCCAAGCTTAATTCTTGCTCATCCTCGAGTAGGTAAATAATAAAAACAGAATTTTTGATGTGGAATGCTACCTAGCATATTTCTCAATGTAATTTTCTTTATTGTGGCATGATTGTTCAGATCCAAATGATTCAAGATAAAAGCTTATAAAACATAAAAATAATAATACTTCAAAGCATACTAACAAATAATCACGTCCTATCAAAATAACATAGCCAAAGAAAGCTCATCCCAACAAGATCATATAGTTAGGCTATGCTTCATCTTTATCACACAAAATACTCCCATCATGCACAACCCCGGTTTCAGCCAAGCAATTGGTTCATACTTTTTAACGCGCTTCAGCTTTTTCAACTCTTACGCAATACATGAGCGCAAGCCATGGACATAGCACTTTATGTGGTATATATGGTGGTGGTTGTGAGAACAAAAAGGGAGAAGATAGTCTCACATCAACTAGGCGTATCAATGGGCTATGGAGATGCCCATTAATAGATATCAATATGAGTGAGTAGGGATTGCCATGCAACCGATGCACTAGAGCTATAAATATATGAAAGCTCAACAAAAGAAACTAAGTGGGTGTGCACCCAACTTGCTTGCTCACGAAGACCTAGGGCATTTTGAGGAAGCCCATCATTGGAATATACAAGCCAAGTTCTATAATGAAAAATTCCCACTAGTATATGAAAGTGACAACATAAGAGACTCTCTATCATGAAGACCATGGTGCTATTTTGAAGCACAAGAGTGGAAAAGGAGATAGTATCATTGTCCCTTCTCTATTTTTCTCTCATCATTTTTTTATTTTCCTTTTTTATTTTCTTTTTTTCTTTTTTTTCTTTTTGGTGGGCTTCTTTGGCCTCTTTTTTATGGGCTTCTTTGGCCTCTTTTATTTTTATAAAGTCCAAAGTCTCATCCCGACTTGTGGGGGAATCATAGTCTTCATCATCCTTTCCTCACTTGGGATAATGCTCTAATAATGAAGATCATCACACTTTATTGATTTACAGCTCAAGAATTACAACTCAATACTTAGAACAAAATATGACTCTATGTGAATGCCTCCGACGGTGTAACAGGATATGCAATGAATCAAGAGTGACATGTATGAAAATTATGAAGGTGGCCTTGCCACAAATACTATGTCAACTACATGATCATGTAAAGAGCAATATGACAATGATGGATCGTGTCATAATAAGCGGAACGGTGGAAAGTTGCATGGCAATATATCTCGGAATGTCTATGGAAATGCCATAATAGGTAGGTATGGTGGCTGTTTTGAGGAAGGTAAATAATGGGTTCATAATACCGGCGAAAGTTGCGCGGCATAATAGAGGCTAGCAAAGTGGAAGGGTAAGTGTGCGTATGTCCACGGACTCACATTAGTCATAAAGAACTCATATACTTATTGCAAAAGTCTACTTTCCCTCGAAGCAAAGTACTACTACGCATGCTCCTAGGTGAAGGGTTGGTAGGAGTTAACCATCACGCGATCCCGACCTCCACTCATAAGGAAAGCAATTAAAAGAGCATCCCATGCAACAAATTTGTCACATAACTTTTACCATGTGTGCATGCTACGGGACTTGCCAACTTCAACACAAGTATTTCTCAATTTCATAATTACCCAATTAGCATGACTCTAATATTACCACCTTCATATCTCAAAACAATTATCAAGCATCAAATCGATCATAGATTTTAATGCACTTTCTATGATAGTTTTTATTATATCTAACTTGGATGCTCATCATTCTAGGACCAAATTTATAATCATAGCAAATACCACGCTGTTCTAAAACACTCATAAAATAATATAAGTGAAGCATGAGAGATCAAAAATTTCTTCAAAATAAAGCCACCGTCGTGCTCTAGAAAATATAAGTGAAGCACATAGAGCAAAATTATCTAGCTCAAAAGATATAAGTGAAGCACATAGAGTATTCTAATAAATTCCAATCAAGTGGGCTTCTCCCAAAAGGTGTCTACAGCAAGGATGATTGTGGCAAACTAAAAAGCAAAAACTAATATCATACAAGACGCTCCAAGCAAAACACATATCATGTGGCAAATAAAAATATAGCTCCAAGTAAAGTTACCAATGAACGAAGACGAAAGAGGGGATGTCTTCCTGGGGCATCCCCAAGCTTAGGATTTTGCCTATTCTTTAATATATTGGGGTGCCATGGGAATCCACAAGCTTAGGCTCTTGCCACTCCTTATTCCATAGTCCATCAAATCTTTACCCAAAACTTGAAAACTTCACAACACAAAACTCAACAGGAAATCTCATAAGCTCCGTTAGTGAAAGAAAGAAAAACCACCACATAAGGTACTATAATGAACTCATTCTTTATTTATATTGGTGTTAAACCTACTATCTTCCAAGTTCTCTATGGTTCATACCCTTACATACTAGCCATAGATGCATCAAAATAAGCAAACAACACACGAAAGGCAGAATCTGTCAAAAACAAAACAGTCTGTAGCAATCTGTAACTTTCGGTAACTTCTGGGACTCCAAAACTCCTACCAAAATAGGAAGTCTTAGGAAATTTTTTGTTGATCTACAGCAAAAATAATCAATGCAAAACCACGCTTCTGTGCTTTATTGAATATTTTTCTCGTGAGCGCAAAGTTTCTTATTTTCAGCAGAATCAAATTAACTATCACCATAGGTTATCCTATAGGTTCTACTTGGCACAAACACTAAATAAAACATGAAAACACTTCTAAACAGGAAGTAGATGCAAAATTTATTACTAAACAGGAACAAAACAAAAAACACAAATATAATTGGGTTGCCTCCCAACTAGCGCTGTCGTTTAATGCTCCTAGCTAGGCATAAAAAGCGAGAATAGTTCTAAGTAGTGCCATCTTTGACACTTGATTCATAAGTAGCTCGCATGATAGATTCATAAGGTAATTTGATTTTATTTCTTGGAAAGTGCTCCGTGCCTTTCCTTAATGGAAATTGGAATCTAATATTCCCTTCCTTCATATCAATAATCGCGCCAATCCTTCTAAGGAAAGGTCTACCAAGAATAATAGGACAAGCAAGATTGCAATCTATATCAAGAACGATAAAATCTACGGGCACCAAATTTCTATTTGCAACAATGAGAACATCATTGATCCTTCCCATTGGCTTTTTAATGGTCGAATCCGCAAGGTGCAAATTCAAAGAGCAATCATCAAGATCATGGAAATCTAGAATATCACATAAAGTTTTCGAAATCGTGGAAACACTAGCACCCAAATCACATAAAGCATAACACTCATGATATTTAATTTTAATCTTTATAGTAGGTTCCCACTCATCATTAAGTTTTCTAGGTATTGAAACTTCCAAATTAAGTTTTTCATCAACAGATTGCATCAAGGCATCAACAATATGTTTGGTAAAGGTTTTATTTTGACTATAAGCATGAGGAGAATTCAACACGGATTGCAACAAGGAAATACAATCTATTAAAGAACAATTATCATAATTAAATTCCTTGAAATCCAATATAGTGGATTCAATGCTATTTAAAGTCTTGACCTCTCCAATCCCACTTTTACCAAATTTAGCATCAATATCTAAAAACTCCAAATTATTGGGACGCCTTTTAACTAAAGTTGACTCATCTCCAGTCCCATCATTATTAAGATTCATATTGAAAAACAAAGATATAATAGGGGACACATCAATAACTTTAAGATCTTCATCATTATTTTCATGGAAACTAGAAGAACACGCCTTTATAAAGCAATCTTTCTTAGCACGCAATCTAGCTGTTCTTTCTTTGCACTCGTCAATTGGACTTCTCATAGCTTTGAGAGACTCATTGATACCATGCTTAGGAGGAGTATACCTAAGTTTCAAAGAATCAACATCAAGCGAGAGTCTATCAATGTTCCTAGCCAAATCATCAACTTTAAGCAATTTTTCTTCAAGCAAGGCATTAAAATTCTTTTGAGAGATCATAAATTCTTTCACACTATTCTCAAAATCAGAGGGAAATTTATTAAAATTACCATAAGAATTATTGTAGGAATTTCCATAATTATTAGAGGAATTACTAGGGAACGATATAGGATTAAAGTTTCCTCTATAAGCATTGTTGCCAAAATTATTCCTACCAACAAAATTTACATCCATAGATTCATTATTATTCTCAATCAAGGTAGATAAAGGCATATCATTGGGATCAATAGAAGCACTCTTAGCAGCAAACAATCTCATAAGTTCATCCATCTTTCCACTCAAAACATTAATTTCTTCTATAGCATGCACTTTTTTACTAGTAGATCATTTGGTGTGCCATTGAGAATAATTAGCCGTAATATTATCAAGCAATTTTGTAGCATCTCCTAATGGAATTTCCATAAACGTGCCTCCCGCGGCCGAATCTAAGAGATTTCTAGAAGAAAAGTTCAAACCGGCATAAAATTTTTGTATGATCATCCATAAATTCAAACCCTGAGTAGGGCAATTGTGAAGCATCAATTTCATTCTTTCCCAAGATTGGGCAACATGCTCATGATCAAGTTGTTTAAAATTCATAATATCGTTCCTAAGAGTGATGATCTTAGCAGGAGGAAAATACTTAGAGATAAAAGCATCTTTGCACTTGTTCCAAGAATCAATACTATTTTTAGGCAAAGACGAAAACCAAACTTTAGCACGATCTCTAAGTGAAACCGGAAATAACTTCAATTTAACAATATCATTATCCGTGTCTTTTTTCTTTTGCGTCTCACACAAATCACCAAAGTTGTTTAGATGGGTAGCAGCATCTTCACTAGGAAGGCCGGAGAATTGATCTTTCATAACAAGATTCAGCAAAGCAGCATTGATTTCACAAGACTCAACATCATTAAGAGGAGCAATCGGAGTACTAAGGAAATCATTATTATTGGTATTGGAGAAATCACACAATTTGGTATTATCTTGTGCCATGGCAACAAGTAATCCAACACACAAGCAAACAGAAAAAGGCAAGTGAAAGATAGAGCAAAGAAGATAGAGATTGGGAAAGAGAGGGCGAATAAAACGGCAAGGGTGAAGTGGGGGAGAGGAAAACGAGAGGAAAATGGCAAATAATGTAAATGCGAGGGAGATGAGTTTGTGATGGGTACTTGGTATGTCTTGACTTGAGCGAAGACCTCCCCGGCAATGGCGCCAGAAATACTTCTTGCTACGTCTTGAGCTTGCGTTGGTTTTCCTTGAAGATGAAAGGGTGATGCAGCACAGTAGCGTAAGTATTTCCCTCAGTTTTTGAGAACCAAGGTATAAATCCAGTAGGAGGATCCTCACAAGTCCCACACACCTACACAAACAAACAAAGAACTCGCAACCAACGCAATAAAGGGGTTGTCAATCCCTTCACGGCCACTTGCGAAAGTGAGATCTGATAGAGATAATATGATAAGATGAATATATATTTTTGGTATTTTATGATATAGATTGGAAAAGTAAAGATGCAAATAAAAGTATATTAAAAGCTTATATGATAAGAGATAGAGCCGTGGGCATAGATTTCACTAGTGGCTTCTCTCAAGATAGCACAAGTATTATGATGGGTGAACAAATTACTCTCGAGCAATTGAAAGAAAAGCGAATAACTAAGAGATTATCTAGGCATGATCATGTATATAGGCATCACGCCCGTGACAAGTAGACCGACTCCTGCCTGCATCTACTACTATTACTCCACACATCGACCGCTATCAAGCATGCATCTAGAGTATTAAGTTCATAAGAACAGAGTAACGCATTAAGAAAGATGCCATGATTTAGATGGATAAACTCATGCAATATGATATAAACGCCATATTTTTATCCTCGATGGAAACAATACAACACGTGTCTTGCTGCCCCTGTTGTCACTAGGAAAGGACACCGCAAGATTGAACCCAAAGCTAAGCACTTCTCCCATTGCAAGAAAGATCAATCTAGTAGGCCAAACCAAACTGATAATTCGAAGAGACTTGCAAAGATAACTTAATCACACATAGAAGAATTCAGAGGAGATTCAAATATTTCTCATAGATAAACTTGATCATAAACCCACAATTCATCGGATCTCGACAAACACACCACAAAAAGAGTTACATCGAATAGATCTCCAAGAAGATCAAGGAGAACATGGTATTGAGATTCAAAGAGAGAAGAAGCCATCTAGCTAATTACTATGGACCCGAAGGTCTATGGTAAACTACTCACAACTCATCGAAGAGGCTATGGTGTTGATGTAGAAGCCCTCCATGGTCGGTTCCCCCTCCAGCGAAGCGCCGGCGAAGGCTCCAAGATGGGATCTCGCGGATACAGAAGGTTACGGTGGTGGAAATAGCGTTTCGTGGTCCCCCCTGATGTTTTCAGGGTACGTAGGTATATATAGGAGGAAGAAGTACGTCGGTGGATGCCCGAGGGGCCCATGAGATAGGGGGCGCGCCCTCCACCCTCGTGGCCGCCTCAGGAGCTTCTTGACTTGCACTCCAAGTCCTCTAGATCACATTTGTTCCAAAAAGATTGCTCCCAAAGATTTCATTCAGTTTGGACTCTGTTTGATATTCCTTTCCTTCGATATACTGAAATAGGCAAAAAACAGCAATTCGGGCTGGGCCTCCGGTTAGTAGGTTAGTCCCAAAAATGATATAAAAGTGTAAAATAAAGCCCATAAGCATCCAAAACAGGTAATATAATAGCATGGAACAATCTAAAATTATAGATACGTTGGAGACGTATCAACAAGTCAAGCGATGCTACTGTTAAAGTGATGCCACATTTAACTAATGCCGCACTCAGTCTGATGCCACCGATAAAATTAAGCAATGCCATTTAATGTCACTGGATTATTTCAGGGTTAGTTGTTGATTGTGGATGTATTAAAGATTTTTGAGCTGAGGAATTCTAATGTTGTTGCACAGCCAGTATACCAACGATGAATCTTGTTACTACCTTCAATTTTTTGCATTGTTAATGCTTATAGATTACATACCTCACTTTCATGAGATAAGTCAATTTTTTTGTACAGTGTCAAGAGGAAAGGTAAAGAGTGGGCACCTCCTCCTCCGCCTGTTCAATTTATTCGTTCGATAAAGTTTTTATGTTTGACCGATTATCAAGATTGGGATAGCAATTTTCAGGTCCCCTCGAGTTTGGAATGATATTTACCTTGAAGGTACATGGTTTGCAATTTTCTTATACTGTCATTAGTTAATAATGCTAGTTACCATCAGACTTTTGTATTTGGTTTAATGCTCTTGCACAACTAGTATACCAATGCTGAAACTTGTTACCTTTACATTTTGTATTGTTAATTCTTATAGAAATCTTCCAGTGCTAGAGTTTATGGAAATATGTTCAGTAAAACCATTGTATTGTACCCTGTAATAAAATAACTACTCTACTGTTGCACTAGCCACTGGATTAGTGTATATTTGTACTATTCGAATGGTGTTGCATTAGCTATGGACATAAATAAAGTGTGGCAAGCTTTCCCAGATATGTGCTCAAGAAAACTACTACCTTTTTTTCTAAATACTAGACGTTTGGGTACTTTAAATTGAACTACGAAAACGTCTTATATTAAGGAACATAGGGTGTAGAGTTCACTCAAATTATCCCGATAAAGCTAGTCACACCTTTGTTAAAATTAATGTTCACTATGTTATCAGAGGAGGTCTATATGTTTGTCTCTAATGCCTGTCAACTACATACCCGACATCATGATGTAATGTTAAGTCATTTGCTTTTGTACAATGTCACTTATTTGTCAAGGCGGTGATGGCATTTTATTTTAGTTGAACTGCACAAAATATGCTTAAAAGACGAGGAAAGGTCGGTAATCGTTCATTTTTTCAGAAAGAACTATATATGCCTTCCTGACATCAGCCGTTGTTGCCTTATTTATTCCTTCAAATAGGTGGTTAGAAATAGTCTTGCTACCTTTTCCCATTAAGAAATTGGAATGCTTATATTTGTGAGTCTATGCTTCAACTAGTGCCACTTTTATAGTAATCACACTTTCAATATCTATGCAAACAGGGATGCTCGATTTTAGTGGAACTGCACAAAAAGTTCAAATGGTTCAACATTAGGAGCATGTTTTCTTCCAAACTTTTATATCCAACTGTGGCATTATGAGCTGTTCATTATGAAGGTAGATGGTTTGCTAATTGTATTTTCATTAGATAGTAATACTAGTGGTTTGCATGTGAATTTATTGGTAGGGTGGACCTACATTGGAGGTGCAGGACATGATTCAATGATTGGATGCTCAGTTCTGGTTGTATCGATTTCACCTCTTCCATCACCGTGAACATGGATATCCTTGGTCTGATGAAGAATAGGCGCTATATTTCTGCTCTGAACAAGCAAATCAATTTAGTATGAAATTTTCCAGGGCAAAACATGACTATATCAAATTGTCCAGTGCAAAACATGATAGATGCTAAGCGGAAGAGACGTGTTTAAACCGAAAATACAAGGTGGGGTATATGTTTACTAGCTGCTTGCTATTTGTGCAGATAGAGATGCCTGTCCATTGCTATTTGGCAAACAAACAAAGTGACCGCAATTTTGGTTGAACTGCACAAGAGAATAGTATAGTCACTGCATGCAGTGCCATTTGAAAATCGACACAAAAAGATTGGATAGTCACTTCATGGACTGCAGAAAAGTAGTACTGTACTATTTGTTGGCCAACACTAGGTGCTTCATTGCTTTGTTTTGATTATATAATGGGCATCATTTTGTCTAAGTAAAAGTTTGTATTCTGAAAATAGTCTCGCCATGTGATCGAGAGAAGACCAAATCATATTGCAATGGATGTTCCTCCATCATGTGTGGTTCATTCTCATGGTTCCATCCGTTGGTGAAACCACTTACGTTTGCAAGAGGAATTGTAGACTTCACAAAGAATTTTTTTCTTTCACTCTGTATTGAATGTTGGCCAAGAGAAGCATCCATGTTAGTAGGAAGAACAGATGTTTTTTCTAGATCTTTGCTTTTGGAGCTACATATTTGTATATGATCTGTGAATCATTGAGATGCATTAACATGTTGATCTTATGTATGGGAATCGTACTAGTTGGTTTTGAATTTGGGCTATTAATGTGAACATATTACAATGTCAGGCCTGTGAGTCTCGTGTGAACATTCCGAACGGATCGGCTCTTACTGTTGTGCACAACATGATCCTTATTTCTGTGTTCTCAGTGTTTACAAGTTACTAACAGTTCCTTATTTTTGTTCGCTCAGTGTTTACAAGTTATTGATCGATCATTAGCTAGCCTACTAATGCGCTCCTGGCAGTTTTAGTTGTGACGCAAGATCCAAAGTGGCAGTTTTTTGAATAAAAATGCCTACCTCTGAAGAAACTGACAAGCAGCTTTGAAGAAAATGCCATGCGAATCTGAAGAAACTGCCGGCAAAAACATTCGCAAATGCCTTATCTCTCAGTTAACGTTCATCGGCTAATGTGATCGTACACGTACACCATCCGACCTACTCGATCCTACATGTACACTATCCGACCTACTCGATCCTACATGGATAAATAGTGGATCACACACGTACTACCTCCTTTCCGGTTTGCAGGGCTCAATTCAAGAAACGACCTACTTGATCCTACACGAATAAATAGCGGATCACGGACGTACTAGTATCTCCTTTCCGATTTGCAGGGATTAATTCTAAAATCTCACCAACCAAGGTACTCCCTCCGTCCAGGTTTATTAGTCCTGTGAGCCAAAGCAGCAAGACCAAGGCATGGCAATAATTAACTGCATGCAGAAGTTTAAGCCTAATTAATTCCAGTGATTTAAGTGGCTGCATGCGTGCGCTCGGCTGCGACTTGTTGCGTGCTGCTCCGCGTATTGGCTGCAAGCTATTCTGAGTGGCTGCATGCAGCCAGCCGTAATTAAGGCAGCTAACTGATGCGAAAAAGATGCGCTTTAATTGTTGCGGGCCTTTTAAATCCATGGAATCATTGACAATGAGGGAGTACCTCATCTGGACGATTCGAGTGCACTCGTTTGACCGTCATGCCGGCGTGCGACCCAGAACTGACGGGGCGGGATGGCACAGTCATAATTTCAGTTTTTCTAGTTTTCCACGGCAAGCTGGCGCGTTAAGCCATGCCTGCTTATGCATTGAATTCTGATGACCGCCACGTTTCCCGCGACACGCTGGTTCACCTACCTTCCGCCTATAAGTACTATTTCCCGGCCTTCTTCGGTGGTACATTCACCCAACTCGCCCTATCCTCATAAGCCCCCACCGGCCCGACGTCGCTCGCCACTTACCCTCGCTCTCGCAGCGTCCGCCATGCCCCCGCCCGTCCATGATAGGCGACGCCGTAAGCAGTCACCACCGGAACTAGTGTTTGGTTTTTCACCGGAAAGCAGATGGAGGGAGGAGGCATTCTATCGGTCTTTAGATGGCAATGCGGAGTATGAGGAGTTGTTGGAGCACGACCGCCTGGCGGAGGAGTAGGAGTTGTTGGAGCGCGACCGCCTGGCAGAGGAGCAGGAGTTGTTGGAGCGCGACCGCCTTGTGGAGGAGCAGCGTATCACCGATTTGCACCACCAGTGGGACATGGAGCAACAACGCAGCGACACTCTGAGTCGCGAGCAGAGCGCCCGCAGCTGGGCCGACTACGTGGAGGACGGCACCCGACAAATAGACCTCGAGGCTGTCGGGCACGCACGCGTTCGCGACACCGAATTTTACTACCAGCTCATCAAGTGGGTTTCCCGCTTAGAAGCCGAAGCTTCGGTGGACCACACCTGCATGGAAAGGGCCAACGCGCGTGAGCAACACGCCATATCGCACCTCTGGCAAGTCCGAGGGGAGGCGGAGGATGCCGGTGCTGGTGTTTAGATTGTACCGCAGATGGCGGCCGACATCATCTAGTTAGCTAAGAGTAAGTTAGTACTTGTACGCTACTAGAGTATTAGTGGGAGTAGATAGTTAACTTGGCTATGATGGTTGTCAACGTGGAAGTTCAGTACTCTATATCTGGATCAGACCTGCTACTTTGCTCTGATTGTTGAACTTTCCATTTGAACGTCTGGAATGGGTTGTTATTTTTTTAAATGGGTTGCATTTGTCCGCCACGGGTTTAGAGGCTGACTTGTGTGCCTACCAGGTTGACGCGTACACAATCAGGAGATGATTGTACGTGGAGAGGATGACAGCAGGGACCCTCCAAGGTCATGGCAGTACGCAAGCAAGGGCCTCCTTATTTCAAGCCAATAAAAAAATGGCTCCTCCTAATGGATTTCTGACATCTCGGTCCCATGCCATTGTCAACGTAGTCAATAAATGATAGAATCGCACAACGAGTGGCTGACACCAGGGACCCAGCAGCTCGCCCAGTTATTTTTGTTTTGGGTTAATTTTATAAATGCCACTCCAAATCTGGTGATTCCGAGAAACACCACTACAATTTCCAAACTTTGAAAAACGCCATTTCATGCCATTTCCAGTGGCATTTTTCGAAGTCTGGAGTGGCGTTTTTCAAAGTTTGCAAAAATTATAGTAGCATTATTCAAAGTTTGGAAATTGCGGTGGCATTTTTATGAATCACCATAATTGGAGTGGCATTTATCTAATTTGTTTTTGAGACGGAAGCAGGGTGTCAATTGGGCTGTGCGGGGCACTCTGGCCTGTCTAGACAACCTTTTCTTTTATGTTTACCACAGACCAGCCCAATAGTTTTTTTTTCTTTCTAAAAATGGCTAGCCTAGTTTTTTGTGATTTGTCAAGTAAGTCGCTTTGTCAGGCCTGTTGGGTTAGAAATCTTTCAAGACGAGGAGAGCTTCATTCAGCTGGCTGAGAAAATGGCCTGTCGGTAATGAGAAATGGGTTGTACATTTTTAAAACACATCAAACTGGCCATTAGTTTCAATTTTTTTTCATTTCGAGATTTTAAATTGCATTGATTTTTATGCCTGGACAATTTGTTGGATTTTATATTCATTTATTTTTAAAATCAGATTGAATGTGACTCGAAATTTCAGGATTAAAAATTGTCTGGACCGCACCAAAATATGCAAAAATTCATATAATTTTTTAACCGTGGCCACAATATGGGTAGTAATGCTAACAAAAAGAATATGGGCTCCAAAAAACCTTAAGAAAATTATTAGAAATAATGGCAGATGGGTTGTATGCTGTTTTCCACAGATTTGAGGCTTTCCTAAAAATAAGGTTAACGCACAAGCAGTGACTGTTGGATGTCCATCCAAAGGCCGTCGTGCTTATTCAATCTCTGCTCTTCCCGCTCCAACCGCTCAAACAAGCGCCGGCGGGACTGCCTGCTCCCTCCTCCCGCGGCCAGCTGTGCTGCCGCACAGTCCTCACCGCCCCATCGCACTCCCATCGCTGGCCTAGCCATCCCTCTACTCACCCACACCTGTTGTTATTCTCCGGCGACGACACACGAAGCAGTAAACCCTCGTACAGTCGTACTCCCCTCTGTGTGGGAAACAACTGCCGAGTCTTTGATACGTCTCCAACATATCCATAATTTTTTATTGTTCCATGCTATTATATTACCTATTTTTGATGTTTATGGGGTTTACTCTACACTTTTATATCATTTTTGGGACTAACCTACTAACCGGAGGCCCATCCCGAATTGCTGTTTTTTGCCTATTTCAGTGTTTCGAAGGAAAGGACTATCAAACGAAGTCCAAACGGAATGAAACCTTAGGGGACGATCTTTTTGGAACAAACGCAATCCAGGAGATTTGAGTGGACGTCAAGAGGCGAACGAGGCGGCCACGAGGGTGCCCGTCGCGCCCCCCACCCTCGTGGGCCCCTTGAGCAGCCACCGACCTACTTCTTCCTCCTATATATATCCACGGACCCTGAAAACATCCAGGAGCACCATGAAAAACTATTTCCACCGCCGCAACCTTCTATATCCGTGAGATCCCATCTTGGAGCCTTCGTCGGTGCTACGCCGAAGGGGAAATCGACCACGGAGGGCCTCTCCATCATCATAAAGGCCTCTCCGATGAGTTGTGAGTAGTTTACCACAGACCTTCGGGTCCATAGTTATTAGCTAGATGGCTTCTTCTCTCTCTTTGATTCTCAACACAAAGTTCTCCTTCCTCTTCTTGGAGATCTATTCGATGTAACTCTTTTTGCGGTGTGTTTGTCGAGATCTAATGAATTGTGGGTTTATGATCAAGTTTATCTATGAGAAATATTTGAATCTTCTCTGAATTCTTTTATGTATGATTGGTTATCTTTGCTAGTCTGTTCGAATTATCAGTTTGGTTTGGCCTACTAGATTGATCTTTCTTGCAATGAGAGAAGTGCTTAGCTTTGGGTTCAATCTTGCGGTGTCCTTTCCCAGTGACAGCAGGGGCAGCAAGGCACGTATTGTATTGTTGCCATCGAGGATAAAAAGATGGGGTTTATATCATATTGCATGAGTTTATCCCTCTACATCATGTCATCTTGATTAATGTGTTACTCTGTTCTTATGAACTTAATACTCTCGATTCAGGCAGGAGTCGGTCGATGTGTGGAGTAATAGTAGTAGATGCAGAATCGTTTCGGTCTACTTGTTGCGGATGTGATGCCTATATACATGATCATGCCTAGATAATCTCATAACTATGCACTTTTCTATCAATTGCTCAATAGTAATTTGTTCACCCACCATAATAATTATGCTATCTTGAGAGAATCCACTAGTGAAACCTATGGCCCTCGGGTCTATCTTTTATCATACAAGTTTTCCATCTACTTTTATTTGCATCTTTTACTTTCCAATCTATATCATAAAAATACCAAAAATATTTATCTTATCATATTATCTCTATCCACAAGTTTCTCATATTATCTCTATCCACAAGTTTCCGTGAAGGGATTGACAACCCCTTTATCGCGTTGGTTGCGAGGTTCTTGTTTGTTTGTGTAGGCGCGTGGGACTTGGGAGGAGCCTCCTGCTGGATTGATACCTTGGTTCTCAAAACTGGGGGAAATTTTTACGCTACTTTGCTGCATCACCCTTTCCTCTTCAAGGGAAAAACCAACGCATGCTCAAGAGGTAGCAAGAAGGATTTGGTGCTGTTGCCGGGGAGGTCTTCGCTCAAGTCAAGACATACCAAGTACCCATCACAAACTCATCTCCCTCACATTACATTATTTGCCATTTGCCTCTCATTTTCCTCTCCCCCACTTCACCCTTGCCGTTTTATTTGCTCTTCTTTCGTTCGATCTTATGTTTGCTTGTGTCTCCATGTGCCTTCTATGTGCTTGCATCTTTGCTTGCTAAAAATCTATTATTATGGATCCACTTGAAGTGGTCTACTTGGATCATCTTCAATCCTTATGCACTCGTGCTGAAACCCTAACTAGCCTAGTTGATGGGAAACCTTTAGATGAGCATGCTCACTTTGTGCGTTGCCGTTTATCTGAAAAAGGGAGAATCCTATGGGATCAAATAAACAGATTGATGTGTTATGCTTGGAATCTTTGTGAAATTTGTGATTTTACTTGTTGCTCTAAGAACCCTAAAAACACCTTCCCTGCGTATGTGAGTTTAATAAAAATGAAATCTTATCTTCTTATGCAAAGGGTGTTTATTGTTACTATGATATCGAACAAATTGAAGAATTTGTTGCCTTTAAGGGTGCTTATGAAGTTGCTTCTTTGATTGAAAAGTATGATATTACTCTCTATGAATCTGAAAATTTTGACATACTTAAATATTGCTATGAAAACTATGCTCATAATGTCTATGTCAAAGAATTTATTGAGAGAATGACCGTTGCTTTGGAAGAAAATAATGATACGCATGAATCTATAGATAATGATGATTCTGATGATTTGATTGAAATATCCCTTGATGAACATGATGCTTGATATTCTTGTGGCCATGATGCCAATATTTATGGAGATGAATTTGCTATAGTCCCTTATGTTAAACATGAGATCATTGCTATTGCACCCATACTTGATAGTTCCTTTGATGAAAAGCATGATTGCAATGATGTTATTATAAATTCTCTTGATGTCCATTGTGCTAATAATATGCAAAACCCTAAGCTTGGGGATGCTAGTTTTGCTTTGTCTACTACTTGTTGCAATGATCATGATTGGGGTGATTTTTCTTATGATCTTGAAAATTTATTTAAGCCCCATGATGAATACGAGATTGATAATAATGTTTGCAATAATACTAAAAGTGGGTTTGGAAGAGTGTCAACTTTAGATGCATATTTGGATAATGTTCAATCTTATGAAGTTTTTGATAAAAGTGGGTTTGGAGAGGTCATGACTTCAGTTAATGATAATCCCACTATTTTGGAAGAGTGGCAACTTCACATGCATGTGGATCGTGTTGAGAATATGTTATGTGATAGCTATTTTGTTGAATTTTCTTATGATCCCACATGTAATAATTATGAGAGAGGAAAATATGGTCGTAGAAATTTTTATCTTACTAAATTACCTCTCATCATGTTGAGATTGCTATCATCTCTTTCTTCTTCCTTGCATATGCTAGTTTTTGCTTGCCTTTCAAATTTTTTGCTTATAATATGCCTATGAATAGAAAGTATGTTAGACTTAGATGTGTTTGTCACATGTTTTATGATGCTCTCTTTATGCTTCAATTCTTGTCTTTTATGTGAGCATCATTGAAATCTCAATGCCTAGCTAGGGGCGTTAAACGATAGCGCTTGTTGGGAGGCAACCCAATTTTATTTTTGTTCCTTGACTTTTGTTCCTGTTTAGTAATAAATAATCAATCTAGACTCTGGTTAGATGTGGTTTTATGTTTTAATTAGTATTTGTGCCAAGTAGAACCTATAGGATAACCTTGGGTGAAAGTTAATTTGATTCTGCTGAAAAACAGAAACTTTGTGTGTACGAGAAAAAATTCAATAAAGCACAGAAACGTGATTTTGCGTTGATTCTTTTTTCTGTAGATCAATAGACAAATTTCCTAGGACTTCATATTTTGGTAGGATTTTTAAGGTTCCAGAAGTATTAGAAAGTTACAGATTGCTACACTATTCTGTTTCTGACAGATTCTGTTTTTCGTGTGTTGTTTGCTTATTTTGATGCATCTATAGCTACTATTGGGTGGTATAAACCATAGAGAAGTTGGAATACAGTAGGTTTAACACCAATATAAATAAAGAATGAGTTCATTACAGTACATTATGTGGTGGTTTTTCCTTCTTGCACTAACGGAGCTTATGAGATTTCCTATTGAGTTTTGTGTTGTGAAGTTTTCAAGTTTTGGGTAAAGATTTGATGGACTATGGAATAAGGAGTGGAAAAAGCCTAAGCTTGGGGATGCCAATGGAACCCCAATATATTCAAGAACAACCAAAAGCCTAAGCTTGGGGATGCCTCGGAAGGCATCCCCTCTTTTGTCTTCGTCTATCGGTAACTTTACTTGGAGCTATATTTTTATTTACGACATGATATGTGTTTTGCTTGGAGTGTATTGTATGATATGAGTCTTTGGTTTTTAGTTTACCACAGTCTTCCTTTCCGTAAAAACCTTTTGGGAGAGACCCACATGATCTAGAATTTATTAGAATACCCTATGTGCTTCACTTATATCTTTTGAGCTAGATAGTTTTGCTCTATGTGCTTCACTTATATTTTCAAGAGTACGGCGGTGGCTTTATTTTGAAGAAATTGTTGATCTCTCATGATTCACTTATATTATTTTGAGAGTCTTTTAGAACAACATGGTATTTGCTATGGTCCTAGAATGATGAGCATCCAAGTTGGGTATAATAAAAACTATCATAGAAAGTGCATTAGAAACTATGATCAATTTGACGCTTGATAAATGTTTTGAGATATAAAGGTGGTAATGTTAGAGTCATGCTACTTGGGTAATTATGAAATTTCTAAATACTTGTGTTGAAGTTGGCAAGCCCCGTAGCATGCACGTTTGGTAAAAGTTATGTAACAAATTTTTAGCATGGGGTGCTCTTTGAGTGCTTTCCTTATGAGTGGCAGTCGGGGATGAGCGATGGTCTTTTCCTACCAATCTATCCCTCTAGGAGCATGCGTAGTAGTACTTTGCTTCGAGGGCTAATAACTTTTTGCAATAAGTATATGAGTTCTTTATGACTAATGTGAGTCCATGGATATACGCACACTTACCCTTCCACTTTGCTAGCCTTTATTGTACCACGCAACATTCGCCGGTATCATGAACCCATTATTTACCTTCCTCAAAACAGCCACCATACCTACCTATTATGGCATTTCCATAGCCATTCCAAGATATATTGCCATGCAACTTTCCACCGTTCCATTTATTATGACACGCTCCATCATTGTCATATTGCTCTTTGCATGATCATGTGGTTGACATCGTATTTGTGGCAAGGCCACCTTCATAATTTTTTCATACATGTCACTCTTGATTCATTGCATATCCCGGTACACCGCCAGAGGCATTCACATAGAGTCATATTTTTTTCTAAGTATTGAGTTGTAATTCTTAAGTTGTAAATCAATAAAAGTGTGATGATCTTCATTATTAGAGCATTGTCCCAAGTGAGGAAAGGATGATGAAGACTATGATTCCCCCACAAGTCGGGATGAGACTTCGGACTTTATAAAAATAAAAGAGGCCAAAGAAGCCCATACAAAAAAGAGAGGTCAAATAAGCCCACCAAATAAAAAAATGAGAGAAAAAGAGAGAAGGGACAATGTTACTATCCTCTTACCACACTTGTGCTTCAGAGTAGCACCATGATCTTCATGATAGAGAATCTCCTATGTCGTCACTTTCATATACTATATAGAACTTGGCTTGTATATTCCAATGATGGGCTTCCTCACAACGCCCTAGGTCTTCGTGAGAAAGCAAGTTGGATGCACACCCACTTAGTTTCTTTTCTTGAGCTTTCATACATTTATAGCTCTAGTGCATCCGTTGCATGGCAATCCCTACTCACTCACACTGATATCTATTAATGGGCATCTCCATAGCCCGTTGATACACCTAGTTGATGTGAGACTATCTTCTCCCTCCTTGTCTTCATAACCACCACCATATACCACACATAGTGCTATGTCCATGGCTTGCGCTCATGTATTGCATAAGAGTTGAAAAGGCTGAAGCGCGTTAAAAAGTATGAACCAATTGCTCGGCTCGTCATCGGGGTTATGCATAAGGTGAGTATTTTGTGTTACAAAAATGAAGCATAGCCCAACCATATGATTTTGTAGGGATAAGATTTCTTTGGCTATGCTATTTTGATAAGACATGATTATTTGTTAGTATGCCTCAAAGTATTACTATTTTTATGTTTTATAAGCTTTTATCTTGAATCATTTGGATCTGAACAATCATACCACAATATAGAAAATTACATAGCATTCCACATCAAAAGTTCTGTTTTTATCATTTACCTACTAGAGGACGAGCAGGAATTAAGCTTGGGGATGCTTGATACGTCTCCAACGTATCTATAATTTTTGATTGTTCCATGCTATTATATTACCTGTGTTGGATGTTTATGGGCTTTACTCTACACTTCTATATCATTTTTGGGACTAACCTACTAACTGGAGGCCCAGCCCGAATTGTTGTTTTTTTTTGCCTATTTCAGTGTTTCGAAGGAAAGGAATATCAAACGGAGTCCAAACGGAATGAAACCTTCGGGAGCGATCTTTTTGGAACAAACGCAATCCAGGAGACTTGGAGTGGAGGTAAAGAAGCGAACGAGGTGGCCACAAGGGTGCCCGGCGCGCCCAGTAAGGGTGGGTGCGCCCCCCACCCTCGTGGGCCCCTCGAGCGGCCACCGACCTACTTCTTCCTCCTATATATATATATATATATATATATATATATATATATATATATATATATATATATATATATATATATATATATCCACTGACCCTGAAAACATCCAGGAGCACCACGAAAAACTATTTTCACCGCCGCAACCTTCTGTATCCGTGAGATCCCATCTTGGAGCCTTCGTCGATGCTACGCCGGAGGGGGGAATCGACCATGGAGGGCCTCTCCATCCCCACCAAGGCCTCTCTGATGAGTTGTGAGTAGTTTAGCACAGACCTTTGGGTCCATAGTTATTAGCTAGATGGCTTCTTCTCTCTCATTGATTCTCAATACAAAGTTCTCCTTCCTCTTCTTGGAGATCTATTCAATGTAACTCTTTTTGCGGTGTGTTTGTCGAGATCCAATGAATTGTGGGTTTATGATCAAGTTTATCTACGAGAAATATTTGAATCTCCTCTGAATTCTTTTATGTATGATTGGTTATCTTCGCAAGTCTCTTCGAATTATCAGTTTGGTTTGGCCTACTAGATTGATCTTTCATGCAATGGGAGAAGTGCTTAGCTTTGGGTTCAATCTTGCGGTGTCCTTTCCCAATGACAGCAGGGGCAGCAAGGCACGTATTGTATTTTTTCCATCAAGGATAAAAAGATGGGGTTTATATCATATTGCATGAGTTTATCCCTCTACATCATGTCATCTTGCTTAATGTGTTACTCTGTTCTTATGAACTTAATACTCTAGATGCAGTCAGGAGTCGGTCGATGTGTGGAGTAATAGTAGTAGATGCAAAATCGTTTCGGACTAATTTTTGCGGACGTGATGCCTATATACATGATCATGCCTAGATAATCTCATAACTATGCACTTTTCTATCAATTCCTCAACAGTAATTTATTCACCCACCGTAATAATTATGCTATCTTGAGAAAACCACTAGTGAAACCTATGGCCCCGGGTCTATCTTTTATCATACAAGTTTTCCATCTACTTTTATTTGCATATTTTAATTTCCAATCTATATCATAAAAATACCAAAAATATTTATCTTATCATATTATCTCTATCAGATCTCACTTTCACAAGTTTCCGTGAAGGGATTGACAACCCCTTTATCACGTTGGTTGCGAGGTTCTTGTTTGTTTGTGTAGGTGCGTGGGACTTGGGAGGAGCCTCCTGCTGGATTGATACCTTGGTTCTCAAAACTGAGGGAAATTCTTACGCTACTTTGCTGCATCACCCTTTTCTCTTCAAGGGGAAAACCAGCGCATGCTCAAGAGGTAGCAGTCTTCCCTGGCTCCCTGTCATTCCCTTCCTAGGCCTCGCCCTCGTCCACCGCCCTGGTGCTCTCAGCGCGGCGTGGTCAACATGGTCAACGACCAACGTGCATCTGAAGTGGACTGTACGTGGAGAGGCTGACAGTTGGGTCCACGGCCGCACGCAAGAAATGCCTCCTTATTACGCACAAAATAATGATTCCCCCACCTGACATTTGGGACCCACCGAACGGGCCTTTGTATTTTGCAAAAAAAATGTTACCACCGCTAACAGCTCGGACCCACCAATTATACCTTCACATGCAAGGAAGTGCCTCCTTATTACGCACAAAAAAGTGAATACTCCCCCTGCTAGCTGGGACACAGTATAGTGGGAGGCTGACTTGTGGGCCTACTAAGTTGTCGGGGACGGAGGGCTTTGTCAGCTTAGTCAATATGGATGATTCTAGCTCTAGTGACTGTATGATGTCCATCCAACGGCCGTAGTGCTTCTTCAACCTCTGGTCTTCTTGCTCTAGCCGCCCAAAGCAGCGTCGGTCGTGCCACCTGCTCCTGCCTCCCGTGGCTGGCTATGCTTCCGCAGAGGCCTCACCGCCCCTACTACTCCCACTGTTGGCCAGGCTATCCCTCCACTCATCCACAACCCATGTTATTCTGCGATGATGGCAGCCTCACACCGCAGCCGAACCAGTGAACCCTCGCACTCCTCTCCACGTGGGCATCCACTATCGTGTCTTCTCCGGCTCCATGTCGTCCCCTTCCTAGGCCTCGCCCACGTCCACCGCCTTGGTGCTCTAGGCACGGCGTGGTCAATGTGGTCAACGACCGACTTCCATCGGAAGAGTACTGTACATGGAGAGGCTGACAGCTGGGTCCATGGCCGCAGCAAGGAAGTGGCTCCTTATTACGTGAAAAATAATGATTCCTCCACCTGACAGCAGGGACCCACCATATTTTGCGAAAAACGTTTCCCCCTGACTACTAGGACCTACCAGCTACATCTTCACACGCAGGGAAGTGCGTCCATATTACAGGCAAAAAAATGATTCGCGCCCTGACTGCTAGGACCCACCAGCTACATCTTCGCATGCAAGGAAGTGCCTGACGGTTAGGACCCACCTAGTCGAAGCATACGTAGCATTGTCATTTTGGTCGCAAACGTGTACGTAGTCGATGTAGAGGTGCGCACGTGTCATAGTAGAGGCGCACACGTGTCATAGTAGAGGCGCGCACATAGCATATACACGTACGTACAGCGGCCAGGGTGCAAGAAAGTAAATACGGCCACATACGTACATACGTGCGGGGTCTCGAACGCCTACTCGTGCATACGTATGGCCAGGGCTCGTGTACATGGCTGGGTCAGAACGGAGAAACTACGTCGTGGTTGTGTTCATGGGGTGCCAACCGGCTGGGCCGAAACGGAATGCATCGTCGTGTTCATCGGGAGGGCTTGGACAGAATAGCCGATGGAAACAAGGCCTGGCATACTGCAGAACGGCGGAAACGGCCTTGTGTTCGACCGACCACGATCAAAACGGGATCATGTTCATCGGGAGGGGTCTAGCATACCGCAAAACGAAGGAAACGGACTTCTGTTGGACCTCCTACTATCGAAACGGGGGCCTGTTGATCGGGAGGGGTGTGGCGTACCGCAAAATAGAGGAAACAGACTTGTGTTGGAGCACTACAGTCAAAATGGGGGTCCTGTTCATCGGGAGGGGTGTGGCGTATCAGAAAACGGGACTCCATGGTATATTGTTCATCTCCACCGTCGACCTCCTCCAGCCTCCACGGGCTACTATTCATCCACCGTCGACCTCCTCCATCCTCCACCTGCGACTGTACATTCACGGGCTCCTATTCATCCAGCCTCCACCATGTGCTCCTCCACTGGCTACTGTTCAACCAGCCCTCTCCACGGGGTCCTGTTCAATGACCCCTCCACCGGCTACTGTTCATCCAGCCCTCCACCAGCTACTATTCAACCTTCCCTCCACGGGGTCATGTTCATCCACGCCCAACCGGCTCGATCTATCGGGGTCCTGTTCATCCAGTGGCAACACCACGGGGTCATGTTCATCCAACGCCCACCGGGAACTGTTCATCCAAACCCCCCAACAACGCTCACTGTTCATCCAGAGGCAACATCGATCGGCTTCAGTTAGTAGTAGTAGCGAAGGAATCACTCGATCAAGTTCAGTTAACAGCCATCGATCGGTCGCTCGGGTTCAGTAACGCGTAGCCTGCAGTGCAATCGCTCAGGTTCAGTAGGCGAACGCCCCGCTCGGGTTCAGTTAGATCCCAATGCCTCGCACCCACGTGTGTGCGTGTACGAGAGAAATGCGCAAACCTCTGTGCATTGCTCGGCCCCGACCACCAACCGTAACCGGTAATACCCCGATATTTTCCTCGCCCTTGCTTCCACCATGGTTTTTTCCATCATGGATGGCCCAAAGAATGTCATGCAGCTGCGTCACCGGCCCGCCCAGGACGAAAGCCCATTTTCTGTCATGATTTTTGTCATAGAAGTAGGAGCCCGCCACATCTATGATGATACCGGGTTTTGTCACAATTATCGTCCTAGAAGTGTCATAAGCATGACAGGAAAAAATTCGTTCGGCCCAAAATGTCACGGATGTGTCTTTTTTTGTAGTGTATGATCACTACTTGTGCATCCAAAACCCTTTAAACCAATTTTGCCTTATGAATCCACTATACCTACCTATATTCGGTATTTCCATGCCGTTCTAAGAAAATTTGCATGTGCCATCTCTAATGTTCAAAATAAATTTCTCTTTTGTGTGCTCTACTACTCGCGAGGCAGTAAAGGGTAGCCAATATTTTCCATGCTAGATGTGTTATTCTCACGATGAGTGTTTATTCATTTGTCATTGTACGAGAGTACGGTAAAGGTACTAGGTATGCCCAGTCCCGAAAGGAATAAATGAATTTACTTTATGTTATCAAATAATAAATTCCTTGGAAAGTGTTGGTATGGAGGGCACCTGTGGATACGGTTAGCCATGGAAAGTGAAAGTTATGGTGGAGAAAGGAATAAACTTTATTTTTTGTTTGGGAACCGCCTATGATGTATCTAGCATGGAAAGTGTTGGGATGCTCCAAGTCATTTTCGTTGGTAGGAAAATTATGCCTCTCAAAAATAAATTTTATCTCTCAATTTAAGCTTTGTACTCTGGCACCTCTGCAAGTCCCTACTTCCCTCTACAAAGGGCCTTTCTTTTACTTATGCAATTTTTATTTTTGAATTTGAGTCTCCATCTTCTCTTATAAAGCACCGACTAAGGGGCACTATGATCGTATTTGAGCATTGGGTGTAGCTAATATTCGTGTGTGTTTCATGAATGGATCAATGATTGAGCGTGATAGGCTAGGGATAACTTGCTTTAGTGTTGATATTTTCAAAGACATGGTTGCTTGTTGGTATGCTTGAGTATTAAAATCTTCATGTCAAAACTAGACTATTGCTTTGAATCATATAAAAGTCCATATGTCCATGCTATAAAGAAAAGAATGTGATGAACATGTTAGGCAGCATTCCACATCAAAAATTCTGTTTTTATCATTTACCTACTCGAGGACGAGCAGGAATTCAGCTTGGGGATGCTGATACGTCTCCAATGTATCTATAATTTTTTATTATTCCATGTTGTTATATTATCATTCTTGGATGTTTTATAATCATTTTATGGTCATTTTATATCTTTTTTTGTACTAACCTATTGACATAGTGCCCAGTGTCAGTTGTTGTTTTCTGCATGTTTTTTACATCGCAGGAAATCAATATCAAACGGAGTCCAAACGCAACGAAACTCCTGGAGGGTTTTTTGGGCCAGAAGAAAGTCAGTGGGCCAAGGAAGCACCTGGGGGCTGCTCGAGGGGAGCAGAACCCACCAGGGCGCGCCAGGAAGCCCAGGCGCGCCTAGGTGGGTGCTGCCCACCTTGGGTGCCCCCTGAACCACCTCTTTGCTCTATAAATACCACAATATTCCAGAAACCCTAGGGGAGTCAACGAAATATTGATCCAGCCATCGCAGAGTCCAGAACCACCAGATCCAATCTAGACACCGTCATGGAGCGGTTCACCACTTCCGTTGGTGCCTCTCCTATGATGCATGAGTAGTTCTTTGTAGACCTTCGGGTCTGTAGTTAGTAGCTAGATGGCTTCCTCTCCCTCTCTTGATTATCAATACAATGGTCTCTTGGAGATCCATATGATGTAAGTCTTTTGGCGGTGTGTTGGTTGGGATCCGATGAACTTTGAGTTTATGATCAGATCTATGTTTTTATCCATGAAAGTTATTTGAGTCTTCTTTGATCTCTTATATGCATGATTGCTTATAGCCTCGTATTTCTTCTCCGATATTTGGGTTTTGTTTGTCCAACTTGATCTATTTATCTTGCAATGGGAAGAGGTGCTTTGTAGTGGGTTCGATCTTACGGTGCTTGATCCCAGTGACAGAAGGGGAACCGACACGTATGTATCGTTTCTACTAAGGATAACAAGATGAGATCTATATCTCTGCAATAGATAAATGGAACTCGTCTACATGATGTCATCATTCTTATTGCATTACTCCATTTTCTCATGAACTTAATACACTAGATGCATGCTGGATAGCGGTCAATGTGTGGAGTAATAGTAGTAGATGCAGGCAGGAGTCGGTCTACTAATCTTGGACGTGATGCCTACATAATGATCATTGCCTAGATATCGTCATGATTATTTGAGGTTCTATCAATTGGCCAACAGTATTTGTTTTTCCACCGTTGCTATTTTTCTCAAGAGAAGCCACTAGTGAAACCTACGGCCCCCGGGTCTCTTTTCATCATATTTTCCTTTGCGATCTAGTTTCCCTTGCATTTATTTTCAGATCTATTAACGCAAAAATACAAAAATACCTTGCTGCAATTTATTTGTTCTGTGATCTATTTATCCTATTAACCTTTTTTACCTCACGTTATTTGCCTATCTTGAGGTGCTGTACCCGGAAGGGATTGACAACCCCTTTAACACGCCGGGTGCCGAGTATTTGTTATTTGTATGCAGGTGTTGTTTACGTGGTGTGAGGAGGTTCTCCTACTGGTTCGATAACCTTGGTCTCATCACTAAGGGAAATACGTATCGTCGCTATACTGCACCATCCCTTCCTCTTTGGGGAATACCGATGTAGTTCTAGCAGACATCACACCGCTGCATAGAGGGGGATAGAGTTGGTGTTTACGGTACTAAGATTGTTGATGTAGATCACCGTCACGATCCTTGCCCCGGCGACACTCTGGCGCCACCGGGAGAGGGGGAGAGAGCCCCACTCCTTCTTCTTCTTCATTGGCCTCCCCCTAGATGGGAGGAGGGTTCCCCCTCTGGTCCATGGCCTCCATGGCGGCGGAGGGGCGGGAGCCCCTCCGAGATTGGATCTCCCTCTCTGTTCTCTTCTGTTTCGCATTCCCCAGATCTGGCCCTTCACGGTTTCTTAAATTCCTGGAGATCCGTAACTCAGATTGCGCTAAAAAATTTACACAATTTTTTTCCATAAATTATCTATCTTACGCCAGAAGAAGGGCTCCAACCGACATTTGAGGAGGGCACAAGACACCAGGGTGCGCCTGGGGCCTGTGGCGCGCCCTGGTGTGTTGTGGGCTCTGTGGGCCCCTGTTTGTGTTGATTCCACCTCCCAAATCACATAAGTTCCAAAATAATTCTCCGCAATTTTTTATCACGTTTGGACGTCGTTTGATATGGATTTTCCATGATACAAAAAACATGGAGAAAACAGGAACTGGCACTGGGCACTGGATCAATAGGTTAGTCCAATAAATCATATAAAAATTTCCAAAAGTATGTGAATGTTGTATAATATTGGCATGAAACAATAAAAAATTATAGATACGACAGAGACGTATCACCATCACACTTGCGAACAATATCTTCTGCATTAGCGTGAGCATCAACCAATAAAAACCATGACAAAAAGCCTTGGCCACCAAAGATCTTGACCCGACATGATGACCACAATCCCCTGCATGAATTTCCTGTAGGATTTCACGACCTTCTTCAGGGGAAAAACAATGTTGAAACACGCCAGTCACACTGCATTTGTGTAACTCGCCATTGACAACTGTCATGGACTTAGACCAACGGATGATCTGTCTAGCAAATATTTCCTCCTCTGGAAGCTCACCCCGGGCTAAATAAGCCAAATAATGCACTGTCCAATCTGGAAGAGCATGTAGAGCCACCACCAAATGCCCTTCTGGGTTAGGAATAGCCAGGTCTTCCTCTGATGGTAACTTGACATAAGGGTTATGCAATACATCAAGGAAAACATTAGGGGGACCGACTTATGTTGAGACCCCAGCCGGGATAAAGCATCAGCCGCCTCATTAAGTCACCGATCTATGTGATCCACTTGATAACCTTTGAAGTGACCAGCGATGTTAGTCACTGCTTGACGGTAAGCCGCCATGAGCGGGTCTTTAGAATCCCGATTTCCTAAAACTTGTTGTGCCACCAGGTCTGAGTCAGAAAGACATCTAACCGAGCTTAAGTTCATCTCTTTAGCCATTTGAAGCCCATGGAGTAAAGCTTCATACTTAGCTGCATTGTTAGTACATGGAAACATGAGCCTTAAGACATAACAAAATTTGTGACCTCACAGAGATTCTAAAATAACTCCAGCCCCCGAGCCTTCCAATTGCCTGGACCCATCAAAGTGTATCGTCTAGTATGTATTATCTGGCTTTTCCTATGGCGTTTGCAGCACTGTCCAGTCATTAATGAAATCCATCAATGCTTGAGACTTGATGGCAGTTCTGGGCACATATTTTAGATGATGTGGCCCAAGCTCAATTTCCCACTTAGCAACCTTGCCAGTGGCTTCCTTGTTTTGAATGATATCTCCCAGAGGAGCAGAACTGACCATCGTGATTGGATGCCCAAGGAAATAGTGTTTCAACTTGCGGCTAGCCATGAACACCCAGACACAAACTTCCGCCAATGTGGGTATCTCTGTTTGGACTCCGTTAAGACCTCACTGACGTAATAAGGTGGTCGTTGGACCTGGCCACGTTGGAATGAGGAGAGGCAGCTCGTTGGATAACTGCACCTACTAGGTGGTTGCTACTTGTGAGCTGCATTGGGATTTCCTCGAAGGGGAGAGGATAATGCAGTATGGTAGAGATAAGTATTTCCCTCAGTTAAGAACCAAGGTTGTCAATATAGTAGGATAACCATGCAAGACCTCGTGAATATCACCTACACACAAAAGAATAAATACTTGCACCCAACGCGATCAAGGGGGTTATCAATCCCCTCGGCGGTTAATTGCAAGGATCAAGTGTGATAATGGTAGATAGATAAACAAAAAAAGAATGGTAAATAAATTTAAACAAGGTATTTTTGGATTTTAATATATGATAAAGGTAGACCCGGGGCCATGGTTTTCGCTAGAGGCTTCTCTCTCGAACAAAAAACATGCGATGGGTAAACAAACTACTATTTGGCAATAGATAGAAAACCGCATAGTTATGATGATATCTATGGCAATGTCGATGTATATAGGCATCACACCCGAGACAAGTAGGCCGACTCCTGCCTGCATCTACTACTATTAATCCACACATCGACCGCTATCCAACATGCATCTAGAGTATTAAGTTCATAAAGAATGGAGTAACACCTTGAGCAAGATGCCATGATGTAGACAAACTAAATCCAAGCAATATGAATAAACCCCAAACGTTTTCCCCTTAATGGAAACAATACAAATACGTGTCTTGTCCCTTTCTGTCACTGGGATATAGAGCACCGCAAGATTGAACCCATTACAATGCACCTCTCCCATTGCAAGATAAATCAATCTTGTTGGCCAAACCAAACAGATATATCAGAGAGAAATACAAAGCTATAACAATCATGCATAGAAGAGTTCAGAGAAGACTCAAATAATATCCGTGAATAATATGATCATAAACCCATAATTCATCGGATCCCAACAAACCCACCGCAATAGATCTCCAAGAACATTGAGGAGAACGTTGTATTGAAGATCAAAGAGAGAGAACAAACCATCTAGCTACTAGCTATGGACCTGTAGGTCTATGGTAAACTACTCACACATCATCGAAAGGGCGGAAAGGGTTATGTAGAAGCCCTCCGTGATCGATTCCCCCTCCGGCAGAATACTGGAAAAAGCCTCCAAATGGAATCTCTGAGGAAACGGAAACTTGCGGCAGTGGAAAAAGTATTCTGGGTGGCTCTGTGTTGGTTTCCCGATTTTATAGAATTTATAGAGGTGAAATTAGGTCAAACGGGGCCACAAGGGTCTCACAAGGTACTTGGGTGCGCCCAAGTGCCTTGTCCTCTACTCGCTTCTCGTCTGGTCTCCTCCCGAAGCTTCTAGGGTCTCTCTATTCCAGAAAAGATCAAAAAGTTTCGTGGCATTTGGACTTCGGTTGGTACTGATTTCCTGGAAAACCAAAAACAGTAAAAAACAACAACTGACACTTGGCACTATGTTAATAGTTTAGTCCCAAAAAATGATATATAGTTGCATATAAAACATGCAAGATTGATACTATAATAACATGGAACAATAAAAAATTATAGATACCATGGAGACATATCAAGCATCTCCAAGCTTAATTCCTGCTCGTACTCGAGTAGGTAAATGATAAAAATAATTTTTTTGATGTGGAATGCTACCTAACATGTTCATCCTGTAATCCTTCTTTTATGGCATGAATATTTAGATCTGAATGATTCAAAGCAATAGTGTATAACTTGACATAAAGACATCAATACTCAGGCATACCAACAAACTATCATGCCTTTCAAAATATCAATGCTAAAGAATGTATCCCTACAAAATCATATAGCCTTGTCATGCTCCATCTTCTTAACACAAAGTATAAATCATGCACTACCCTCGTGTCAGCCAAGCTATTGGTTCATACTCCCTCCGTCCCAAAATTCTTGTCTTAAATTTGTCTAAATACGAATGTATCATGTCATGTTTTAGTATTAGAAACATCTGCATCTAGACAAATCTAAGACAAGAATTTTCAGACGGAGGGAATACTTTTTAACGCGCTTCAGCTTTTTCAACCCCACGCAATACTTGAGTGGGCTGTGGAGATGCCCAGCAATTGATGTCAATGCAAGGAGTGGGAATTGCCATGCAATGGATGCACTAAGAGCTATACGTGTATGAAAGCTCAAAATGAAAACTACGTGGGTGTGCATCCAACTTGCTTTCTCTAGAAGACCTCAGGCATTTGAGGAAGCCCACCATTGGAATATACAAGCCAAGTTCTACAATGAAAAATTACCACTAGTTATATGAAAATGACTACAAAGGAGACTCTCTATATGAGAAACATGGTGCTACTTTGAAGCACAATTGTGGAAAAAGATAGTAACATTGCCCCTTCTCTCTTTTTCTCTAATTTTTTTCTTTTTTGTTGGGCACTTTTTGGCCTCTTTTTTGTTCCTCACTTGGGACAATGCTTTAATAATGAATAATGATGATCACACTCTTCTATTTACTTACAACTCAAAATTACAACATGATACTAGAAAAATATGACTCTATATGAATGCCTCTAGCAGTGTACCAGGATGAGCAATGATCTAGCGTAACATATAAAAAAATGATGAACAGTGGCTGGGGCACAAATAGTATGTCAGCTATATGATCATGCAAAGCAATATGACAATGGTGTGTTCCATAATAACGGAACGGTGGAAGTTGCATGGCAATAATCTCATAATGGCTATGGAAATGCTATAATAGGTAGGTATGATGGATGTTTTGAGGAAGATATAAGGAGGTTTATGTGTGATAGGGCGTATCATATCACGGGGTTTGGATGCACCGGAAAAGTTTGCACCACATCTCGAGGTGAGAAAGGGCAATGCACGGTACCGGAGAGGCTAGCACATGGCGAAAATGTGAAAGTGCATGTAATCCATGGACTCACATTAGTCATAAAGAACTCACATACTTATTGTGAAAGTCTATTAGCCCTCAAAGCAAAGTACTACTATGCATGCGCCTAGGGGGGAGGTTGGTAAGAGTTAACCATCGCGTGCCCCCGACCTTCACGTAAAGGAAGACACTCAATAGTAAATCGTGCTCCAACTTCTTAGCATAACGAGAGACTACATGTGCATGCTTCAGGAATCACAAACCTTAACACCAATATTCTTACTAAACCACAATCATTCACTAGTATCACTCAATAGTAAATCATGCTCCAACTTCTTAGCATAACGAGAGACTACATGTGCATGCTTCGGGAATCACAAACCTTAACACCAATATTCTTACTAAACCACAATCATTCACTAGTACCTTCCACATATTACCATCTTTATATCGAAAACTATTGCAAGGAATCAAACTTATCATATTCAGTGATCTACATGAAAGTTTTTATTATATCCCTCTTGAATACCTACCATATCAGGACCAACTTCATAACTTATGTGTATTGCCATTACTATTATCAAAATCTCAAAATGACCTAAGTGAAGCATGATAGTGAAACTATTTCTTTAAAATATAACCACCGCCGTGCTCTAAAATATATGAGTGAAGTACTAGAGCAACTGCCTAGCTCAAAAGATATAAGTGAAGCACATAGAATATTCTAACAAATCATGAATAATGTGTGTCCCTCTCAAAAAGGTGTGTCCGGCAAAGATGATTGTGGCAAACTAAAAAGCAAACAAATCAAAGAATCATATAATACACGACACTCCAAGAAAAACTCATATCATGTGATGAATAAAAATATAGCTCCAAGTAATTTACCGATGGTTGGTAGAAGAAAGAGGGGACGACATCTGGGGCATCCCCAAGCTTAGAGTCTTGGGTGTCCTTGAATATTACCTTGGGGTGCCTTGGGCATCCCCAAGCTTAGGGTATTTCCACTCCTTATTCCTTCATCCATCATGATCTCACTCAAAACTTGAAAACTTCAGCACATAAAACTCAACAGATAACTCGTGAGATCCGTTAGTATAACAAGCAAATAATAAACTCTAGGTACTGTTGTAAACCCATTCATATTTTGTCGTTGCATAATACCTACTGTATTCTAACTTCAT
>NC_041387.1:90761037-90943944 GCF_002162155.2 Triticum dicoccoides
ATACAATCCATAGATTCATTAAAGCAAGCAAACAATGCAACAAAAATAGAATCTGTCAAGAACATAACAGTCTATAATGATCTGGACAATGACCATACTTCTGTAACTCCAAAAATTCTGAAAAATTAGGACAACATGGGCAATTTTTATATCAATCATGTGTAAAAAATTCAAAACTCTATCGCGTTCAGTGAATTTAAACAATTCTGATATTGGCGCAAAAGTTTTTGTTTTTCTCACAGAATCAAATCAACTATCAACCAAATCGTCCCAAAGGTTTTACTTGGCACAAACACTAATTTAAACACAAAAACACAACCATAATGGTAGCATAATTGTGTGCACACACAAAAACATAAAATAAGCAATAAAAATACAGATAACTATTGGGTTTCCTCCCGACAAGCGCTATTGTTTTACGCCCCTAGCTAGGCCTAATGCATAGTTTCAAGTGTTGTCATCCTTAGTTTTATCCATCTTAGTAGGACTTTTCTCAAACCCATAAAATGAAGCAATTGATATCTAAAGTATCTAGCTGCTTATTACAAAGGGTAATAAATGTATTCATGCGGTTGCGGTTTCCACTAATATTTTTTAGAGGTTCATTGGATTTTTGCAACTCAATAAGATTTTTTTCCTTATCACCCAGTTTGTCCAAGATTTGGATCCCCTCTTGAGTGTAATAAAATCCTTTCTATGGGGGTGGAATTCCCAATATACCCTCTATTATTTCATAGGCAGTATTAGCATGACTCTCAATAAAAATCCCTTTAGTGGCAAAATCCAAAAGTTGTCTATGAGGCATAGCTAATCCTACATATAAATAGCGAAGCAAAATTTTCACGTCCCCTTTTATAGTGCAAACACGATAAGACTCCATTATCCTATACCAAGCATCTTTCAAAATTTCCCGTTGTTTCTGTTTGAAGTAAAGAACTTCAAAATCCGGAGACAAAGGAGGGTTAGTCACACTAGTCATAACGAGAAAGCAAACAAGCAAAAAAGGCAAACAAAAAATGCTTTTGTGTTTTTGTGAAAATGTTTTAGAAGTGGGGGAGATGAAAATGTGAGCAAAATGGCAAATGAAAGTAAATCCAAGGAGATGAAAGTTTATGCGATGGTAATTGATAGGTTTTGGTGATGTCTCCCCGACAATGGTGCCGGAAATTCTTCCTGCTACTTGTGAGCTGCTTGGACCTCGAAGAGGAGAGGATGATGCAGTATAGTTGAGATAAGTATTTCCCTCAGTTAAGAACCAAGGTTATCAATCGAGTAGGAGAACCAAGACCTCGTGAATAGCACCCACACACAAAAGAACAAATACTTGCACTGAACATGATCAAGGGGGTTGTCAATCCCATTCGGGGTTAAATACAAGGATCAAGTATGATAATAATAGATCGATAAACAAAAACACAAAATAAAAGAACGGTAGATAAATAGTAGCAACACATTTTTGGATTTTAATATATGACAAAGGTAGACCGGGGGGCATAGTTTTCACTAGAGGCTTCTCTCTTGAACAAGAAGCATACGATGGGAAAACAAATTACTGTTGGGCAATTGATAGAAAAGCGCATAGTTATGATGATATCCAACGCAATGATCATGTATATAGGCATCATGTCCGACACAAGTAGACCGACTCATGCATGCATCTACTACTATTACTTCACACATCGACCGCTATCCAGCATGCATCTAGAGTATTAAGTTCAGAGAGAATGGAGTAACACCTTAAGCAAGATGACATGATATGGACAAAGTAAATCCAAGCAATATGAATAAACCCCATTGTTTTCCCCTTAATGGCAACAATACAAATACGTGTCTTGTCCCTTTCTGTCACTGGGATATAGAGCACCGCAAGATTGAACTCATTACAATGCACCTCTCCCATTGCAAGACAAATCAATCTAGTTGGCCAAACCAAATGGATAGATCAGATAGAAATACAAAGCTATAATAATCATGCATAAAAGAGTTCAGTGAAGACTCGAATAATATTCATGAATAATCTGATCGTAAACCCAAAATTCATCGGATCCCAACAAACACACCGTAAAAGAAGATTACATCGAATAGATCTCCAAGAACATCGAGGAGAACCTTGTATTGAAGATCAAAGAGATAGAAGAAGCCATCTAGCTACTAGCTATGGACTCGTAGGTCTGTGGTAAACTACTCACACATCATCGGAAGAGCAGGAAGGTTGATGTAGAAGCCCTTCATGATCGATTCCCCCTCTGGCAGAGTACCGGAAAGGCCTCCGGATGGGGTCTCTGAAGAAAAAAAACTTGTGGCAGTGAAAAAAGTATTTTGGGCGGCTCTCTATTGGTTTATCAATTTTAGAGAATTTATAGAGGTGGAATTAGGTCAAATGGAGCCACGAGGGGCCCACAAGGTACTTGGGTGCGCCTACCCCCTGGACACACCCAAGTGCCTTGTTGTTTACTCGCTTCTCGTCCGGTCTCCTCCTAAAGCTTCTAGGGTCTCTCTTATCGAGACAAAAAAGCATCAAAAAGTTTCGTGGCATTTCGACTTCATTTGGTACTGATTTCCTGGAAAACCAAAAACAGATAAAAAATAGCAACTGGCACTTGGCACTAAGTTAATAGGTTAGTACCAAAAAATAATATATAATTGCATATAAAACATCCAAGATTGATACTATAATAGCATGGGACAATCAAAAATTATAGATATGTTGGAGACATATCAGTGCATCCCTTGTGTGGCCCATGTATGGATGTCACGCAGTTCCGCCCGTGGTGACCTGGCCTGAAAAACCTAGTACATCGCCGCCATTCCGACACGTCACAGACCCTGCGGGTGTCAACAATGTCCAGTTGCGTCAGATTTATCTACTTCTGGAGGTATTGTAGGTCATGATGGATGTGCTCATGGAAGGCAGGTTAGTCTTTGATACGCTTCCCCTCCATGGCCTTGTTCTCTTAAAATTTAGTGAGGAAGACTTGAGCAGCGATTTCACCTTATCGGTGTTTTCGACCATGGAGACTCTAGTGGAAAGGACGTTGCGAGTCTGGGTGGAATGCTTGGAGTTTGTAATCGCACTCTTTTACAGTAAACCAACCCCGGGTGGGATCTTTAGCAATCTCACCAAGGCAAGCTCGCACCCACCATGGTGGATGTTATGACCTTGCCAAGACGATCTTGAGGGGACATACGAACAAAATTTTCGAGGAATACAAGTTTGTGATGACCCCATGGAGAAGGATCGGATGGCACATGAAAGTGGATCGGGAGAGGAAGTAGGTGAGGCTTTCTTGGAGAAGAAGAAGGGAGTGAGAGGGCCATATGGGCCATGCCGCACGGGCCGTCCTGCGGGCACATATTTTTTGCCCGGCATGGCACGCAAATAAAAGGGCCACGCCGGCCTTCGGCCCACCATGGAACAAGGTCGATCCTTAAAGCCATGCCTTAAGGCCAGCACGACACAACCCATTTAGCATTGTTTGGTCCTTTTGGCACTTTGAAGTACGTTTTGGCCTTTTAGACTCGAATATTATGCCCTCTTGGGGCTATTTTGACAATTTTAGTGTTGTTTGGGATTTTCTAACGCATGCCAGCCCGCAGCCGTGCCATGCCGAACCGATCTTTTTAAGTCACGTGGCAGGCTGATCCCTGAGTCGAGGCCTTAGGGCTGGTACGACACGACCCTTTTATAAAAGGGCCGGCATATGTCATGTTGTGCTGGCCCATATAGTCAGGTTTGAGTGAGAGCAGAGAAACAAAGATGACATTCATAATTCACTTTCATTTGCATACCTCTCTCAGTTTCACAGTGTTAAATACACACGCACACACGCCTTACAAGGCCACATGTGGCCAACAACTTACTTGGCCCATTCCTAGTTTAGTCCACCTTAGTCACACGACTATGAGATGTGACACGGGTGGGCGGCTCCGAAGCTATGGCGGAGTGACCCGGGAGGCTAGGGTTTCTCCTACCCCCTTTAGAGATGCTATATATCTACTTTTACAAAAAAAAAATTGCGGGGATACTTTTACAATTATTAGCGTAGCGATCTCCTACAACGCCTGTCGAGCAAGCCGGCCCACTTAGCGGGAGCCAACAGGAGCTCGGGGAGCTCGTTTTGTGAAACTTTTGGAAACTTCCATACAGTTTTGGGAAGGTTCTAGGAGGTTATGTTTTTCTATTGTGTCTACTTTGTATTTTCGTTTTCCTTTTGGTTTTTTTATTTTTCTGCCTTATCTATCTTTTTTTACCTTTTAACATTTTTTTCTACCCTTTTGTTTTAAAAAATTTGTGATTTTTTGAATTCATGAAACCTTCTGAAATTAACGTCTTGCCTCGTTTTGCAATAAAACGAGGCGGGACGAACATCTTTCTTTTTCAAAAAAATTACATTTTCAAAGTGGCAAACACTTTTTGAATCCGAAAAAAATTCAAACTAATGAATGATTTTTAAATTCATGAAATATTTTAAAATGCATCTTTTTTCGAATTTGTGAACATTTCCAAATCCGCTGACAATTTTTAAAATTCATGTTTTTTTTCAAATTTGTGTTTTTATCGTTTCATGAACTTTTAAAAATTCACAAACAAATTTTGAATTCACGATTTTTTTTAATTCATGAAGGTTTTCAATTTGTATTTTAAAAATATTTGTGAACTTTTTTAATTCATGATTTTTTTACAATTTGTGAATTTTATTATTATCAATGTCAAACCTGCTAGCATATTCTGAAATATGTGAATTCTTTAAAACAATCATGAAGATTTTCGATTTAATAAATAGTTTTCAAATGCGTGAAATTTCTTGAAATATGTGAAAATTTTGAATTCGTGAACTTTTTTATATTTTTTACTAGATACAACCCATCAAACGATACATATCAGGGAAAACCCTATATGACGCATGTTGCTTCAAATTGCTATTGTAACGCACAGAGCGCAGGAGCTCGGCTGGCCAATTTTGACGTTTCTAAGTGTTGGATGCTGGTTTTTTTTTTCTTCCGTGCTTTTTTGTTTTCTCTGTGTTTTCTGATTTTTTTTTATTTCTTTCTTTCCATTATCTTTTTTTGTTTCATCTTTTATTTAATTTTTTCCATAAATTCACAAACTTCAGAAAATATTCAGAATTTCAGAAATTGATCATGTATTCAAATAATTTTCAAAATCCGGAAAGTATTCCGAATTTTAAAATTATTTGACATTAACAAAAAATGTGCATAATTTAAATTTTTTGATCACGTTTTGAAATAAAATGGTGTTTTGAAAAATGGAATCTGTGAATAAATGTTCGGAATTTCGCAATTTGTTGACAATTTTCAAGGAGTAGTCAGAAATTTTTAAAAATGTTGAATATTCAACGTTTGTTGACAAGTTATGCTAAGATGTTCCAAATTTTTATAAAAGTATTCATGTTTTCTAAAAAAATCATAAACTTCAGGAAAAAAAACATGTTTCCAAAAACTGATGACCTTTTTCAAAAGCTGATGCTATTGTAAACCCTCTTGCTATAGTACACCCAAGCTTTACGGTTAACCCGCCACGCTACAGTGGGCCCACCCAATCGTACCCACTGCGTGCGTCGCACCCTTATTGGATGCAACGAGCATTCAATAGAACCTCCACACATATCAGCGCCCCTCCTCCATCGTTTCCACACATATTTTGCATCATGCAAATGGGGAAATGCCCTTTGGTTCCCGGGTGCATATACACCTGATATGGTTTTTCTTTAAGTCAAAAAAGTTTAGAAGTTTTTTTAGAATAAACTTGATGTTTTGTTGCAATAGTATATAAATTTTCATGAATAAAAAACAATTACTTTCTTTGTATTTTGATTCTCGTGAAGTGTCCTTCCTTCCTACAACTAATAGGGAAAAATCGATGTTTTTATGGCTTTGGAACTGTCGTGGTAATTCCTCGACAGATGCCAACGGATGGCTAATCATGTAGGGGGTCAATAGAACGTTGTCGGGCTCTAGAAGCGGGAGTAGGCAAGACCTCAAACGACGACAGGTCTTACCCAGGTTCGGGGCTCTCCGTGGAGATAACAATCTAATCCTGCTCTGCAGGGTCTCCGCATCACTATGATCAATAGCAAATACAAGGTGACTCCCTGAGTTGTTCGGGCTAGAGGAGGAAGAAGGCTGCTAGCTCTACTTCTCCTTAGCTATGTGGGTGTGTGATGATCTAATGGGTTGAACCCTTTGCATGGGTGACCTTGGGGGGTTTATATAGGCCTACCCCCCAGGGGTATAATGGTAATCCGGCTGGTCGTAGGACCCGGCCGTCAGTGTCTCGGGGCTCCGGCTTCTCCGCCGACAGCTGGGGCCCGCCGCCTAGTGGGTCCCGCCGGCTGCCGTGAACTCGGCCGACAGGTAGGGCCCGTCGCGTGCGGGCCAGGGGGACCAGGCTGCATTGTAGCCTTGCCCCTGATGACGATGGCTTGGTCGGGGGCGCATGGCTACAGTACCGCCGCCTGGCGGGCGATCACTATAGCCACACCCCGTCACCTCTGGTTAATTGTGCACAGACTCCAAGGTGAGGGGCGGCCGCCTGCCAGGAGTCGGCCTCCCCTTGAAGCCTCCTGCTCAGGCCCTACCGTCTTTTGGGGATACGCGGGCTGGTGGGGCCCATCGCCTGCGGGCCACGCCGACCGTCCGTTGTGGGGGGATGGCCCTTCCTGACGTAGGCATCATCATGGGCCGCGTGGCTATAGTACCATGCCAGGTGAGGGGTGTCTGCCTGGTACGTCTGCACTGTGGCCACGTTCCATCCGGGATTCAGGGGTGTAGACTTTGAGGTGGCGATGGGCCGCCTTCCAGGAGTCGGCCCCAGCCCTCGCCGTCTTCCAAGGCGCGCCGCCCTCTAGGAAGTGGCCTGTCGGCTCCAGCCGGCCATGGAGGCCGGCCTTGCGACCAGTCGGACTGAAGGGCTAGGCTAGCCCCGATGTCTTGAAATCTGCAAAGGTGTGGATGAGGCTACCCGAGGTCTATTCCCCAGTAAGTAGTCCCCGAAGTTGGTGAGGTTCTACGGCTTGGGCAGCCAGAGAGTTTCAGTTGTTTCCCTCTTTAAGTGGCATTCCGCCTTCTGCTCCGTCCGCCAGGGAGGAGTCGGGCTGTAGGACCGAACATATGTCTAGAGGGGGGGTGATTAGACTTAGCCTTTTACCAATTTTAGTTCTTGGCAGATTTTAACAACTTAGGACAAGTCAAGCAATCTTAACACAATTCAAGCAAGCATGCAATGAGTATATAAGCAGCGGAAAGTAAAGCATGCAACTTGCAAGAATGTAAAGGGAGGGGTTTGGAGAGTGCAAACGCAATAGGAGACACGGATGTTTTTGTCGTGGTTCCGACAGGTGGTGCTATCGTACATCCACGTTGATGGAGAGTTCAACCCATGAAGGGTAACGGCTGTGCGAGTCCACGGAGGGCTCCACCCACGAAGGGTCCACGAAGAAGCTACCTTGTCTATCCCACCATGGCCATCGCCCATGAAAGACTTGCTCCACTAGGGTAGATCTTCATGAAGTAGGCGATCTCCTTGCCCTTACAAACTCCTTGGTTCAACTCCACAATCTTGTCGGAGGCTCCCAAGTGACACCTAAGCAATCTAGGATACACCACTCTCCAAAAGGTAATAGATGTTGTGTTGTTGATGAACTCCTTACTCTTGTGCTTCAAATGATAGTCTCCCCAACACTCAACTCACTCTCATAGGATTGGATTTGGTGGAAAGCAACTTGGGAAGGCTAGAGATCAAGATTCATATAGTAGGAATGGAATGTCTTGGTCTCAACACATGAGTAGGTGGCTCTCTCTCAGAAAATGGATAATCGAAGTGCAGGCATAATCTGATGGCTTCCCTCACGAATGAGGAGAGGGTGGAGGGGTATATATAGCCTCCACACGAAATCTAACCGTTGCACACATTACACCAAACTTGGTTGGACCGGATCAAAAATCTCAGTCGAACCGATTCAGTTCATATGTGACCGTTAGACAATTTCAGTGGGACCGACATGCATCTGGTAGGACCGATATCATTAGGGTTAGGGCATAACGTAATCTCAGTTGGACTGATTACTCAAACTCGGTTGGACCAACTTTGGTAATAAGCAAAGCAGAGAGTTGGTCAGGCAAACTCGGTGGGACCGATTCGCTCATCTCGGTGGGACCGAAGCGTTACGAAAAGGAAACAAAGAGTTTGCATTGCAGACTCGATGGGACCGATCGCTCATTTCAGTTGGACCGAAATGCTACAAAGGGAAACAGAGAGTTTGCAATCCCATCTCGGTGAGACCGAGATCCCTATAGGTGAGACCGGAAAGACTAGGGTTTCTGGCAGTGGCTATGTCAAATGAACTCGGTGGCGCCGGATAGATCAAATCGGTGGGGCCGAGTTTGACTTTAGGTTTGGGACATATATGGATATGAGAAAGTGGTTGAGGGCTTTGGAGCATATCACTAAGCATTTTGAGCAAGCAAGCCATTAAGCAACACCTCATCCCCTTTTAATAGTATTGGCTTTCCTATAGACTCAATGTGATCTTGGATCACTAAAATGGAAAATGTAGAGTCTTGGACTTTGAAGCTTGAGCCAATCTTTTGTCCTTAGCATTTTGATGGGTCCACATTCCTTATCCATGCCATGCCAATCATTGAACTATCCTGAAATATTTATCTTGTAATGGCATTAGTTCAATGAGCTATATGTTGTAAATCATTGCCAAAACCACCCAGGGATAGTTGCACTTTCACGGGCGCCAGGAGTCGGAAGCGGTCGCGGCCACCTGGTAGAATTCGAATAGTCATGGTGGGGGCCAGGTTGTGTGTCGGCTGGGCGACAGGCTCGCCGCCCGCTGCCTACCCGCCATGCAGTGCCTTGCGGCCAGGTCGGCCTGCCAGCCCACGCATGTGACGGGACCTCGCCGCAGGCCCAGGCCCGCCACTACAGGGCCTCGGCTCGCGCGCGACACTGCAGTCGGGGCGGACGATTTCTCTTCCCAAGGCAGTTAATACACGCCTTTAAGGCACAGAAGTCACGGGGTCATGGGGGAGTGGCCGCAGTTAATCCCACGCTCCCCCACGTCTCGCCCCCTTGGCTCTGCCGCCATGGGGCTATAAGTAGGGGGAGGGGGCGACAGAACGCACGCACGCCCTCCTCTCCCTCTTTCTCACTTCTTTTTCCTTGATGCCGCTGCGCCTTCTTTCCCTTGCCGGAGTGCTGCTGTGGCTCGCCGTCACCGAGCTTCTCTTCATCGCTGCCGCCTCGTGCCACTGCTGAGCTCAAAGACCATGGCACTCAGCGGCCACGCCGGTGATTGGGACAGCTCCACCGTCCACGAGGATCACATCCAGTTCCTTCACGAGACGCGGCGCCTCCCTCACCATACCAACGTCGAGTAGGGATGGCAATGGGTAGGGTATGGGCGGGTACAACCTCCTTCTACCCAAACCCATACCCGTAGAAACTTTCTATACCCACCCACTTCAATACCCATGCATATAAACTGACACCCATGCCCATACCCATCGGGTATCCTGTACCCAATGGGTATCCATTGGGTACAATATATAGCATTCAAATTCTTAAGAGGTAGAGACATGAGTTCAAAATTCAAGTGGTCATGGTAGAGCAGTATGGCATGGATGCGGCCTCCTCCGGTGGGTGGCCTCTTGGAGGCATCAGGGGAGTATGAGAAACGGTTGGTGGAAGACTAACGCAGTGGAAGGCAGTGGTGGGAATTGGGGATCGCTGGATCGAGAGTTCGACAAGAGTCTGGTAGCGAAGAGTCTATATTTCATATTTTTGAGGAGTCACAAAGGACGTAGGAGGAGTGGCAAGCAGGTGATTATGCACCTATGAGCTATGACTTGGGTAAGGAATACAAGATTTAGGGTTGGACCATATGAGTTTGATGTTAACCCCACATGTTATAGGAGTTATTTTCATTTATTAATTTTTTCTGGGTATCCATTGGGTTACCCATGGGCACAATTTCTTACCCATGCCCTACCCATATATTTTGCGGGTATGGGTACCCATTATCCGTGGGTACAAAATCTCTCCAAGTCTTGCCCATACTTATTGTTTTCGGGTAGGGTACCCGCGGGTACCCATACCCATGGGCAAAACTTCAATCCAAGGTGCGTCTCCCCCCTGCCAGGGAGATCTCTCTGGCGCCGGAAGACGGCGAGTACGTCATCTTCCGGTCGCATTTCCTTCGCGACTTCGGCCTTCTAGAGAGCGGGTTTCTCCGCTCTCTCATGGATTTCTATGGAGTGCAGCCCCACCACCTCACGCTGAACACGGTGTTGCTGCTCTCCGCCTTCGTTACTCTCTGCGAGGGCTACCTCGGCACTCTGCCCACACTCAAGCTATCGACGGAGCTCTTCTACCTCAAGCTTGGCACCGCCACCAAGGGTGAGGCGGCGTAATGTGGAGCATGTGGCATGGTGCGGCGCACCGGGACCGGGGGCGGGGCTCGCTTCCCGGCGATCGCCCTGCTGCAGTCGGCCAAACTATGGCAGAGGTCCTACTTCTATGTCGAGAACCTCCAACCGTCGTGGAACTACATCAACTTGCTGGCTTACGCAGCCGGCCCGCCTGCTGAGCCCCGTGCCAACTGGAGCTTCCGGCCGAAGACTCTGTCGATCCTCTCGGCCAGCGCCCTCGCCATGCTCTAGGTGATGCTGGACTTGGAGCGCCTCAAGGTCTCCGACTTGCTGGCCGCCTTCGTGGAGTTCCCGATGTTGCCTCTTCAAGGTCGGCCCCACATCATCAGCGCCATGAGTGGGCGCTGGGATCCGTCCCGGATGTCCACCAAGGAGATGACGGTCTCGGAGATCGTCCGGCTGGTGAACCACATCTCTGAATGCAAGTTGCCGGAGTCGGAGTGGAAGTTTGGCAAGCCACCATACAGCCGGGCCAACGCGCCGCCTATGGTAAGTCCTTTGCTCTCTCTTTTTTCTCTTTGTTGGTCCGAGCTCTTCCCGCCGCCTGAGCAGTCGGCCATGGTGCAGTACTTCCCGGGCCAGACGGCCATCCAGCTGGCTCCGGGTGAGGAGTTCCTGCCTGACCGGTCGGTAAGCGACGAGGGCGACCCCGACTTGGGGGCGGCCGCCATGGAGAAGGACGACGCCACATGCGGTGGTGGAGCGGAAGCAGGCGACTTCTTCGAAGGTAGCCTGGGGAGTGGCCGGACGATGACGCGGAAGACAATGAACCGCGCAGCAACCACCGCATCGATTGGGCGGGCACCAGTTCTTTGGATGCGCCGACTACGACAGCCGGTGCGCCGAAGCACCGGGCTGAGAGCGGGCTCTACGGCAGCCGGCCTAAGAAGCCGAAGACCTCGACCACCGCGACCAAGCGGCAAGAGGCTGCTGCGAGGGCGGCCCGGTACCATAGGGTCTCGAAGCCGCGCCCGGTGGTGTCTGTGTAAGTACCTCTGACTCTCCTTTTGTTGTTTTTCGTTTGTTTCTTCTTTGCTTTTTCTTCAATGCTCTTTCCTGCTTGCTTGAACAGGGCCCCGTTGTCCCTCTCGTGAGCCCCGGCTGCTTCGATGGTTGGGGCGGCCGACAGCTCTGCTGCCCCCCGCCATGTGGACCTGCTTGCCGACCTCCAGGAGGCTACAGAGAGGAACGCGCAAGAGGCGCGCGAGGAGCGGGAGGAGGCGGCCAGGGCAGCGCAGGCGGAGGCCGGTGCTGTGGCCAAGGCGCGGGTCGAGGCGGCGAACAAGGAGCAGGCGGACGCGGCCGCCAAGGTGCTGGAGGCGGAGGCGTTCCGCGGTCAGGCCTTCGGGCCCGTCGACTCGCAGCACCCGGAGCTGCCTGCACTGGAAGTCCCGAAGCCGGCTGGCGTGGCCGGCGTTGTCCAGCCGTCCATGGAGAGGGAGGGAGGCGGCCCCGTGCTTGGGGAAGAGGTGGTTCCGCCCGCGCCGACTAACGACACGTAGGTCGGCCAGCCCAAAGGGCCACAGGCGGCGCCGTCTGACGGCAGGCTGACGATGGGGCCGCTTCTCATGGTCCGCATCCCGGCACGCCAGCGCCCAGCGAAGGCGAGCTCGGTGTCGCGGCTGATGGAGGTCGGAGCCTCCAGCTCGGCGGTGCCCGATGTTGAGGCCATTAGTGCCAACACATCGGACTAGGCATCTCGTGGTGGTGGCGGCGTCCTGAACGTGTCGGTGCAGGACGTCCAGACCCAGCTTGCAGCCCAAGGCGCCGCCCTCCAGAAGTGCGTGCAGGGGTTCCTGACGACGCGAGTGGTTGTCCGGGTACACGCTTGTTTTTTGTCTTTGTCTTCTCACAATCTTCCGTGGGGGGCGCGCCAGCGCACCCACTGGGTGTAGCCCCCAAGTTCTGGGTCGGTTGCTGAGCAGGCGGCTCGGAACTTCAAGGTGAGTTCCGAGTGATAACTTATTTTCTACTCTTCCTTTGTCCTTACTTCAGGACTACCACAACCTCCGCGTAGCCGCCTACAACTCCCACATCAAGGAACTGGCCAAGTGGGCCAGTGACTTGAACGAGAGCCGAAGTAAGCATTCCACCTTTCTTCTCACGGGGGCGCGTTAGCGCACCCGCTGGGTGTAGCCCCCAAGATTAGGGCCGACTGCTGAGTAGTCGGACCGGATCTTCCGGCAACTACCATCTTATTTTTTTCTTGTTGATGCTGATGTCTTCTTCTTTATCTTTGCAGAGGCGGCTGCTGCACTGCAGCAGCGCTTGGGCGAGGTCGAGACCGAGCTCTGTGCCAAGGAGCTAGAGTGCAGCCAGGCGGTGCAGGAGTGCGAGCGCCTAACCAAGGAGCTGGCGGACCAGGCGGAGCGGCACAAGGCAGAGCTCCAGAAGCTGAAGGACGGCGAGGACCTTCTCGAGGCCGAGTTTGAGACTCAACATTCGAACTGGGCCGAGAAGGATAAGTTCCTGAACACCGACTATGAGGAGATCGAGGACATGATCGACGGTAAGTTGTTCTCTTCTTCTTGAGTGGTTGTCGACTACTGAGGGGGCGACTTCTATTTTCTCATATTTTGATCTTTTTCCTTCTCAGAATACTTCCCGGACTACTCCGTCGCCGTCACCCAGGCCATCGAGGTGCGACGCACGAGCGAAGGGCGGCGGGCGTGGACATCGCGCCCAACGCGCCTCGTAGCCTCGGCGAGCAGCTCCTGGCCGTCAATACGCACCTGCAGCCGGCTGCTACGTCTTGAGCTTGCGTTGGTTTTCCTTAAAGAGGAAAGGGTGATGCAGCATGGTAGCGTAAGTATTTCCCTCAGTTTTTGAGAACCAAGATATCAATCCAGTAGGAGGCTCCTCAAAAGTCCCACGCACCTACACAAATAAACAAAGAACTCGCAACCAACACGATAAAGGGGTTGTCAATCCCTTCACGTCCACTTGCGAAAGTGAGATCTGATAGAGATAATATGATAAGATAAATATATTTTTGGTATTTTATGGTACAGATTGGAAAAGTAAAGATGCAAATAAAAGTAGATTGAAAGTGTATATGATAAAAGATAGACCCGAGGGCCATAGGTTTCACTAGAGGCTTCTCTCAAGATAGCATAAGTATTACGGTGGGTGAACAAATTACTATCGAGCAATTGATAGAAAAGCGAATAATTATGAGATTATCAAGGCATGATCATGTATATAGGCATCATGTCCGTGACAAGTAGACCGACTCCTGCCTGCATCTACTACTATTACTCCACACATCAACCGCTATCCAGCATGCATCTAGAGTATTAAGTTCATAAGAACAGAGTAACGCTTTAAGAAAGATGACATGATGTAGAGGGATAAACTCATGCAATATGATATAAACCCCCATCTTTTTATCCTCGATGGCAACAATACAATACGTGCCTTGTTGCCCCTGCTGTCACGGGGAAAGGACATCGCAAGATTGAACCCAAAGCTAAGCACTTCTCCCATGGCAAGAAAGACCAATCTAGTAGGCCAATCCAAACTGATAATTCGAAGAGACTTGCAAAGATAACTCAATCATACATAAAAGAATTCAGAAGAGATTCAAATATTTCTCATAGATAAACTTGATCATAAACCCACAATTCATTGGATCTCGACAAACACACGACAAAAAGAGTTACATCAAATAGATCTCCAAGAAGAGGAAGGAGAACATGGTATTGAGATCCAAAAAGAGATAAGAAGCCGTCTAGATAATAACTATGGACCCGAAGGTCTGTAGTAAACTACTCACAACTCATCGGAGGGGCTATGGTGTTGATGTAGAAGCCCTCCATGCTGGATTCCCCCTCCGGCAGAGCGCTGGCGACGGCTCCAAGATGTGATCTTGCGGATACAGAAGGTTACGGTGGTGGAAATATTTCTTCGGTGGCTCCCCTGATGGTTTCGGGGTATATGAGTATATATATAGGAGGAAGAAGTAGGTCGGTGGATGCCCGAGGGGCCCATGAGACAGGAGGCGCACCCTCCACCCTCGTGGCCGCCTCGGGAGCTTCTTGACTTGCACTCCAAGTCCTCTAGATCACGTTCGTTCCAAAAATCACGCTCCCGAAGGTTTCATTCCGTTTGGACTCCGTTTGATATTCCTTTTCTTCGATATACTGAAATAGGCAAAAAAACAGCAATACGGGTTGGGCCTCCGGTTAGTAGGTTAGTCCCAAAAATGATATAAAAGTGTAAAGTAAAGCCCATAAACATCCAAAACAGGTAATATAATAGCATGGAACAATCAAAAATTATAGATACGTTGGAGACGTATCACCGGCCCATCGGATGATCCATCGTCTGCAACGTGTCGGTGCTGGCCGCCCTCCGGCCAGGTGCTCGGATTCCACACTCCCCTGGCCGGACCGCCGACTGGCTGGAGGCCATAGTCGGCCCCTTTGAGGCCTGGAAGGGCGCCGCGGCTCAGGCGGGTGCTCGGACGGCCTTGGAGTTCGCCAAGGCGTGGTACCCCAACTTGGACCTGACCCAACTGGCCACCTTCCGGCTGGAGGCCGGTCCGGAGCTAGAGGAGGTGGGCCCTGAGCTCACCCGGATTTTGGCGGCGCTCGCCGACTACACCAACACTACCGTCTTTGTCCCCAACATGATGCTAATGGCAATGAGGTGATGCCCAGCTGGTTTGGGTTGGACCCCACCCGTGAGCAGGACTCGGCGGAGGAAATCGCCTCCAGCGATGAGGGCAATGACGACGACGAGTTTGAGGGAGACGAGGACGACGTGCCGGAGGACGGAACGGGCGGCCAGCCTCAGTCTGATCAGGCTTCGACCAGCGAGCCGCGGGTGGCTACGCCAATTGCCGCCGATGCCTACCAAGCCGAGACCAACCAGACGGCCGCTCCACCATCTGGCACCACTACCTCCGCCGACCCCTCAAACCCATCTGCTTCTCCTCTGGTCTAGGCATCCACATTTATCTTGTCTTGTCCTATCCTGTGATCTCTTTGAATAATTATTTTAAGTGCACGCAACTCCACCCACTTGGGGTGTAATTTTAAACTTTATGGATCCTGGCCTCGGGCCTTTTGCAATGTACATAAGTTTAAATTCTTTTTCGTTTTTTGCTTTTCTCTCTTTGGCTTTCTGTTGTGCCGTGTTTCCTCGGCCGCCTCCCTGCCAGCCGGATAGCCGCTCTATGGTCTGTGGCTAGGTCAGGGACTTGGTCGTTCTATAGAACGGGCAAGTTACTTGGGCCGCATAGAGTGTAGCTTGATCGAGCGAGAAGCCGGTCTGCCGACTGCTGAGCAGATGGACGAGGGAGGCGGAGGGCTGACTAGGCCTAAGTTAGCGCTCTTCCTTAGTCAATTTTCGTGTGGGCGACCGTTCCAGCCTTTAGCTCCCGCCAGTCGGACAGCCGCGCTGCGAGCTGTGACTTAGGAGCGGGGAGAGGGCTTTCAGTGTTGGCACACTACTAGTCGGCTCCGGCTGGTGCGAACTTAGGCCAAGACGACGAGCCCCCGGGTCGGCTGAACGGAACCCGGACGGGGCTGGAATAAAAAAACTCAAGTCATGGCATAAGCTTAGCTCATAGATAGATAAAAGGTAGCCCCCGAGTGCACCTCGTGGGACCTGAGGTCTTTTACTTAATACAAAAGTTAGCATGGTACATATGCTCGAATCAACTGTAAAATGAGCAGAGCAGATTTGCATTCCATGGCCGCTCCGTCTCTTCACTGGTTGTGCATCTCTTGCGCGCCCTGGGCTTCTGGGCGTCGATGAGGTAGTACGAGTCATTGCCCAGGGCCTTACTGATGATGAAGGGGCATTCCCAAGGTGACGTGAGCTTGTGTTGTCCGGCTGATCGCTGGATCAGGCGGAGCACAAGGTCGCCCTCACGAAAAGAACACGGCCTGACCTTCTTATTGTGGTAGCGGTGTAGGCTCTATTGGTAGATGGCGTACCGGCTGCATGCTACCAGTCGGACCCCTTCCAGCAGGTCGACCCCGTCTTCTCGTGCCTCTTTGGCCTCCGCCTTCGTGTACATGGTGACCCGAGGCAAGTCGAACTTGATATTTGTAGGGATGATAGCCTCGGCACCGTACACGAGGAAGAAGGGCGTGAAGCCGGTTGATCTATTTGGCATGGTCCAAAGGCTCTAGAGGACAGCCACCAGCTCGTTGATCCAGCATCCCACCGACCGCTCTAGCGGCGCGATTAGGCGGGGCTTGATGCCGGACAAGATGAGGCCGCTTGCTCGCTCCACCTGGCCGTTTGACTGTGGGTGGGCAACGGATGCTAAGTCCAATCGGATGCCCTGATTCGCACAGAAACGGGCCAAGGCGCCTTTGGCAAAGTTGGTGTCGTTGCCAGTGATGATGCTGTGAGGAACGCCATATCTGACAGTGATATCGGTGATGAATGTGACACCAGTCAGACCATTTAGTTTCTTGATTGGTTTTGCTTCTATCCACTTGGTGAACTTGTCCACGGCGACTAGCAGATGGGTCATGCCGCCATGTGCCGTCTTGAATGGGCCTACCATATCCAAACCCCACACGGCAAAGGGCCAGGTGATGGGGATGGTCTTGAGGGCGGAGGCTGGCAGGTGTTGCTTGGTGCTGAACATCTTGCACGCCTTGCACTTCTTGACTAACTCTTTGGCATCATCCAAAGCAGTCGACCAGAAGAAGCCATGGATGAAAGATTTGGCCACGAGGGATCTAGAGGCGGCATGGTGGCCGCATTCGCCTTGATGTATATCTCTGAGGATCTCCATGCCTTTCTCTGGTTCTACGCAGCACTGGTGGACGCAAGTCACACTCCGCCTTGTGAGCTCTTGATTGACAATGATGTAGGCGCCCTCTCTGCGCTAGATCTATCTGGCTAGCACCTGGTCGGTTGGCAACACGCGACTGACCAAATATTCGCAGATGGGCTGCACCCAAGATGGGGCCGCCACCACTGTGAACACATCGACTGGTACGAGGGGGTCCGGGTTGGGAGGCGGCAGGCTGTGGCCGGTGATACGTCTCCAACGTATCTATAATTTATAAAGCATTCATGCTATTATATTATCTATTTTGAATGATTATGGGCTTTATTATACACTTTTATATTACTTTTGGGACTAACCTATTAACCGGAGGCCCAGCCCATATTGTTGTTTTCTTGCCTATTTCAGTGTTTTGAAGAAAAGGAATATCAAACGGAGTCCAAACGGAATGAAACCTTCGGGGGCGTGATTTTTGGAATGAAAATGATCTAGGAGACTTGGAGTTCACGTCAGAGAAGCTTCGAGGAAGCCACGAGGGTGGGGGCACCCTCCCCCCTACTGGGCGCGCCCCCTGTCTCGTGGGCCCTTCGAGCGTCCCCCGGCCGACTTCTTTCACCTATATATCTCAATATACCATGAAAACATCAAAACAGAAGATAGATCGGGAGTTCCACCGCCGCAAGCCTCTGTAGCCACCAAAACCCAATCGGCACCCTGTTCCGGCACCCTGTCGGAGGGGGGATCCCTCACCAGTGGCCATCTTCATCATCCTGGCGATCTCCATGACGAGGAGGGAGTAGTTCATCATCGGGGCTGAGGGTATGTACCAATAGCTATGTGTTTGATCTCTCTCTCTCTCTGTCGTGTTCTTGAGGTGATACGATCTTGATGTATCGCGAGCTTTGCTATTATAGTTGGATCTTATGATGTTTCTCCCCCTCTACTCTCTTGTAATAGATTGAGTTTTCCCTTTGAAGTTATCTTATCGGATTGAGTCTTTAAGGATTTGAGAACACTTGATGTATGTCTTGCCGTGCTTATCTGTGGTGACAATGGGATATTCACGTGATCCACTTGATGTATGTTTTGGTGATCAACTTGCGGGTTCCGCCCATGAACCTATGCATAGGGGTTGGCACACGTTTTCGTCTTGACTCTCCGGTAGAAACTTTGGGGCACTCTTTGAAGTACTTTGTGTTGGTTGAATAGATGAATCTAAGATTGTGTGATGCATATCGTATAATCATGCCCACGGATACTTGAGGTGACAATGGAGTATCTAGGTGACATTAGGGTTTTGTTGATTTGTGCCTTAAGGTGTTATTCTAGTACAAACTCTATGATAGATTGAACGGAAAGAATAGCTTCATGTTATTTTACTACGGACTCTTGAATAGATAGATCAGAAAGGATAACTTTGAGGTGGTTTCATACCCTACCATAATCTCTTCGTTTGTTCTCCGCTATTAGTGATTTTGGAGTGACTCTTTGTTGCATGTTGAGGGATAGTTATATGATCCAATTATGTTATTATTGTTGAGAGAACTTGCACTAGTGAAAGTATGAACCTTAGGCCTTGTTTCACCGCATTGCAATACTGTTTACGCTCACTTTTATCATTAGTTAACTTGCTGTTTTTATTATTTCAGATTACAAATACCTTTATCTACCATCCATACTGCACTTGTATCACCATCTCTTCGCCAAACTAGTGCACCTATACAATTTACCATTGTATTGGGTGTGTTGGGGACACAAGAGACTCTTTGTCATTTGGTTGCAGGGTTGCTTGAGGGAGACCATCTTCATCCTACGCCTCCCACGGATTGATAAATCTTAGGTCATCCACTTGAGGGAAATTTGCTACTGTCCTACAAACCTCTGCACTTGGAGGCCCAACAACGTCTACAAGAAGAAGGTTGTGTAGTAGACATCAAGCTCTTTTCTGGTGCCGTTGCCGGGGAGGTGAGTGCTTGAAGGTATATCTTTAGATATTGTAATCTAATCTTTTTGTTTCTTGTTTTATCACCAGTTTAGTCTATAAAATAAAACTACAAAAAATGGAATTGAGTTTGTCTCATACGCTTCATCTTTTTAATATCTTTCGTGAGAATGATGGAAAGGAAAATTGTGCTCAAGTGCTAGAAGAAGAAATCTATAAAATGTTTTGCACTAAGTCTTTGAATGATGAGCATGATTGCGATGTTGTTAGTATGAACTCTTTGAATATCCATAGTACTAATGATGATTGCACTAGTTATGATGAAAATATCTCTTATAAGCATGTCGATTTTTGTGGAGTGAATTGGGTTTGCAAGTACACAGCAAATAGGGAAAATAGATATTGCAAGAGGCATAAGAATTTAGAAACTAAATGGTTGCGATAAAGGCTTAATGTTGGTGCTGAAAATTTAAAATATCTCCGCCGTACTTGTGAACTTTGCAATGAACATGGTCATTTAAATCTCCGATGCAAATTGTTTCATGATCGTATCGTGTCCAAAAATTGTGATGATTTGATTTCCCTTGCACATCATAATGAACTTAGTTTGCTTTTGGGTTATGAAGAATTGAAACATGCAACTAAGCATATTCCAGAATTTAACCTTGAGAACTTTATTGATATTGATCTAGAGAAGATTTATATGTATTGTACGGTGAATTGCAATCCTTATATTGCCAATTACCTAAAGAAAAGAAAACAAATAGAAGATGAAGATAATACTAATGAAAGGGAAGAGACTTCCCATTATCCTCCTATTATTTCTTATGATGAATCAGGTATTGAGGAGGAGCCTTCTATTCAACCAATCTCATCAATAAGGAGCTCAAAGAAGAGGGTTGAACCCACACATGATGTGAGGAAGAAAAAGAAAAAATGGAGAAGCAAAGGTTAAAAGGTATCCCTCCCAAATGATGTTGCTCCTACTACTCATTGTGATGATGATAATTGCTATACTATTGGTGATATCCATACTATTAATGATGAGAGTGATTATGCTTATGATATGAAAAGGCCCAAGCTTGGGGAAGCTATGTTTGATGAGGATGAAATGTTTGAGAATATATTTGCTGAAATTAATGTTTGTCCCAAGCTTGGGGATTCTACGTTTAATGAAGATGATATTTTCAGCCTCCCAAGTTTTGATATGCAAAGTTGTTATGATGATAGCATGCCTCTTACCTATGATGACTATATTGATGAAAGTGGGTTTGGAAGAGTGTCAACTTTAGGAAGTAATGATCCCGCTAATTTGGAGGAAGTTGAACCTTATTGTGATGAATATGAAAGTGTATTTGGAAGAGTGTCAACTTTATTTAGTGATGATTCCACTATCTTGAAAGAGGTTTCAATCGATTATGATGAGAACAAAGTTGCTACTTATGATGATTATTGTGATGAAACTTATGCTATAAAAATTAGTGATGATTATATTTATAAAACTTGTCATGATTATGATTACCCTTTTTCTGAACATTACTCCTTTAATGTGGAAATTATTTATAGTATTCAAGTCTCTTATGACACTCCCACCATTCCGAATGAGAAGATTTGCTTATGTGGAGAGTAATAAAATTTTCTATGCTTGTAGATCGTGAAAAGAATACTTTAGGTGCTAGTTATATTGTTGAATTCATTCATGATGCTACTGAAAATTATTATGAGGGAGGAATATATGCTTGTAGGAATTGCAATAATATCAAGTTTTTTCTCTATGTGCTTAAAGTTTTGAAGTTATGCTTGTTTTGCCTTCCTATGCTAGTTGATTATTTTTCCCATAAGTTGTTTGCTCACAAAATCCCTATGCATAGGAAGTCGGTTAGGCTTAAATGTGCTAGTCATATTCTTCATGATTCTCTCTTTATGTTTCAATTCTTATCTTTTATGTGAGCATCATTGAAATCATCATGCCTAGCTAGAGGCATTAAAGAAAAGCGCTTGTTGGGAGACAACCCAATATTTACCCTTACAGTTTTTGTGTGTCCACATGATTATGCTACTGTATTAATGATGTTTTATAGTTTTTGTTTCAATAAAGTTCCAAGTAGAGCCTTTGGGAAGACTTGGGTGAAGTCTATATGATCTTGCTGTAAAAAACAGAAACTTTAGCGCTCACGAGATTAGCTGCCATTTTTTACTGGAGAGAGATTTTAGGTTGATTCTTTTTGCAGATGGTTAATAGACAAATTCCTCAGGTCCACCAGTTTATTTAAAAATTTGTGGAGTCACAGAAGTATTCGAATGATACATATTACTACAGACTGTTCTGTTTTTGACAGATTCTGTTTTCATTGTGTTGTTTGCTTATTTTGATGAATCTATGAGTAGTATCGGAGGGTATGAACCATAGAGAAGTTGTAATACAGTAGGTTTAACACAAATATAAATAAATAATGAGTTAATTACAGTACCAAAAGTGGTGATTTATTTTCTTATACTACGGAGCTTACGAGTTTTGTTTTGAGTTTTGTGTTGTGAAGTTTTCAAGTTTTGGGTGAAGATTCGATGGACTATGGAATAAGGAGTGGCAAGATCCTAAGCTTGGGGATGAACAAGGAAACCCAAGGTAATATTCAAGGACAACCAAGAGCCAAAGCTTGGGGATGCCCCGGAAGGCATCCCCTCTTTCGTCTTTGTTCATCGGTAACTTTACTTGGAGCTATATTTTTATTTACCACATGATATGTGTTTTGCTTGGAGCATCATTTTATTTTGTTAGAATTTGATTTATTTTATTTGGAATAATATTTTGCATCTATATTTTCAATAAAAATGTCAAGGATAGCCTTTACCATGCTTATTTTGCAAGTATACATGTTGCTGTTTGAAAACAGAAAGTTTACCGCTGTTGCAAAAATTCCCTAGAAAAGTTAGAGAGCGATATAATGTTGAATCTTTTTGCATAATGAGATATGATAAATCTTCTACAGCGTAGTATTTTTCTTATAATTTTTGGAGTTAGGTAAGTATGATGAATCTTGCATTCTTTACAGACTATACTGTTTTGGCAGATTGCTGTTATGTTTGCATATGTTTGCTTGTTTAATGATTCTATTTGAGGATAGGAGTATTAAATATGCAGAGACATTTAGTATTACATGTTGAATAATAATGTTAGTGATTTGTTACAGTAGAAAATGATAAGGTTTTTGCATTGTTTTATACTAACTTATCTCACGAGTTCTTGTTGAGTTTTGTGTGGATGAAGTTTTTGAGATTTAGGGAAACCGTGATATGAAAGGAATTAAGGAGACAAAAAAGCTCAAGCTTGGGGATGCCCAAGGCACCCCAAGATAACATTCTAAGAAGTCTCAAGCATCCAAGCTTGGGGATGCCCTGGTAGGCATCCCACCTTTCTTCTTCAACAATTATCGGTTAGTATCGGTTGAACCTAAGTTTTTGCTTCTTCACATGAGTCGTGCTATCCTTGCAATGTCATTTTATTTTGCTTTGCTTTCTGTTTGAATATAATACCAAGATCTGAAAATCTTAAATGAGAGAGAGTCTTCAAATAGTTGCATAATTATTTAACTACTCATTGATATTCACTTATATCTTTTTGGAGTAGTTTTTCATTTACTCGTGTGCTTCACTTATATCCTGTGAGTAAATGGTTGAATGAGTTGAATGTCATAAATCTAAAATTGTATATGTTTCATATGCTTATCCCATGGGGAGTAATGACTTCACATCTAAGAAGTAGAGGTTGTAAATTTATTGAATGTTAGCAAGCATTGTATTGGTCATTCGAACAATTCATGAAAGAATATTGAAGGAAGAGAGATTTCACATATAAATATACTATCTTGGACATCTTTTATAGTTGTGAGCACTCATTAAGTATGACATGCTAAAGAGTTGATGTTGGACAAGGAAGACAACGTAATGGGTTATGTTTTCTCACATCTCAGTTAAAGTATATTGTCATGGATCATTCAAACATGTTGAGCTTGACTTTCCCCCTCATGCTAGCCAAAATTCCTTGCACCAAGTAGAGATACTACGTGTGCTTCCAAATATCCTTAAACCCAGTTTTTGCCATGAGAGTCCACCATACCTACCTATGGATTGAGTAAGATCCTTCAAGTTTTCATCGGTGCATGCAATAAAAATTGCTCTCTAAATATGTATGACTTATTAGTGTGAAGAAAATAAGTTTTATACGATCTTGTTATGGAAGCAATAAAAGCGACGGACTGCATAATAAAGGTCCATATACAAGTGGCAATATAAAGTGACGTTCTTTTGCGCTAAGATTTTGTGCATCCAACCATAAAAGCGCATGACAACCTCTACTTCCCACTGCGAAGGGCCTATCTTTTACCTTATGTCTTTTACTTTATGCAAGAGTCAAGGTGATCTTCACCTTTCCCTTTTTCATTTTATCCTTTGGCAAGCACCTCGTGTTGGAAAGATCCTGATATATATATCCAATTGGATGTAAGTTAGCATGAACCATTATTGTTGACATCACAAAAAGGTGAATACATTGGGAGGCAACACTATAAGCCCCTATCTTTCTCAGTGTTCGATTAAAACTTCATAACCACAAGTATTGCGTGAGTGTTAGCAATTGTAGAAGACTATATGATAGTTGAGTATGTGGAGTTTGCTAAATCAAAGCTCTGACATGGACCCTTCCTGAAAATAAGATGAGTTGGAATTGTTTGATGACTGAGAATAAAGTTTGCTAGTTTTCAAGAAAGTTTATGGTCTATGCTTTAACATGTGAATAGCTTGTTACTTGATCGTGAGAAGTTTTATGAGATGAACTACTGTTATGACATATAAACATGCTAGAAAAGATGATTGAAATTATCATTGATCAAACTTGTGCACCTGCTAGCATTCACACTTCATAAATTCTTTCTTTTATCATTTACCTACTCGAGGACGAGCAGGAATTAAGCTTGGGGATGCTGATACGTCTCCAACGTATCTATAATTTATGAAGCATTCATGCTATTATAACATATGTTTTGAATGATTATGGGCTTTATTATATACTTTTATATTACTTTTGGGACTAACCTATTAACCGGAGGCCCAGCCCATATTTTTGTTTTCTTGCCTATTTCAGTGTTTTGAAGAAAAGGAATATCAAATGGAGTCCAAACGGAATGAAACCTTTGGGAGCGTGATTTTTGGAATGAACATGATCCAGGAGACTTGGAGTTCCTGTTAGATAAGCTTTGAGGAAGCCACGAGGGTGGGGGCGCCGCCCCCCCCCCCTACTGGGCGCCCCTGTCTCGTGGGCCCCTTGAGCATCCCCCGACCGACTTCTTTCACCTATATATCTCCATATATCCCGAAAACATCGAAATAGAAGATAGATCGGGAGTTCCGCTGCCGCAAGCCTCTGTAGCCACCAAAACCCAATCGGGACCCTATTCCGGCACCCTGCCGGAGGGGGGATCCCTCACCGGTGGCCATCTTCATCATCTTGGTGATCTCCATGACGAGGAGGGAGTCGTTCACCCTCGGAGCTGAGGGTATGTACCAGTAGCTATGTGTTTGATCTCTCTCTCTTGTGTTCTTGAGGTGATACGATCTTGATGTATCGCGAGCTTTGCTATTATAGTTGGATCTTATGATGTTTCTCCCCCTCTACTCTCTTGTAATGGATTGAGTTTTCCATTTGAAGTTATCTTATCGGATTGAGTCTTTAAGGATTTGAGAACAGTTGATGTATGTCTTGTCGTGCTTATCTGTGGTGACAATGGGATATTCACGTGATCCACTTGATGTATGTTTTGGTGATAAATTTGCGGGTTCCGCCCATGAACCAATGCATAGGGGTTGGCACATGTTTTTGTCTTGACTCTCCGGTAGAAACTTTAGGGCACTCTTTGAAGTACTTTGGGTTGGTTGAATAGATGAATCTGAGATTGTGTGCATATCGTATAATCATGCCCACGGATACTTGAGGTGACAATGGAGTATCTAGGTGACATTAGGGTTTTGATTGATTTGTGTCTTAAGGTGTTATTCTAGTACGAACTCTATGATAGATTGAACAGAAGGAATAGCTTCATGTTATTTTACTACGGACTCTTGAATAGATAGATCAGAAAGGATAACTTTGAGGTGGTTTCGTACCCTACCATAATCTCTTCGTTTGTTCTCTGCTATTAGTGATTTTGGAGTGAATCTTTGTTGCATGTTGAGGGATAGTTATATGATCCAATTATGTTATTATTGTTGAGAGAACTTGCACTAGTGAAAGTATGAACCTTAGGCCTTGTTTCACCGTATTGCAATACCATTTACGCTCACTTTTATCATTAGTTAACTTGCTGTTTTTATAATTTCAGATTACAAATACCTTTATCTACCATCCATATTGCACTTGTATCACCATCTCTTCGCCGAACTAGTGCACCTATACAATTTACCATTGTATTGGGTGTGTTGGGTACACAAGAGACTCTTTGTTTGGTTGCAGGGTTGCTTGAGAGAGACCATCTTCATCCTATGCCTCCCACGAATTGATAAACCTTAGGTCATCCACTTGAGGGAACTTTGCTAATGTCCTACAAACCTCTGCACTTGGAGGCCCAACAACGTCTACAAGAAGAAGGTTGTGTAGTAGACATCAGCCGGCCGCTCCGGATGGTGCTGATGAAGTCCCCTGGCTGACTGCAGCAGCCCCTGGGCCGCCTGATGGGAGTGCTGGGTCGGGTGCTGGTGCTGCAGCCCCCGGGCCACTTGGTGAAGTCCCCGAGCCGGATCCGGCTGCTCCTAGGGCAGTCGGCACGAAGATGGAGTCGGACTCTGGTGAAGGCTTGATGGACGGCTTGCGAAGGCACTCGAGGGAGACGCCGTATGGTATAGCTTGCCAGGTGGAGCCGATGCGGGCGAGAGCATCTGCCGCGTCGTTGTCAGCCCGTGGCACATGGATGAACTCGCACCCTTCAAAGTGGCAGCTCATCTGCTGGACGAGGAAGTGGTAGCTTGCCATGTTGGCATCCTTGGCGTCCCAGTCGCCGAACGACTGCTGGACCACCAAGTCTGAGTAGTCGTAGTAGAGGATGCGGTGAATACCGATTTATTTGGCCAGTCGGAGCCCGAAGATGAGCGCTTCATACTCGGCTACATTGTTGGAGGCGGGGAAGTGGATTTGCAGCGTGTACTTCAGCTTGTCGCCTTGGGAGAGGTGAGAATGATGCCGGCTCCCAGGCCAGTGTGCATCTTTGAGCCATCAAAGTGCATTCGCCAGTGTGTATAGTCATGAGCTGACGGCAGGTACTGGGACTCGGCCCAGTCGACGAGGAAGTCGGCCAGTGCTTGGGACTTGATGGCGGTGCGGGGCTGGTAGAAGATGGTGTGAGGAGCCAGCTCGATGGCCCACTTGGCCACCCGGCCTGAGGCATCTCTGTTGCCTATGATCTCGGCAAGGGGATCAATGCAGAGGACCATGATGGAGTGCTCTTGAAAGTATTGCTTCAGCTTGTTGGCGGCAAAGTACACACCATAGCACATCTTCTAGTAGTGGGGGTAATTCTAGTTGGAGGCCGACAGGACTTCGCTCAGGTAATATACTGGCCTTTGGACCGACTGTGCCTTGTCGGCTTCTGGACGCTCGACAACGATCACCGTGCTGATAATTCTGTTGGTGGCGGCGATGTAGAGGAGCATAGGCTCTTTAGCAGCCGGAGCTGTCGGATTGCGGGTTCCGGCAGACCCTTGAGGTTCGAACTCTAGGGTGCGCACGAAGATCTCTCCCTCACCAACTCGCATATCAAAGCCTCGCAAAGAATCTAGGCTACATGATGAGCAACACAAGGGACGCAAGGTTTATACTAGTTCGGGCCACCGTTGTGGTGTAATACCCTACTCTAGTTTGTGGTGTGCTGGATTGCCTCTGGGGCTGATGATGAACAATACAAGGGAAGAACAGCCTCGCGAAGGATGTTCTTGAGGTGGTGTTGTCCCTTTGGAGGGGTCGATTCCAGATGCCTCTATACTATGGTGGCTAGTCCTATTTATAGGGCGAGGCCCTGGTCCTCCTCCCAAATATTGAGCGGTAAGGGCGCCAACAATTGGCCATTTTGAAGGGGAACATCTAGTACACTTATCCTGACTAAAGTTGGTCTTCGACTGCCAAAGACTCTGATGATGACACTGTCTTGGGCTCCACGGTGACCTCCATCCTGCCGCTCTGCTGGTCTTGGTCTTGTTGCACCGAAACGGTAGCCTTTGCCTGATGCCTTGGCCTGTGCTTGCTCCCTTCGCACCAAAGGGGAAACAAGGACACTGCACAGGCCGGCGCCCGCCTGGCGCCCGCCTGGCCTCGATCGTCATGGCTTGCGTCACGGGCACCTCGCGAGGTACCCCTGCCTTGATCTCTCCACCTCCTCGCGAGCCTGCCTGACGAGGCCGCTCCTGAGGAAGCTTCCTGTCGTCCGCCCTGTGAGGCTTGGCCCCTCGCGAGGGTCTCAAGCTTGAGCTGATGAAGATGGGCCGCACTGGGCCATTTCTTGAGCCACTCCGCAGGCCGCAGGCAGGCAAGTCTGGGGACCCCCGTTCCCAGAACACCGACAGTAGCCCCCGGGCCCAAGGCGCGTCCGGACTTGTCTTAGCAGAGAAGCGAAGGGGCAAGTGCGAAGCGCCGCGGGTCCCATCAGCCTGCAGCCTTGTGCGCCGCGTGGCGGTTGATTGGACGTGGGCGTCTCCGTTTCCCCACGGCCCCCATTACGCGCTCAGCTAGGCGGACCCGTGGTTGCACACAGTCATTCCCTTTTCACCGTTTGCGCGTCCCCTGTCCTTCCTTCTTCCTCGAGCTCCAACCTCCGCCTCCAATCCAACTCGAACCCTCCCCCCTTTCTGTCGCCATGGCACCAACGAAGAAGGAAAAGGGGAAGAGGCCCGCGCCTTCACCCCGCTCGCCTCCGGTGGTGGCTCCCGCCGTCGATAGGTCAATCATGCTTAACCCTGAAGCCTTGGACAAGGCCCGCTCTGCTCTTGCCTCCATCTTCAATGAGTGCGGGAGGATGACGGTCTGGCCTACATCTCACTCCTCCTTTGACAGGGTCGTCACGGAGGTCCGATTCTTCGTTGATGCACTATGGGCGGGTCTGGTTCCCCCCTTTTCCGCTTTCTTCAATGCGGTGCTCTCCCATTATCAGATCCACATGATGCACTTGGGTCCCGAATCCATTACTCTCCTTGTTGTTGTCGCCTTTGTTTGCGAGGCCATGGTGGGCATTCCTCCTTCCGTTGCCCTCCTGCGCCACTTCTTCTCTTTGTGCCTGAGTGACCCCACTCAATGCTCGGGGTGTGTGAGCTTCCTCGTCGTGCCGGAGACGGCTGCTTCGGGGATTGATTTCAGCCTTCCTCCTCCTATGGCCGGGTTCCGAGAGCGGTGGTTGTATGTGGATGTTGGAGTGCCCAGCCCCCTGCTCTCGCACCCAACCTCGCCCGCTGTCCCCAACTCTGGCTGGGGTCATGAGATGCTCACAAGCCCCCGGCTCACCTTCGTCTGGCGTCGCTTCCAGAATTTGAGGGCGCTCGATGTTATGGTGCCCAAGGTGGTGAAGGAGTTCCTTCAATGTTGCATTGCTCCTCTCCAGCGCCATTCCCGCCGGATTTGGGCCTTTGCGGGGCATGAAGGCCGCATGAGTCTCCAGGAGGAAGATCTGGCGCCCAAAGTGTTGAGGACGGTGCTCAGGGTCTTGACTAGCGATCCTTCCCCAGGCAGCATTCAGCACAGGGCAGCCCTCTTGTATCTTTGCTCGGGTAGGGACGATTTTGTGAAGCAGATGCCTAGCTTCGATGAATGGGGCCTATGCCCAGTCGGCCTCACAGGGCCCCGCGAGAACCCAGTTGTTGTGGTTGCTCTTCCGGTTGCCCACGGCGGTCCTGCCTCAGGTGATGGAGCTGGGAGATGAGGACCGCCGGGGGCTGAGGGGGCCGTTGTCGAGACGTTGGTGCACGCGAATCCCCAGGGGTGGCATCCCCCGAAGCCCATCCTGGAGCGGTGGCAGGCGAGGAGTTGCGGCCTGCGGCTCCTGAGGCCGGGGGTCCCGAGGCCCCGGCTGTCCCTCATGAAGCGGCGCCTGGCGGCGTGTCCCAGGCCAATTCCCTTGGTGCCGATCGCCTCGACGCCTCCTCCACGCCGGAGACCGACCCTTGCGCCAGGCATTTAGGCCGGTTCCATGTAGACTTCGAGGCCCTCCGCAAGAGGAAGGAGGCCTCAGGTGGCAATGATCGTCCTTGCCGCCCGCTGAAGTGCAGGAAGTACTTCGCCATCGACGAGTAAGCCCTCTCCCTTCTCAGTTCCTTACTTTCCTGTTGCTTCAACTGATCATAGCCTTTCAGGGCCCTTCCTGCCGAGTTCGTGGAGACGGCTGGGGAGCCATCCCCTCAAGCCTCACCTCCCCCGCCGATTTCTAGCGCCCCGAGATTGAGTACCGCCCTTGCCGTGGGCCCGGTCGGAGAAGTGGGCCGCCCTGCGGAGCATCCTGATCTTGCGCGCCTCATGCCTCTCCTTCGCGAGCTCTCCTGGGGCACAGCCAGCCTGCCCCGCGCTCCCCCTTTAGTCGTGGATGGTGACTGGCTGAGTTCGATCCTGAGTTCCTCCTCGGGGGACGAATCATCGTCGGGCCGGATCCATGGCGGGGCCCGTCCGGCGATTGAGCGGGCGCCAACCCCCAGCCCCCTGCCGAGAAGGGGCGTGCTGCCTCATGGCCCTCCGCATGCGCCAGGGGCGGAGGACAATGCGGAAGACGTGCTTAGGCGCGCTCGGGAGCGCAGCGCCCTTCATCGAGAGTTCCTCCAAAAGGCGGCAGACACGGTGAATCAACTCGGGGTAGAGCTTGCTGGCGAGGATGCACGCCTCGAGGCCGAAGGCCTGTGCCTTGCTGATGAGAGGCGCAAGCTGAAGGTGACCATCAGCCTCGTGCGCCACCAGCGTGATCTTGAAAACGCGAAGGCTGAAGCGTTGCTGGTGGCCTCGCGGGAGGCCTGCTCCCAAGCCATCGAGGAGGCCCAGGAAGCAGACCGATGGTGCAAGGCTGCGAAGGAGCGCGCGTGGGAGCTCCAGGCCTGGAGCAACTCTCTGGAGCGGCAAGAGGAGTTGCGCCAGGCGGCCCTTGTGTCGCTGAAGGAGGGACCCGATGATGAGGTGGAGCTCCAAAGGCGCGAGGAGGTGCTGGCGCTGGAGGCCGCCGAGCGTAACCTCGACCTCAAGCGGTTGGAGACAAGGGAGCGTCTAGTGACCCAGGCGGAGGACGAAGTTGGCGCGAGGGAGGCCCGGGTCCAGGAAGAGGTCGACCGCCGCGTGGTGGGAGCTCGCTTGAATCTTGAGAGGGAGTACGAAAGGAGGTTGGGGCTGATCAGGGTCGAAGCTGAGGGAAGGACCGCCGCCCTTAGGGCCAAGCTGACTGAAGTGACGTGGCATGCAGATTCCTCCGCGACTGCCCTCGGTGCTGCGCAGGCGGAGCTAGCTTCTTCCCGCGCTGAGCTGCTTCTTCTCCAACAGAGGGTTGATGGCGCCGAGGCCATGGCGCGGCGGAACGAGGACAAGATCCGTCAGCGGCAGACTCTGGAGCATGAGCATGGCCCCATGCTTCGAACACTCAGGGAAAGGGCCAACGCGGCCCTGGGCAACATCTGCGAGGAGGCCGTTGCGGAGCCTCGCATAATAAACTACGCTAGCAACCTCCGGTTCTTCACAGATGTGGTGACGCAGCTAGAGACCCACTCTGACAGGGCCAACAGGCTTGTTGAGGAGAGGAGCCGAGCCCTACTTGGGCGTGCCTTCTCCCGCGTCTTCAGTTATCTTCAGGACAGGGACCCTCATTTCGACTTTGATGCCGCCATCGCACCGGTGCCCGTAGCCATCCGGGGCGATCTTGTTGGAAATATGCCCTAGAGGCAATAATAAAATGGTTATTATTATATTTCTTTGTTCATGATAATTGTCTGTTATTCATGCTATAATTGTGTTATCCGGAAATTGTAATACATGTGTGAATACATAGACCACAATATGTCCCTAGTGAGCCTCTAGTTGACTAGCTCGTTGATCAACAGATAGTCATGGTTTCCTGACTATGGACATTGGATGTCATTGATAAGGGGATCACATCATTAGGAGAATGATGTGATGGACAAGACCCAATCCTAAGCATAGCACAAAGATCGTGTAGTTCGTTTTGCTAGAGCTTTTCCAAATGTCAAGTATCATTTCCTTAGACCATGAGATTGTGCAACTCCCGGATACCGTAGGAGTGCTTTGGGTGTGCCAAACGTCGCAACGTAACTGGGTGACTATAAAGGTGGACTACGGGTATCTCCGAAAGTGTCTGTTGGGTTGGCACGAATCGAGACTCGGATTTGTCACTCCGTATGACGGAGAGGTATATCTGGGCCCACTCGGTAATGCATCATCATAATGAGCTCAATGTGACCAAGTGTCTGGTCACGGGATCATGCATTACGGTACGAGTAAAGTGACTTGCCGGTAACGAGATTAACGAGGTATTGGGATACCGACGATCGAATCTCGGGCAAGTAACATACCGATTGACAAAGGGAATTCTATACGGGGTTGCTTGAATCCTTGACATCGTGGTTCATCCGATGAGATCATCGAGGAGCATGTGGGAGCCAACATGGGTATCTAGATCCCGCTGTTGGTTATTGACCGGAGAGGCGTCTCGGTCATGTCTGCATGTCTCCCGAACCCGTAGGGTCTACACACTTAAGGTTCGGTGACGCTAGGGTTGTAGAGATATGAGTATGTAGTAAACTGAAAGTTGTTCAGAGTCCCGTATGAGATCCCGGACATCACGAGGAGTTCCGAAATGGTTTGGAGGTAAAGAATTATATATAGGAAGTCAGGTTTCGGCCATCGAGAAAGTTTCGGGGGTCAACGTTATTGTACCGGGACCACAGGAAGGGTCCCGGGGGTCCACCGGGTGGGGCCACCTATCCCGGAGGGCCCCATGGGCTGAAGTGGGAGGGGAACCAGCCCCTGGTGGGCTGGTGCGCCCCCCCTTGGGCCCCCCTGCGCCTAGGGTTGGGAAACCCTAGGGGTGGGGGCGCCTCCACCTGGCTTGGGGGGCAAGGGACCCCCCTGGCCCCCCCCTCCCCTTGGAGATCCCATCTCCTAGGGCCGGCGCCCCCCTTAGGGTCCCTATATAAGAAGGGGGGAGGGAGGGCAGCCGCACCCATGCTCTTGGCGCCTTCCTCTCCCCTTGCAACACATCTCCCTCTCGTAGAAGCTTGGTGAAGCCCTGCCGAGATCGCTGCTGCATCCACCACCACGCCGTCGTGCTGCTGGATCTTCATCAACCTCTCCTTCCCCCTTGCTGGATCAAGAAGAAGGAGACGTCTTCCCAACCGTACGTGCGTTGAACACGGAGGTGCTGTCCGTTCAGCACTAGGATCTTCGGTGAATTGAATCACGACGAGTACGACTCCCTCAACCCCGTTCTCTTGAATGCTTCCACTCGCGATCTACAAGGGTATGTAGATGCACTCCTCTCTCTCATTGCTAGATGAACTCATAGATTGATCTTGGTGAAAGCGTAGAAATTTTTTATTTTCTGCAACGTTCCCCAACAGTGGCATCATGAGCTAGGTCTATGCGTAGTTCTCTTTGCACGAGTAGAACACAAATTTGTTGTGGGCGTAGATGTTGTCAACTTTCTTGCCACTACTAGTCTTATTTTGCTTCAGCGGTATCGTGGGATGAAGCGGCCCGGACCGACCTTACACGTACGCTTACGTGAGACAGGTTCCTCCGACTGACATGCACTAGTTGCATAAGGTGGCTAGCGGGTGTCTGTCTCTCCCATTTTAGTTGGAGCGGATTCGATGAAAAGGGTCCTTATGAAGGGTAAATAGAAGTTGGCAAATCACATTGTGGCTTTTGCGTAGGTAAGAAAACGTTCTTGCTAGAACTCTATTGCAGCCACGTAAAACATGCAACAACAATTAGAGGATGTCTAACTTGTTTTTGCAGCATATGCCTTGTGATGTGATATGGCCAAAAGTTGTGATGGATGATATATATGTGATGTATGAGATCATGTTCTTGTAATAGGAATCACGACTTGCATGTCGATGAGTATGACAACCGGCAGGAGCCATAGGAGTTGTCTTAATTATTGTATGACCTGCGTGTCAATGATTTAACGCCATGTAATTACTTTACTTTATTGCTAAACCGTTAGCCATAGTAGTAGAAGTAATAGTTGGCGAGCAACTTCATGGAGACACGATGATGGAGATCATGATGATGGAGATCATGGTGTCATGCCGGTGACGAAGATGATCATGGAGCCCCGAAGATGGAGATCAAAGGAGCTATATGATATTGGCCATATCATGTCACTGTTTAATTGCATGTGATGTTTATTATGTTTATGCATCTTGTTTACTTAGAACGACGGTAGTAAATAAGATGATCCCTCATAATAATTTCAAGAAAGTGTTCCCCCTAACTGTGCACCATTGCGAAAGTTCGTTGTTTCGAAGCACCACGTGATGATCGTGTGTGATAGATTCTAACGTTCACATACAACAGGTGTAAGACAGATTTACACATGCAAAACACTTAGGTTAACTTGACGAGCCTAGCATGTACAGACATGGCCCCGGAACACAAGAAACCGAAAGGTCGAACATGAGTCGTATGGAAGATACGATCAACATGGAGATGTTCACTGATGATGACTAGTCCGTCTCATGTGATGATCGGACATGGCCTAGTCGACTCGGAGCATGTATCACTTAGATGACTAGAGGGATGTCTAATCTGAGTGGGAGTTCATTAAATAATTTGATTAGATGAACTTAATTATCATGAACTTAGTCTAAAAACCTTTGCAAATATGTCTTGTAGATCAAATGGCCAACGCTCATGTCCACCTCAACTTCAACGCGTTCATAGAGAAAACCAAGCTGAAAGATGATGGCAGCAACTATATGGACTGGGTCCGGAACCTGAGGATCATCCTCATAGCCGCAAAGAAAGATTATGTCTTAGAAGCACCACTAGGTGAAGCTCCCATCCCAGAGAACCAAGACGTTATGAACGCTTGGCAGTCTCGTGCTGATGATTACTCCCTCGTTCAGTGCGGCATGCTTTACAGCTTAGAACCGGGGCTCCAAAAGCGTTTTGAGCAACACGGAGCATATGAGATGTTCGAAGAGCTGAAAATGGTTTTCCAAGCTCATGCCCGGGTCGAGAGATATGAAGTCTCCGACAAGTTCTTCAGCTGTAAGATGGAGGAAAATAGTTCTGTCAGTGAGCACATACTCAAAATGTCTGGGTTGCACAACCGCTTGACTCAGCTGGGAGTTAATCTCCCAGATGACGCTGTTATTGACAGAATCCTTCAGTCGCTTCCACCGAGCTACAAGAGCTTTGTGATGAACTTCAATATGCAGGGGATGGAAAAGACCATTCCTGAAGTATATTCAATGCTGAAATCAGCAGAGGTAGAGATCAAAAAGGAACATCAAGTGTTGATGGTGAATAAAACCACTAAGTTCAAGAAAGGCAAGGGTAAAAAGAACTTCAAGAAGGACGGCAAGGAAGTTGCCGCACCCGGTAAGCCAGCTGTCAGGAAGAAGTCAAAGAATGGACCCAAGCCTGAGACTGAGTGCTTTTATTGCAAAGGAAAGGGTCACTGGAAGCGGAACTGCCCCAAATACTTAGCGGACAAGAAGGCCGGCAACACTAAAGGTATATGTGATATACATGTAATTGATGTGTACCTTACCAGTGCTCGCAGTAGCTCCTGGGTATTTGATACCGGTGCGGTTGCTCATATTTGTAACTCAAAGCAGGACCTGCGGAATAAGCGGAGACTGGCGAAGGACGAGGTGATGATGCGCGTCGGGAATGGTTCCAAGGTCGATGTGATCGCCGTCGGCACGCTGCCTCTACATTTACCTACGGGATTAGTTTTAAACCTCAATAATTGTTATTTAGTGCCAGCTTTGAGCATGAACATTATATCTGGATCTCGTTTAATGCGAGATGGCTACTCATTTAAATCCGAGAATAATGGTTGTTCTATTTATATGAGAGATATGTTTTATGGTCATGCCCCGATGGTCAATGGTTTATTATTAATGAATCTCGAACGTGATGTTACACATATTCATAGTGTGAATACCAAAAGATGTAAAGTTGATAACGATAGTCCCACATACTTGTGGCACTGCCGCCTTGGTCACATTGGTGTCAAGCGCATGAAGAAGCTCCATGCTGATGGACTTTTAGAGTCTCTCGATTATGAATCATTTGACACATGTGAACCATGCCTCATGGGCAAAATGACCTAGACTCCGTTCTCCGGAACAATGGAGCGAGCAACCAACTTATTGGAAATCATACATACTGATGTGTGCGGTCCAATGAGCGTTGAGGCTCGCGGAGGATATTGTTATGTTCTCACTCTCACTGATGACTTGAGTAGATATGGGTATGTCTACTTGATGAAACACAAGTCTGAGACCTTTGAAAAGTTCAAGGAATTTCATAATGAGATAGAAAATCAACGTGACCGAAAGATAAATTTCTTACGATCAGATCGTGGAGGAGAATATTTAAGTCACGAATTTGGTACGCACTTAAGGAAATGTGGAATCATTTCACAACTCACGCCGCCTGGAACACCTCAGCGTAACGGTGTGTCCGAACATCGTAATCGCACTTTATTGGATATGGTGTGATCTATGATGTCTCTTACCGATTTACCGCTATCTTTTTGGGGATACACTCTAGAGACAGCTACATTCACTTTAAATAGGGCACCGTCTAAATCCGTTGAGATGACAGCGTATGAATTATGGTTTGGGAAGAAACCTAAGCTGTCATTTCTAAAAGTATGGGGATGTGATGCTTATGTCAAGAAACTTCAACCTGAAAAGCTCGAACCCAAGTCGGAAAAATGCGTCTTCATAGGATACCCTAAGGAAACCATTGGGTATACCTTCTACCTTAGATCCGAAGGCAAGATCTTTGTTGCCAAGAACGGGTCCTTTCTAGAGAAAGAGTTTCTCTTGAGAGAAGTAAGTGGGAGGAAAGTGGAACTTGATGAAGTACTACCTCTTGAACCGGTAAGTAGCGCAGCTCAGCAAGATGTTCATGTGGTGCCCACACCGACTGGAGAGGAAATTAATGATGATGATCAAGGTACTTCGGATCAAGTTGCTACTGAACTTCGTAGGTCCACAAGGACACGTTCCACACCAGAGTGGTATGGCAACCCTGTCCTGGAAATCATGTTGTTAGACAACGGTGAACCTTCGAACTATGAAGAAGCGATGGCGGGCCCAGATTCCAACAAATGGCTTGAATCTATGCAATCCGAGATAGAATCCATGTATGAAAACAAAGTATGGACTTTGACAGACTTGCCCGATGATTGGCGAGCGATAGAAAACAAATGGATCTTTAAGAAGAAGACGGACGCGGATGGTAATGTTACCATCTATAAAGCTCGACTTGTTGCTAAGGGTTATGGACAAGTTCAAGGGGTTGACTACGATGAGACTTTCTCTCCCGTAGCGAAGCTAAAGTCCGTCTGAATCATGTTAGCAATTGCCGCATACTATGATTATGAGATATGGCAGATGGACGTCAAAATGGCATTCCTTAACGGCTATCTTAAGGAAGAACTGTATATGATGCAGCCGGAAGGTTTTGTCGATCCTAAGAATGCTAACAAGGTATGCAAGCTCCAGCGATCCATTTATGGGCTGGTGCAAGCATCTCGGAGTTGGAACATTCGCTTTGATGAGATGATCAAAGCGTTTGGGTTTATGCAGACTTATGGAGAAGCCTGCGTTTACAAGAAAGTGAGTGGGAGCTCTGTAGCATTTCTCATATTATATGTGGATGACATACTTTTGATGGGAAATTATATAGAAATTTTGGACAGCATTAAGGCCTACTTGAATAAGTGTTTTTCAATGAAGGACCTTGGAGAAGCTGCTTACATATTAGGCATCAAGATCTATAGGGATAGATTGAGACGCCTCATAGGTCTTTCACAAAGCACATACCTTGATAAGATATTGAAGAAGTTCAATATGGATCAGTCCAAGAAAGGGTTCTTGCCTGTATTGCAAGGTGTAAGATTGAGCTCGGCTCAATGCCCGACCACGGCAGAAGATATAGAAGAGATGAGCGTCATCCCCTATGACTCAGCCATAGGGTCTATTATGTATGCCATGTTGTGTACCAGACCTGATGTAAGCCTTGCCGTAAGTTTGGTAGGAAAGTACCAAAGTAATCCCGGCAAGGAACACTGGACAACGGTTAAGAATATCCTGAAGTACCTGAAGAGGACTAAGGATATGTTTCTCGTTTTTGGAGGTGAAGAAGAGCTCGTTGTAAAGGGTTACGTCGACGCTAGCTTCGACACAGATCTGGATGACTCTAAGTCACAAACCGGATACGTGTATATTTTGAACGGTGGGGCAGTAAGCTGGTGCAGTTGCAAGCAAAGCGTCGTGGCGGGATCTACATGTGAAGCATAATACATGGCAGCCTCGGAGGCAGCGCATGAAGCAATCTGGGTGAAGGAGTTCATCACCGACCTAGGAGTCATACCCAATGCGTCGGGGCCGATCGCACTCTTCTGTGACAACACTGGAGCTATTGCACTTGCCAAGGAGCCCAGATTTCACAAGAAGACCAGGCACATCAAGTGTCGCTTCAACTCCATTCGTGAAAATGTTCAAGATGGAGATATAGATATTTGTAAAGTACATACGGACCTGAATGTAGCAAATCCGTTGACTAAACCTCTCCCTAGAGCAAAACATGATCAACACCAGAACTCTATGGGTGTTCGATTGATCATAATGTAACTACACTATTGACTCTAGTGCAAGTGGGAGACTGTTGGAAATATGCCCTAGAGGCAATAATAAAATGGTTATTATTATATTTCTTTGTTCATGATAATTGTCTGTTATTCATGCTATAATTGTGTTATCTGGAAATCGTAATACACGTGTGAATACATAGACCACAATATGTCCCTAGTGAGCCTCTAGTTGACTAGCTCGTTGATCAACAGATAGTCATGGTTTCCTGACTATGGACATTGGATGTCATTGATAACGGGATCACATCATTAGGAGAATGATGTGATGGACAAGACCCAATCCTAAGCATAGCACAAAGATCGTGTAGTTCGTTTTGCTAGAGCTTTTCCAAATGTCAAGTATCATTTCCTTAGACCATGAGATTGTGCAACTCCCGGATACTGTAGGAGTGCTTTGGGTGTGCCAAATGTCACAACGTAACTGGGTGACTATAAAGGTGCACTACGGGTATCTCCGAAAGTGTCTGTTGGGTTGGCACGAATCGAGACTGGGATTTGTCACTCCGTATGACGGAGAGGTGTCTCTGGGCCCACTCGGTAATGCATCATCATAATGAGCTCAATGTGACCAAGTGTCTGGTCATGGGATCATGCATTATGGTACGAGTAAAGTGACTTGTAGGTAACGAGATTAACGAGGTATTGGGATACCGACGATCAAATCTCGGGCAAGTAACGTACCAATTGACAAAGGGAATTGTATACGGGGTTGCTTGAATCCTCGACATTGTGGTTCATCCGATGAGATCATCGAGGAGCATGTGGGAGCCAACATGGGTATCCAGATCCCGCTGTTGGTTATTGACCGGAGAGGCGTCTCGGTCATGTCTGCATGTCTCCCAAACCCTTAGGGTCTACACACTTAAGGTTCGGTGACGCTAGGGTTGTAGAGATATGAGTATGCAGTAAACCGAAAGTTGTTCGGAGTCCCGGTGACGCTAGGGACGTGAAGAGGAGTTCCGGAATGGTCCGGAGGTAAATAGTTATATATAGGAAGTTAGGTTTTGGCCATCAGGAAAGTTTCGGGGGTCGACGGTATTGTACCGGGACCACCGGAAAGGTCCCGAGGGTCCACCGGGTGGGGCCACCTATCCCGGAGGGCCCCATGGGCTGAAGTGGGAGGGGAACCAGCCCCTTGTGGGCTGGTGCGCCCCCCCCCCTTGGCCCCCCCTGCGCCTAGGGTTGGGAAACCCTAGGGATGGGGGGCCTCCACCTGGCTTGAGGGGCAAGCCACCCCCTGGCCGCCGCCCCCCCTTGGAGATCCCATCTCCTAGGGCCGGCGCCCCCCCTAGGGGCCCTATATAAGGAGGGGGGAGGGGGTAAGCCGCACCCATGCTCTTGGCGCCTCCCTCTCCCCTTCCTACACCTCTCCCTCTCGCAAAAGCTTGGCGAAGCCCTGCCGAGATCGTTGCTGCATCCACCACCACGCCGTCGTGCTGCTGGAACTTCATCAACCTGTCCTTCCCCCTTGCTATATCAAGAAGAAGGATACATCTTCCCAACCATACGTGTGTTGAACGCGGATGTGCTGTCCGTTCAGCACTAGGATCTTCGGTGATTTGGATCACCACGAGTACGACTCCCTCAACCCCGTTCTCTTGAACGCTTCCGCTCGCGATCTACAAGGGTATGTAGATGCACTCCTCTCTCTCATTGCTAGATGAACTCATAGATTGATCTTGGTGAAAGCGTAGAATTTTTTTATTTTCTGCAACGTTCCCCAACAGATCTAGCGCAGTGGGTGGAGGATAACGTGGACGCCCTCGTTAGGGCCTTTGCCACTGATGATGACGGCGTGGTTGTGGCCACCGATGAAGGCAGTGTTGTGAATGAGCATGACGCTGATGACGGCGATGGCGTGGGTGATGGTGAGGCTAGTGACGCCAGTGATGCCTCCGGAGGCACTCCCGAAGATGCGTTGGGAGATTTGTCTGATTGATCGCGTGTCACCTCCGCCGTTTACCCTGCGCGGAAAGAGTTCGGGCTCGGCCCTGAAGGTTGTAAGAGCATTTTGGGAGGGGAATCCCCTCATGTAAAGGTTTGAAGTTAGTGTACTTGTAGACACAATGTCACATGTATGCTTATGCTGAGCCATTGGCCCCATGATGGGTCAGCTGACTTGTTTACCTTTCACCCGGACGGGTCCCGAGCGAGCCTGCGGGGGACGCAGTGCCTTGAGTGTCTTCTGAGTGAAACCATTGATCCTGTGATGAGAACCTCCTAAGAGGGTGCGGCGACAGCGGTCCGGATCGTAGCCATGCTTGGCCCGGCCCGGCTCGCGAGGGGCTCACAAGGGGAGGCAGCTGACGCTAACTTTGGACGCAAAGCCAAAACCAGAACGTGAGAGATTGCTCGAATGAGACTAAACACTCCTTCCCCTAACACACGCAAGTCTCAAGCTCAAATCCAACTTAAATTCAAATCGAAGAAACTTGACAACAGAGAAAAAGGCAAAAAGCAAAAGGCCGCGTCCGGCACCTAGTCTAGTCTTTGACGTCTTCTCACCAGCGCGGAGCTAAGTGCTACCACTGGGCGTGGGCGGGAGCCCCCGAGGCCCGAGGGCGGCTCTCCGGAGACTCTGGGGCGTGTACAGCCCCACTCATTATTACGTGAGAGTGTCACGGGCGGTGAGCTTCACAAGCACTGGGCCTTCTTCACAGGTACCGGCCTTGCTTCATATCGCCAGACGAGGGCCCCGCCTTGCGCCACACTCTATCACCACCGACGGTGGCCGGGGACCAAGGACGACGCCGATGGGATAGAGCGGTCGCCAGCGGTTCCCCCAATGACCACAGGCCCTCTGCCGGGGGCAGGCCCTGAGGCACCTCCCCGATAGAGGGCCTACCTCCTGAGAACACCTTGATCCGAGCGCAGAGGGGGCGAGCCCGGGTCTCGGCCCCTCTCCTGCAGCCCCCGGTGCCCTCCTCTTGAGGGGTAGGAGGCTGCAGCATTGGGGCAGCCATCTGCTACGGCGACCTGTATCTCCTACGACCCATGGTTAGCATAAGCTTGCTCCTGAGGAATTAGCGGTAACCGATAGTTGCCGCCACCAACACGGTCGTCGAGGTTCTCTCGGGGTTCCTGAAAGAGCTCAGCTTTTGGCGCCTCCTTGCCCCAGCCTGGCCCGAGGAATGAGCCATGGTCTTCTTCCAACGTGCACTCTTGATCCACAATGTGGGGCACATAGGCTTCCGGGGCTGCTACCCTGAGGGCTTCGCCGTAGTGCCCCATACGCCACACAGTCCCGCTCGAAGCATTGTCTTGGGGGTGGTAGCGTGGCGGCCCATCAAGGCCGTAGGCTGCAGCGTGCGCTCCCTTGCCGGCCGGAGGTGGAACCGGCATTGCTTGTCGCCCGTTGCTGACGGCCAGGTTGGCATCAGGGAGGCCTTGGAATCTGCTCGGAGTTGCATGGGCCATATGGGGCCTCCATACGGCCCGCCCTGGGTAGGGGGTGGCAGCTGGACGTAGAAGGGATGAGCCCCCGAGGCAACGGAGCCTAGGAGCTCGGCACTCGCTCCAGCAGCACGTCGTGGCCGCCCTCCAGCAGCCTGCGACATAGCAGTTCTCGGGCTACTGTGAGCACGGCCCTTGAGTTCGCCTGCTCCCGCCGGGTGTGCGGTGCTGCGGCCGCAGCGTGGCTTGAGGCCCTTGCTGCTGACCGCACCTGCCACGGCATGAGGGCAGGCGGCGCTTGGCCGCGTCGCCCATGCCCCACAGCGCCTTGCGGAGCGTGAGCTGCCTGGGGCACGAGCTTGAGGTTGCCCTGGACGGGCGGCATGGCGTGGGCAGGCCACGCCGCCCAATGGTCGGTGTTGGCCGTCGGGTCACTGGACATGAGAACGACGAAGCGATGGAGCGCGAGGCGGTGAAGAAGGATTCCGGCGCACCCCCTACCTGGCGCGCCAAATGTCGGATTGCGGGTTCCAGCAGACCCTTAAGGTTCAAACTCTGGGGTGCGCACGAAGATCTCTCCCTGACCAACTCGCGTCTCGAAGCCTCGCAAAGAATCTAGGCTACACGATGAGCAACACAACGGACGCAAGGTTTATACTAGTTCGGGCCACCGTTGTGGTGTAATACCCTACTCTAGTTTGTGGTGTGGTGGATTGCCTCTGGGGCTGATGATGAACAGTACAAGGGAAGAACAGCCTCGCGAGGGATGTTCTTGAGGTGGTGTTGTCCCTTTGGAGGGGTCGATTCCAGATGCCTCTATACTATGGTGGCTAGTCCTATTTATAGGGCGAGGCCCTGGTCCTCCTCCCAAATATTGAGCGGGAAGGGCGCCAACAATTGGCCATTTTGAAGGGGAACATCTAGTACACTTATCCTGACTAAAGTTGGTCTTCGACTGCCAAAGACTCTGATGATGACGCCATCTTGGGCTCCACTTTGACCTCCATCCTGCCGCTCTGCTGGTCTTGGTCTTGTTGCACCAAAACGGTAGCCTTTGCCTGATGCCTTGGCATGTGCTTGCTCCCTTTGCACCAAAGGGGAAACAAGGACACTGCGCAGGTCGGCGCCCGCCTAGCGCCCGCCTGGCCTCGATCGTCATGGCTTGCGTCACGGGCACCTCGCGAGGTACCCCTGCCTTGATCTCTCCGCCTCCTCGCGAGCCTTCCTAGCGAGGCCGCTCCTGAGGAAGCTTCCTGTCGTCCGCCCCGCGAGGCTTGGCCCCTCGCGAGGGTCTTGAGCTTGAGCTAATGAAGATGGGCCACACTGGGCCATTGCTTGAGCCACGCCGCAGGCCGCAGGCAGGTAAGTCTGGGGACCCCCGTTCCCAGAACACCGACAGGAGCCGCCAGGATAGGCGGCGTTGACATCATCCGCTTGAGCTGGAGGAAGGCAGCGTCCGCCTGGTCATTCCACTCGAAGCAACTGGTTTTCTTCATGAGCTGGTACAAAGGGAGTGTCTTTTCCCCCAGCCGACTGATGAAGCGGCTCAAGGATGCCAGGCACCCGGTGAACTTCTGCACGTCACGCAGCTTGGTGGGTTTCTCCATCCTCTCGATGGCCTTCATCTTCATAGGGTTGCACTCGGTGTCGTGTTTTGAGACAAGGAAGCCCAGGAGCTGGCCGGCTGACACAACGAAGACACACTTCTCCGGGTTGAGCTTGATGTTGAAGCGGCGCAGATTTTCAAATGTTTCCTTCAAGTCTTCCATCAGGGGGCCACACTTTTCCGTCTTCACCACAATGTCGTCCATGTAAACGTGGGCATTGCGTCTGAGTTGCTTCAACAAGCACTTCTACATACAGTGTTGGAAGGTGGCGCCAACATTCCTCAAGCCAAACGTCATGGTGATGTAGCAGAAGGCGACAAATGGTGTGATGAAGGCGGTCTTTGGTCGATCAGCCGGTTCCGGCTTGATCTGGTGGTAGCCGGAATAGGCATCAAGGAAAGACAACAGCTCGCATCCGGCTGTGGAGTCGATCACTTGGTCTATTCGTTGCATAACGAATGGACTTTGGGGCAGGCTTGTTGAGACTGGTGTAGTCAATGCACATACGCCACTTGTTGTTTTTCTTCAGCACAAGGACTGGGTTGACAAGCCATTCTGGGTGGAACACTTCCATAATGAATCCGGCTGCTAGCAGTCGGGGCAACTTCTTCTCCAACAATCCTTCTCTTTTCTTCTAACAGGCCGCCGAGGGGTTGCTTGACTGTCTTGGCATCTGAGCTTACATGAAGTTTGTGCTCGGCGAGATCCGTCGGGACACCTGACATGTCTTTGGGGGACCATGCAAAGATGTCTCGATTCCCACGGAGGAAATCGACGAGCTCGCCTTCCTATTTGCTGTTGAGGCCAGTGCCTATGACAACAAACCTCTCCGAGTGGTCTGGGTCCAAGGGGATCCGCTTGGTCTCTTTGGCCGGCTGGAACGAGGCCCCTGCTTCAGCTTCCTTGGGATTAGTCGGCATGGTCGGCTTCTCGCTGGCCATGGCTACCATCTGATCAAGGAGCTGTCTTTCTTGAGCTATGACGAGGGACTTGGCCAGCCGGCTGCTGGAAGCCGCACAGTCTTGTGACTTCTTGTAATCTCCAACAACGGAGATGATGCCCTTGGTGCCTGGCATCTTGGCCTTCAGGTATGCATAGTGAGGGACCATCATAAACTTGGCCAGCGCAGGGCGGCCCACCAGCGCATGATAGGGGCTTTCCAAGTCAACCACCTCAAACCAGATTGGTCTGCGGTAGAAGTGATCTCTCTCATCGAAGAGGACGTCAATCTTTATCTTGCCAATTGGGGAGCAGGACAGGCCTGGAACTATGCCATGAAAAATAGTTCGGCTTGGCTGAAGTGTTGGGGAACACGGTAATTTCAAAAAGTTTCCTACGATCACGCAAGATCTATCTAGGTGATGTATAGCAACGAGAGGGGAGAGTGTGTCCATGTACCCTCATATACCAAAAGTGGAAGCATTTCAATAAGCGGTTGATGTAGTCAAACTTCTTCATGATCCAACCGATCAAGTACCAAACATACGGTACCTCCGCGTTCAGCACACGTTCAGCTCGATGACGTCCCTCATGCTCTTGATCCAGTTGAGGATGAGGGTGAGTTACGTCAGCAAGATGGCGTGGCGATGGTGATGATGATGTTACCGGCGCAGGGCTTCACCTAAGCACTGCGATGGTATGATCGAGGTGTGTAACTGTGGAGGGGGGCACCGCACACGGTTAAGAGAAACTTGTGTGTCTTTGGGGTGCCCCCTGCCCACGTATATAAAGGAGGGAGGGAGAGAGGTCGGCCCTCCTAGGGGCGCGCCAGGTGTAGGGAGTCCTACTAGGACTCCCATGTCCTAGTAGGATTCCCTTTCCTTTTCGGAGTAGGAAAGAAAGAAAGGAGGGAGAGGGAGAAGGAAAGGGGGGGCACCCCCACCCTTGTCCAATTCGGTTTGGGCAGGGGGGGGCGCCACCTCGTGGCCCTTCTTCCCGCTCTCCACTAAAACCCAATAAGGCCCATTAACTTCCCCCGACGAATTCCCGTAACTCTCCGTTACTCCGAAAAATACATGAATCACTCGGAACCTTTCCGATGTCCGAATATAGCCTTCCAATATATGAATCTTTACGTCTTGACTATTTCGAGACTCCTCGTCACGCCCGTGATATCATACGGGACTCCGAACAAACTTTGATCATCAAAATACATAACTCATAATACAAATCATCATCGGACGTTAAGCATGCGGACCCTACGGGTTCGAGAACTATGTAGACATGACCGAGACACATCTCTGGTCAATAACCAATAGCGGAACCTGGATGCTCATATTGGCTCCTACATATTCTATGAAGATCTTTATCGGTCAAACCGCATAACAACATACGGTGTTCCCTTTGTCATCGGTATGTTACTTGCACGAGATTCGATCATCAGTATCATCATACCTAGTTAAATCTCATTACCGGCAAGTCTCTTTACTCGTTCCGTAACGCTTCATCCTGCAACTAACTCATTAGTCACATTGCTTGCAAGGCTTATAGTGATGAGCATTACCGAGAGGGCCCAGAGATACCTCTCTGATACATGGAGTGACAAGTCCTAATCTCGATCTATGCCAACCCAAAAAACACCTTCGGAGACACCTGTAGACCATCTTTATAATCACCCAGTTATGTTGTGACGTTTGATAGCACACAAGGTGTTCCTCCGGTATTCGGGAGTTAGCATAATCTCATAGTCTGAGGAACGTGTTTAAGTCATGAAGAAAGCAGTAGCCATGAAACTGTAATGATCATATTGCTAAGCTAACGGATGGGTCTTGTCATCACATTATTCTCCTAATGATGTGAACCCGTTCATCAAATGACAACACATGTCTATGGTTAGGAAACATAACCACCTTTGATTAACGAGCTAGTCAAGTAGAGGCATACTAGGGACACTATGTTTTGTCTATGTATTCACACATGTACTAAGTTTCCAGTTAATACAATTATAGCATGAATAATAAACATTTATCATGATATAAGGAAATATAAATAACAACTTTATTATTGCCTCTAGGGCATATTTCCTTCAGTCTCCCACTTGCACTAGAGTCAATCTAGTTCACATCGCCATGTGATTTAACATCAATAGTTCACATCTGTATGTGATTAACACCCATAGTTCACATTGCCATGTGACCAACAACCAAAGGGTTTACTAGAGTCAATAATCTAGTTCACATTGCTATGTGATTAACACCCAAAGAGTACTAAGGTGTGATCATTTTCTGCTTATGAGAGAAGTTTAGTCAACGGGTCTGTCACATTCAGAGCCGTATGTATTTTGCAAATATTCTATGCCTACAATGCTCTGGATAGAGCTACTCTAGCTAATTGCTCCCACTTTGAATATGTATCCAGATTGAGACTTAGATTCATCTGGATTGATGTAAAAGCTTGCATTGACATAACTCTTTACGACGAACTCTTTATCACCCCCATAACCGAGAAACATTTCCTTAGTCCTCACTAAGGATAAATTTGACCGTTGTCCAGTGATCTATTCTTAGATCACTATTGTATCCCCTTGCCAAACTCATGGCAAGGTACACAATAGGTCTGGTACACAACACATCATACTTTATAGAACCTATGACTGTGGCATAGGGAATGACTTTCATTCTCTTTCTATCTTCTGTCGTGGTCAGGCTTTGAGTCTTACTCAACTTTACACCTTGTAATACAGACAAGAACTCCTTCTTCGACTGACCCATTTTGAACTCTTTCAAAAACTTGTCAAGGTATTTACTCATTGAAAAATCTTATCAAGCGTCTTGATCTATCTCCATAGATCTTGATGCCCAATATGTAAGCAGCTTCACCGAGGTCTTTCATTGAAAAACTCTTATTCAACTATCCCTTTATGCTATCCAGAAATTCTACATCATTTCCGATCAACAATATGCCATTCACATATACTTATCAGAAAGGCTACAGAGCTCCCACTCACTTTCTTGTAAATACAGGCTTCTCCAAAAGTCTCTATAAAACCATATGCTTTGATCACACTATCAAAGCATTTATTCCAACTCCGAGAGGCTTGCACCAGTCCATAAATGGATCGTTGGAGCTTGCACACTTTGTTAGCACCCTTTGGATCGACAAAACCTTCTGGTTGCATCATATACAACTCTTCTTCCAGAAATCCATTCAAGAATGCAGTTTTGACATCCATCTGCTAAATTTCGTAATCATAAAATGCAGCAATTGCTAACATGATTCGGATAGACTTAAGCATCGCTATGGTGAGAAAGTCTCATCATAGTCAATTCCTTGAACTTGTCAAAAACCTTTTGCAACAAGTCGATCTTTGTAGATAGTAACACTACTATCAGCGTCCATCTTCCTCTTGAAGATCCATTTATTCTTAATGGCTTGCCGATCATCGGGCAAGTCCACCAAAGTCCACACTTTGTCCTCATACATGGATCCCATCTCAGATTTCATGGCCTCAAGCCATTTCGCAGAATCCGGGCTCATCGTCGCTTCCTCATAGTTCGTAGGTTCATCATGGTCTAGTAACATGACTTCCAGAATAGGATTACTGTACCACTCTAGTGTGTATCATAATCTGGTTAACCTATGAGATTTGGTAGTAACTTGATCTAAAGTTTCATGATCATCATCATTAGCTTCCTCACTAATTGGTGTAGGAATCACTGGAACTGATTTCTGTGATGAACTACTTTCCAATTCGGGATAAGGTACAATTACCTCATCAAGTTCTACTTTCCTCCCACTCACTTCTTTCGAGAGAAAACTCCTTCTCTAGAAAGGATCCATTCTTAGCAACGAATATCTTGCCTTTGGATCTGTGATAGAAGGTGTACCCAAAAGTTTCTTTTGGGTATCCTATGAAGACGCACTTCTCCGATTTGGGTTCGAGCTTATCAGGTTGAAGCTTTTTCACATATGCATCGCAAACCCAAACTTTAAGAAACGACAACTTTGGTTTCTTGCCAAACCACAATTTATAAGGCGTCGTCTCAATGGATTTTGATGGTGCCCTGTTTAATGTGAATGCAGCTGTCTCTAATGCATAACCCCAGAATGATAGTGGTAAATCGGTAAGAGGCATCATAGATCGCACCATATCCAATAAAGTGCGGTTATGACGTTCGGGCACACCATTATGTTGTGGTGTTCCAGGTGGCGTGAGCTGTGAAACTATTCCACATTGTTTTAAATGAAGGCCAAACTCGTAACTCAAATACTCTCCTCCATGATTAGATCATAGAAACTTTATTTTCCTGTTACGATGATTCTCCACTTCACTCTGAAATTCTTTGAACTGTTCAAATGTTTCAGACTTGTGTTTCGTTAAGTAGATATACCCATATCTTCTCAAATCATCTGTGAAAGTTAGATAATAACGATACCTGCCACGAGCATCAACACTCATTGGACAGCATACATCGGTATGTATTATTTCCAATAAGTCACTAGCTCGTTCCATTGTTCCGGAGAACGGAGTTTTAGTCATCTTGCCCACACTGTTCAAAAAATCTTCTGATTCAGCGATTTATCGTTCGATTTATCACTACTCTTGGGGAGACCGATAAGACTATGCCTTATCTTCACTGTTTATCGTTTGGGCCGATTTCTCGCTATGACAAGCGATTTATCGGGAATCTATCGATAAATCGAGCCTATTCATAGCACTATGTTTGCAAAAACTATGTTTATTTGCCTTTTGTGGACCTTGATACATAATATGTATTGTTGTCCCATTTTGTTTGTCATTATACGAGGATTCAAAGGCTAGGAATCAAGATAACACTTTTGTCCAATATTGTTTTGATGTTGAATATAGCATACTTTAGTCTTGGGAACCTGGGATTTGCAAAAAATGGTCGATTAATAGTCGATCGATAAAATCGATTAACCGTCCGATTTTCGATTAATCTCTAACCCCAGCAGAATGAGACAATAAGATAAGCGATATCCTCAATATTGCTTGCCCATAAGACACGGCTCGCAAGCATCAAATGATTCATAATCAAGTGATTCCAAAAGTCCATCTTTATGGAGTTTCTTTATGCGCTTTACACCGACATGACCCAAACGGCAGTGCCACAAATAAGTTGCACTATCATTACCAACTTTGCATCTTTTGGCAGCAATACTATGAATATGTGTATTACCACGACCGAGATTCAATAAACCATCAACATTGGGTGTATGACCATATAAGGTTTTATTCATGTAAACAGAATAACAATTATTCTCTGTCTTAAATGAATAACCGTATTGCAATTAACATGATCTAATCATATTCATGCTCAACGCAAACACCAAATAACATTTATTTAGGTTCAACACTAATACCGAAAGTATAGGGAGTGCTCCATGATGATCATATCAATCTTGGAACCACTTCCAACACACATCGTCACTTCATCCTCAACTAGTCTCTATTTATTCTGCAACTCCGGTTTCGAGTTACTAATCTTAGCAACTGAACAAGTATCAAATACCCAAGTATTACTACGAGCACTAGTAAGGTACACATCAATAATATGTATATCAAATATAACTTTGTTCACTTTGTCATCCTTCTTATCCACCAAATATCTGGGGCAGTTCCACTTCCAGTTACCATTTCCTTTGCAGTAGAAGCACTCAGTTTCAAGCTTAGGTCCAGCTCAGGGCTTCTTCATGGGAGTGACACTTGCTTGTCATTCTTCTTGAAGTTCCCTTTATTTCTCTTTGCCCTTTTCTTGAAACTAGTGGTCTTGTTTAATCATCAACACTTGATGCTCTTTCTTGATTTCTACCTTCGTCGATTTGAGCATCACGAAGAGCTCAGGAATCATTTTTGTCATCCCTTGCATACTATAGTTCATCACGAAGTTCCAGTAACTTGGTGATGGTGACTAGAGAACTCTGTCAATCACTATCTTATCTGGAAGATTAACTCCCACTTGATTCAAGTGATTGTAGTACCTAGACATTCTGAGCACATGCTCACTAGTTGAGCAATTCTCCTCCATCTTTTAGGCAAAGTACTTATCAGAGGTCTCATACCTCTTGACATGGGCATGAGTCTGAAATACCAATTTCAGCTCCTCGAACATGTCATATGCTCTGTGACGTTTCAAAAATGTTTTTGACGTCTCGGTTCTAAGACGTAAAGCATGGTGCACTAAACTATCAAGTAGTCATCATATTGAGCTAGCCAAATGTTCATAATGTCTGCATTTGCTCCTATAGTAGGTCTGTCACCTAGCGGTGCATCAAGGACATAATTCTTCTGTGCAGCAATGAGGATACACCTCAGATCACGGACCCAGTCCGCATCATTGCTACTATCATCTTTCCACTTAGTTTTCTCTAGGAACATATAAAAAACATAGGAAAGCTATAACATGAGCTATTGATCTACAACATAATTTGCAAAATACTATCAGGACTAAGTTCATGATAAATTAAAGTTCAATTAATCATATTACTTAAGAACTCCCACTTAGATAGACATCCCTCTAGTCATCTAAATGATCACGTGATCCAAATCAACTAAACCATGTCTGATCATCACGTGAGATGGAGTAGTTTTCAATGGTGGACATCACTATGTTGATCATATCTACCATATGATTCATGCTCGACCTTTCGGTCTCCAGTGTTCTGAGGCCATATCTGCATATGCTAGGCTCGTCGAGTTTAACTCAAGTATTCTGCGTGTGCAAAACTGGCTTGCACCCGTTGTATGTGATGCAGAGCTTATCACACCCGATCATCACGTGGTGTCTCGGCACGAAGAACTGTCGGTGCATACTCAGGGAGAACACTTATACCTTGAAATTTTTAGTAAGGGATCGTCTTATAATACTACCGCCGAATCAACAGCAAAATAAGAATATAAAAGATAAACATCACATGCAATCAAAATATGTGACATGATATGGCCATCATCATCTTATGCCTTTGATCTCCATCTCCAGAGTACCATCATGATATCCATCGTCACCAGCATGACACCATGATCTCCATCATCTTGATCTTTATCAACATGTCATCACATGGTCGTCTCGCCAACTATTGTTTTTGCAACTATTGCTATCGCATAGCGATAAAGTAAAGCAATTATATGGTGCTTGCATCTTATGCAATAAAGAGACAACCATAAGGCTCCTGCCAGTTGTCGATAACTTCAACAAAACATGATCATCTCATACAACACATCATGTCTTGACCATATCACATCACAACATGCCCTGCAAAAACAAGTTAGAGATCCTCTACTTTGTTGTTGCAAGTTTTGCGTGGCTGCTACGGGCTTCTACAAGAACCGTTCTTACCTACGCATTAAAACCACAACGATTTTTCGTCAAGTGTGTTGTTTTAACCTTCAGCAAGGACCGGCCGTAGTCAAACTCGATTTAACTAAAGTTGGAGAAACAGGCAGCCGCCAGCCACCTGTGTGCAAAAGCACGTCGATAGAACCAGTCTCATGAACGCGGTCATGTAATGTCGGTCCGTACCGCTTCATCCAACAATACCGCAGAATCAAAGTAAGACGTTGGTGGTAAGCAATATGACTATTGTCACCCATGACTCTTTGTGTTCTACTCGTGCATAAAACATCTACGCATAGACCTGGCTCTGATACCACTGTTGGGGAACGCGGTAATTTCAAAAAAAATCCTACGGGCATGCAAGATCTATCTAGGTGATGTATAGCAACGAGAGGGGAGAGTGCATCCACGTAACCTCGTAGACCAAAAGTGGAAGCGTTTCAATAACGCGGTTGATGTAGTCGAACTTCTTCACAATCCAACCGATCATGTACCGAACGTATGGTACCTCCGTGTACAGCACACGTTCAGCTCGATGACGTCCCTCATGCTCTTGATCCAGTTGAGGACGAGGGTGAGTTCTGTCATCACGATGGCATGGCGACGGTGATGATGATGTTACCGGCGCAGGGCTTCGCCTAAGCACTATGATGGTATGATCGAGGTGCGTAACTAGGAGGGGGCATCGCACCGGTTAAGAGAAACTTGTGTGTCTTTGGGGTGCCCCCTGCCCACGTATATAAAGGAGGGAGGGAGAGAGACCGGCCCTCCTAGGGGCGCGCCAGGTGTAGGGAGTCCTACTAGGACTCCCAAGTCCTAGTAAGATTCCCCTTCCTTTTCAGAGTAGGAAAGAAGGAAAGGAGGGAGAGGGAGAAGGAAAGGGGGGTCGCGCCCCCACCCCTTGTCCAATTAGGTTTGGGCAGGGGGGAGGCGCGCGCCACCTCGAGGCCCTTCTTCCCTCTCTCCACTAAAACCCAATAAGGCCCATTAACTTCCCCCGGCGAATTCCCGTAACTCTCTGGTACTCCGAAAAATACCCGAATCACTCGGAACCTTTCTGATGTCCGAATATAGCCTTCCAATGTATGAATCTTTACGTCTCAACCATTTTGAGACTCCTCGTCACGTTCGTGATATCATCCGGGACTCCGAACAAACTTCGGTCATCAAAACACATAACTCATAATACAAATCGTTATCGAACGTTAAGCGTGCGGACCCTACGGGTTCGAGAACTATGTAGACATGACTGAGACACATCTCCGGTCAATAACCAATAGCGGAACTTGGATGCTCATATTGGTTCCTACATATTCTACGAAGATCTTTATCCGTCAAACCGCATAACAACATATGTTGTTCCCTTTTTCATCGGTATGTTACTTACCCGAGATTCGATCGTCGGTATCATCATACCTAGTTCAATCTCATTATCGGCAAGTCTCTTTACTCGTTCTGTAATGCTTCATCCTGCAACTAACTCATTAGTCACATTGCTTGCAAGGCTTATAGTGATGAGCATTACCGAGAGGGTCCAGAGATACCTCTTCGATACACGAAGTGACAAATCCTAATCTCGATCTATGCCAACCCAACAAACACGTTCGGAGACACCTGTAGAGCATCTTTATAATCACCCAGTTACATTGTGACGTTTGATAGCACACAGGGTGTTCCTCCGGCATTTGGGAGTTGCATAATCTCATAGTCTGAGGAACGTGTATAAGTCATGAAGAAAGTAGTAGCAATGAAACTATAACGATCATAATGCTAAGCTAATAGATGGGTCTTGTCCATCACATTATTCTCCTAATGATGTGATCCCGTTCATCAAATGACAACACATGTCTATGGTTAGGAAACATAACTATATTTGATTAACGAGCTAGTCAAGTAGAGGCATACTAGGGACACTATGTTTTGTCTATGTATTCACACATGTACTAAGTTTCCGGTTAATACAATTCTAGCATGAATAATAAACATTTATCATGATATAAGAAAATATAAATAACAACTTTATTATTGCCTCTAGGGCATATTTCCTTCATGAAGTTGCTTGGCCTTGATGCCCAGTCGGTCCATGGTCTCGCAGTACAGGATATTGATGTTGTCGCCGCCGTCTATCAGCACTCGGCCTAAACGGCAGGTCCGCCTCTCTGTTGCAAAGGTTGCCTTGAGCACCAGGGCGTATGAACCCGGGTTGGGCATCGCAGCCGGGTGGTCAGCTTGGCTCCAAGTGATGGGCTTCTCGGACCAGTGCATGCAGGTGGGAGCTTCTGTACTGACAGCATTGACTTCTCTATGCGGATGCCGCCTGCTGTGCCTGTTGCCGGCTTGGCTTGTGAATACGACTTAAGTGGCATGCTCTTCGGGGAACTCATCTTGAATGGCGCCGACTGGTCGGGCTACCGGCTGCTGAATGGCTGGAGCTGGAGGGCCGGCTGGGAGGGGAGGCGGGAGGGCCTCGCCCTTGGCGATCCGAGCTAGCCAGTTGCACTTGCGAGTGGTGTGGTTGGACGGCTTCGCGCCGCTGTGGAACTTACATGGGGCGTCAAGGGCTTGTTCAAAGGAAAGAGCGGGCAGCCATGCTCCCTTGCCAGTTTTCTGCCGCTTGATGTTGGGCTGACCAGTCGGCTACTGATCTTCGACTGCTGCTACCTGCTGGCTGCTGGAAGCCGGCTGCTGGGCCTTGCACTTGTTGTCGTTCTGCTAGCGCCGGTTTGTGTCACCAGCCGGCGTCTGGAAAGCCGGAGGGAGCACCTTCCCGGCCGCGTCCACTCGGAGCTCCGACTTCATGGAGGAGTCGGTCGTGGGGTACTTGTCCTCTATGATAAGTAGCTCGTCAAGGGTTGGTGGCTCGTTGTAGAGGAGCTTGTGCTTGAGCAAGGTGCCCTCTCGGCACCCGGTCGTGAAGTACTCTATGGCCCGCACCTCGTGCACCCCTTCGCAGGAGTTCACAGCTCGCCCCACCGTGTTAAGTAATCACGGGTGGACTCAGTTTGGCCTTGGACGCACATGGAGAGCTGGCGAGGCTTGGGTGGCCGCTTGTACTGCTCGTGAAGTTGCAGATGAACACTTCAGTGAAATTCAGCCAGCTATTAACGCTGTAGGGTTTGAGGTTGTTCAGCCATGTCCGGGTCGTGCCCTGGAGCATGAGCGGAACATGCTTCACGGCAACGTGCCTGTTGCCGCTTGCTATGTTGACTGCGGTGGAGTAGTCCACCAGCCAATCTTCCGGCTTCACGGGGCCGTCGTACTTGGGCGTATCTCGTGGGAGCGAGAACCCTTTGGGAAAGGGCTCATCGCGAATGCGGGGGGCGAAGCAAGGCGGGCTGACTGCATCTTCTTATTCTATCGCCAGGTATCGAGCGAGCCGGTCGATTCGGTGGCGGGCATCATTCTTCCTGATTCCTTCGCGGTAACCTAGCCGGTCTCTAAGAGTCGGGTGCCCAACAGGCGGCAGTGAAGTGTGCCTCTCCCTGCGTGGGGGAGGCGGGCAGTCGTTGCACCGTTCCACTGCTCTTGGGCGGCCATCATGGTTGCGCTCGATGGTGAGGTGCGCGCACTAACTGCGGCTAGCAGCCGGCTCCGGGTCCCCTCGGCCGCCTGTCGGGGACCGAGAGGTCGTGTCGTGCTCTCGGCGAGGGAGGCGGGTCTCATCTGGCACGCCAGGCTCCGCTGCACGGCGGGCAGTTTCCTGCTGGAAGGTGGCCGCGTCAAGGAGCCGCTGAAGGCGCTCCTTCATGTGGCGCCTCTCGTCGCCCTCTAGGTTGTCCAACTCTTCTGCTGCCGCCTAGGTGGCCCGCAGGTTCTCGATGGGTGTGGCGTAGACAGGGTGGTCGGCCCCGAAGATGCTGGTGATGGTGGTGCCGCGTTGTTGGACTGCGCCCGGCCGGCTGGGCTCTCCAGCAGCCGGAGTACCGCCTATGGCACGGTCGACCTCGCGCTGGTAGGCGTCAGCGAGGCGCTTCACAGCGGCCAACTGCTTGGCGCCATCGATGAGCGAGAGGCGGTGTGCCTCCAGGGTTGCACTGTTCGCGCCGTCCTCGACCAGAGTGGCGAGGGCTCGCAGGGTCTAACGGATCGGATCCTGGTCTGCTCCGGCCGAGGCTTCGTCTTGACTGATGACCAGCACCTCTGTGACGGTGCTGGTGCTGGTGATGTTCTCCGCGTGAGGGAGCGGGTCATCGATGATCTCTACATGGTCTTGGTAGGCATCAACATCTGCCGCGTCGGAGTCGATGGCCATCTCGATGGGCGGATCGGTGGAGCCAACGGACTCCAGGTCAGAGGCGGGCTCGTCGACAATGTGGAGCTTGCCGAGGAGGTCGACGAGGTAGCTCTCAGAGCTAGCCAAACCCATGTCTGGGGGAGGCTCTTCGGTGAGGTGGACGCCACAGAGGAGATCGGCGAGGAAGCTCAAGGTGCAGGCGGCCTCCATGCCGCGCAGATCATCGGCGCAAGCGCCATCGGGCGAGCCGGGCTAGCTGCGCTCACAGGGAAGGAAACGGGTTGCCTTGCCCCACGGTGGGCGCCAAATGCCGTGGTATTTCCTCGACATATGCCAAGAGGTGGTTAATCATGTAGGGGGTCAATAGAACGTTGCCGGGCTGTAGAAGCGGGAGTAGGCAAGACTTCAAACGACGTCGGGTCTTACCCAGGTCCGGGGCTCTCCGTGGAGATAACACCCCTAATCCTGCTCTGCGGGGTCTCCGCATCACTATGATCAATAGCAAATGCAAGGTGGCTCCCTGAGCTGTTCGGGCTAGAGGAGGAAGAAGGCTGCTAGCTCTACTTATCCTTAGCTATGTGGGTGTGTGATGATCTAATGTGTTGAACCCTTTGCATGGGTGACCCCGGGGGGTTTATATAGGCCTACCCCCAGGGGTACAATGGTAATTCGGTTGGTCATAGGACCCGGCCGTTAGTGTCTCGGGGCTCCGGCTTCTCCGCCGACAGCTGGGGCCCGCCGCCTGGTGGGTCCCGCCGGCTGCCATGAACTCGGCCCACAAGTAGGGCCCGCCGCCTGCGGGCCAGGGGGCCAGGCTGCACTGAAGCCTTGCCCCTGATGACGATGGCTTGGTCGGGGGGCGCATGGCTACAGTACCGCCGCCTGGCTGGCGATCACTATAGCCACACCCCGTGACCTCTGGTTAACTGTGCACAGACTCCAAGGGGAGGGGCGGCCGCCTGCCAGGAGTCGGCCTCGCCTTGAAGCCGCCTGCTCAGGCCCTGCCGTCTTATTGCAATACGCGGGCTGGTGGGGCCCGTCGCCTATGGGCCACACCGATCGCCCGTCATGGGGGCATGGCCCTGCCTGACGTAGGCATCGTCATGGGCCACATGGCTACAGTGTCGTGCCAGGCGAGGGGTGTCCGCCTGGTACGTCTGCACTGTGGCCGCGTTCCGTCCGGGATTGGGGGGTGGCAGGTGGCACTGTAGCCACGCCCTGTCTTGTCGTAGCAGGTGGGTGCGGACTTTGAGGTGGCGATGGGCCGCCTGCCAGGAGTCGGCCCCAGCCCTCGCCGTCTTCTAAGGCGCGCCGCCTTCTAGGAAGCGTCCTGTCGGCTCCAGCCGGCCATGGAGGCCGGTCTTGCGACCAGTCGAACTGAGGGGCTAGGCTAGCCCTGATGTCTTAAAATCTGCTAAGGTGTGGATGAGGCTACCCGGAGTCTATCCCCCCATCAGGAACAAAACCCTGCAATCAAATAGATTCTCCGAAGAGCGTCATATTCTAAGAGCTCAAGTTATGCTGGAGGCAGACCGTAAATTCGTTGACAATGTCTATGTTGGTCCAAATCCAGCTCGGCCTGCTTGTTTGTCTCATGCAAAACCGTGCATGAGACTTTTATCTCGCGGAGCTTGCTTTGGGACTGTGGATACACGAACACAACTAGCACCTTAATTCAAAGAAGAGTTTGAACCAATGCTTTATTTTTGTCTTAGTGAATCCCAATTCAGCACTAAAAGTAATTTAAAATAATTAAAGTAAAGGGTGTATTTTACCCTGAAACGGATATCTTTATATCTTTTTCCTTTTTTATTTCTAACTCATAGATTCAGGGAAAAAAGAAACTAAATTTATTGCTATTATAGGTCACTATTCGCACTATTGTGGCCGAGAAGTTTTTTCTATAAATAAAGTCAACAGTGGGTTTTTCTTTTGGTGATTTTTTTACTAGTACAATGGAAGGTCAAGTTTATTTCAAAAATATTTTCAGATATTTTTGCCTTTTCCTTTAATTAATTTTTTTATAGGGTGTATATATACCCATGAACCAAACGTTAAGAGCTCTTAATTTATCACTTAGCAATAGAGTAGAGCATAGAGGAGAAACGGGAAAACTACAATCTGCAACTACTTAGAGCATCTCTAGCGGACCCGTATAAATCCGTGACCTGCAAAATAACCATCAAAATATGGGCCGGCGCGGAAAATGTTGTCCGACCAGACTCCGCAAACGCGTCCGACCCGCAAACTTTTTTTGAGGGGCGCGGCAAAATCCCATCCCCAACCCGCGAAAACATAGGTTTCCGCCTCGCCCCTACGGTGCCCCGTATCCCAGAAAAGCGGTTGTCGGGAGGGATATTTCAGCCCGCGCCCTTTCCCCACCCCCTTCCGCCGCCGCCCGCCATTGGTTCCGCCCTTCCGCTGCCGCCGATTCCGGCCAAATCTGCAGGCGGAATCGCGCCGCGGGGGTGCCCCTACCCTCTTCCACCGAGCCGCTGCACCGGCTCCCAGGATCCGCCGATCTGAGCCACCCCTAGTCGTCGTCGCCGCCCGGGATACACCGCCCCTGAGCCGCCCCTAGTCGCCCTCGCTGCCTCCGGATCCACCACCAGAGAGCCACCGCCCCCGAGCAGCCGGTGAGTTTGTACTTGTGCTTGTGCCAAGCGGTATGCATAGTTGGTTAACGCGACGTGCGTGTTTGTGATGTTGAGACTGTGTGAGAAGTTTTTGCTCGATGATTCATCCGATTCAGACGAATCGGATGTTGAGACGCTGCTTATCAAATACCACCAGCAGATGTTGGTGATGGCCCTTGCCGTCAAGGAGCACGAAGAAAGAACCAAAATAGGCGGCGAGGATCGACCATCGAACGTCTTTGCATTCCTTGAAATTGCCATCTCGAGAACGAGATGTTGATGCAAGACTACTCCACGAAGAATCCAACATATCCACCGCACCTCTTCCGGAGAAGGTACCGAATGCGCCGATCCCTCTGTGTGAAAATTGTTCAAGCTTGCAAGGCCAATTGTCGGTATTTTACTCAAAGAGGAAATGTTGCGGGCTTGAAGGGATTTAGTGCATATAAAAAATCTCGGCAGCTATCCGGGTAATTGCATACAACATTCCGACGGACTATGCCGATGAGTACCTTCGCATTGGCGAAGATACTACAATTGAGTCAGTGTGTAGGTTTGCCAAAGTGATCATCCATGTCTTTGATCCTGAATATCTTCGGGCACCCAACGAGGAAGACACAAAAAAATTGATGGCATGTAATTGTATAAGAGGTTGGCCTGGCATGCTAGGAAGCATAGATTGTATGCATTGGACTTGAAAAAATTGCCCAAAGGCATGACAGGGAATGTACTGTGGTAAGTCTCATGATGCAACAATTATGCTGGAGGCCGTAGCATTCAAGGATTTGTGGATTTGGCATTGCTTTTGTGGTATGTCGGGTACTCTCAATGATATCAATGTGTTGCAATGGGCTCATTTGTTTGCTAGGCTTGCTAGTGGTGATGCTCCTGCTTGCAACTACTCTATCAATGGGCATGAATACACAAAGGGGTACTATCTTGCAGATGGTATATACCCTCCTTGGTGCACATTTGTCAAGAGCATCAGAGACCCCCAAACTAGGAAACAATGTGAATTTGCAAGGGTATAAGAGGCAGCCCGAAAAGATATTGAAAGAGCATTCAGAGTTTTGCAATCTAGGTTTGCTATTGTTCGTGGTCCTGCTTGTTTTTGTGACAAGCGACCCTTGAAAAACATCATAACATGTTGTGTTATTCTTCACGATATGATTATCGAAGATGAGAGAGGCATGAACTTGGAGTTCTTCTACGATAATGTGGGCAGCCGTGTCAAACCAGCTAGAGACCCTAACCGCATTAGAGCTTTTCTTCAGACCTACAAAGAGATTGAAAATGCAAACACTCACTTTCAGCTTCAGGAGGATCTCATTGAGCACCATTGGCAAAGGGCTGGGCAGTAACACATTCCATTTTTTTTCATTTAATTCATGTGTGATTTGTATTTAGGACAAGTTTTGTATTTAATTATTTAGTTTGCTTCGGTGATTTGAATAATTATTATAATTTGAATGATTATTGTATTGTAATATTGAAATTTTTCTTATGTTACAAATTAGTAATTCTAAATATGTGCATATGTGTCAAATTCAGATAAACCTGCATCTGATATGCGGGCCGCCACGGGCGCCGACAGAGCAGACACCGCATAGCGGAACTGTAAAACGGAATATTCGTCCGCGAATATTCCGTTTTACAGTTCCGCTATACGGGTCTGCTCGACCGGTGCCAGCGACAGTCTGCAAAATCATTTTTCCGTGAATTGTAAACGAGTTTTACGGGCCGACGATATACGGGTCTGCTAGAGATGCCCTTACCCTTGTACCTCTTGTTGCATGTAGAGCTCGTAATTTCCCTTTACCGTATGTTGCATGCAATTCTTTTAGTTCTTTTTGCAAATGTGAGAAACTATCTTGTGCACATACAAAAATCATCCATGTATATGACCATTTCTCACTTTTGAAACTCGGAAATGCTACATGCAACACTACGGTAGGAACTGGATCCTCTAACATGAAGGAGGAAAGTCACATAAGCTACAATTATCTAACTTCTCTCCTTTATTTCCATATGTTTAAGGCTAAAATGACTTGAATTAATTTGCAAATTACAAATCTACTTTATACATTTACAAAATTACATACAAACAAAATTATGGTGCAATAAAATTAATTTTAAATTTATTTATATCAACAGTATCTGTGTATAATACCTATTTAAGTAGATAATACAGTGTTCGCTACAGTATCCATGACTTTTTTTTTCTGTTTTACACTAGCTTACACTGTAGCTTAGGTGACTTTCTTCTTTCATATTAGAGGATCCACTTCCACTACGTAGTGTTAGCTGGATGGCGCGCCGCCCATACTCTCTCCGCGGCCTTAAGATTTTGTCCCTTGAAACGCGCAAGAACAACCCGCCCAGCCGCGCTTTCGGACCAAAACCTCCGGGACCATGGTGCCCACCCTGGTCACTGGTCAGCCTACGCATGCAGATGCCCGCACAACAACACAAGCGGTAGTGTACCATCGCGAGCGGTAGCTACCAATGCTAGCTACATCTTCGATCAAAAGGACGTACTGTCCAGCCACCATCGATTTGCTGCTGACAGATAAATGCGGACTCTTTTCCCAGACCTGGTGGACATTGCCACTGGATATCAGCAAAACCAGCCTGGCGTCTGCTGGGATTATTTCGTTTAGGAGTGTATAAATTGATAATCCTATGGGATACGCTTACCATCAACCGACAGATCGCAGCGTCCGCGTCGGCCAACTTCCCTGGATACCACGTGTCAAGTAAGGGCCTATATACCATCCTTCACTCAACAGGGGTTATGCTTCTGAAACATATACGGTGTTGCAATGGTCTACGACGGGTTTAGCTTTTACAACAAAAAATATCTCTTGCGAAAATTTTCTATAATAGGACCTCAGTTGAAAAAAAAAAGAGCAACAAAATCTCAATTGCAAAAATGTTTGCAACAAAATAGTTGTTGCAAAAATATTCTGCAACAGTACATGTGTTGCGGAAATAATTCTGCCATAAGATCTGTGTTGAAATAGTGGAGACGCGCTCGGCCGGTCGATGCGGCAGATCTGACGGCTCGCGGCCCGACTGATCTTTTAAAAAGATCAGCCTGCGGACGCGTAGCACGCCCCTAATCTTATTCGCCAATCTTTTTTAGCTCATTTAACTATAAAATTTTAAAATCATATTACTTTTGAAAATTTTAGTTCATATGAATGATAAGGAGAATTGGATGGTACCCTAAAACTCTTTGTGTCCCTAATTTTGATTAGTACAGTTAATTTGATTTATGGAGGATGAAAATCGGACATAATTCGGTTTTCAAATATGGCAATCGAAAATTTGATAAATTTGATTTGGTGTTCTGTTTTCTTAGATTTTATACCCTCTTCTAACTGCAGTGCAATCACGCCGAATGGTAACAACACATGCCGCGCTAGCAATGGCACCACCCAAGCAATGGCAGCATCTAAACCAGCGGGCCCATCGAGGGACCCTCCCCCAGCGGGACGAGGCTTACCTGCTCCGCGCGCTTGCTCCCATCCATGCTCCCGCCTCTATCGAACGGCCCCTCGTCTTTTTGTCACCATCTCTTTTCTTTCGATAGAAAAAAAAATATCTCCGTACTTTTCCCCTAGACGATGAGGGCTGGTCCTTTGTCCTCTCTGGCGACGTCGCATCGTGGATACGCACATGTAGAGAGGTGGGCTCCCGTCGAGCTTGTGTGTGCTTCCAGCCCCGGCGTGATCCGAGAGCACGCCGACGACGAATGTGCATGGATTCAAATGCTCTGTCAGTGGCACGTACCCGCACGTCTACTTGGCCACGCCTGCCGATGGGAAGGGAAAAAGTCCATTTTAAACCTTAAACTTGTAGAGGTCCGGCGGAATGAACCCCCAAGTCAAAATCCCAGTCGATTGAACCCTGAACTCTGCAATCCCGGTCTAAATTGGACCTTCGGATCATTTCCCAAACAGGGATTGCTGACGTGGACCGGGATTGCGGAGGAAACGCTCGCAGCGCCCGTGGATGGGCCGGCCCAGTTCACGACAGCGCGTGCTGCGCCTTGTTGCTTCGATTTTTCGTTCGTTATTTGTTTTTTCTTTTTGATTTTTCTCTAGTGGTTCTGCTTTCTTTTCCTTTTTATTTTTTTTATTTATATTTATATTCTTTTCTTTTTCCTTTTTTATGATTTCTTTTTTCTATTTCCATCGGATCATTTTCCTATTTATATTACAAAAAAATTCATCATGCATTATAAAATGTTCATTGTATATTAGAAATTGCTCAATGAATACAAATTGTTCGCTATGTTTTTGAATTTTGTTCAGTGGTATATTACCCAAATATTTAATGTGTATTTAAAAATGGTCATCATATATTTAAAAATGTTCATTGTGTATAATTTAAAATATTCATTGTATATTAAGAAAATTTTCAATGGATATTACAAAATCTTCAGTCCAGAATATTTGCAAATGTTCAAAAGCAGTTCGATACATACTGTTTTTCAAAATGCCCTGGTGGTTTGTTTTTCAAAATCGATTATTTTTTCAAAACAAATGAACTTTTCTGTAATTCATGAGCTTTTTCCAAAATGTTCTAAAAAAATTTAAAAAATCGCTACAGTATTACGCGACTACATCTGTACTTATAAAGTTCTCCTTGCAACTGATTATTAGCGCACAGTAGGTGAGGTGGTTATACGGGCTAGTTCGATGTTCTCATCGCGCGAGTTCGATGATCGCTCTCTATATTTTATGAGGTGGTTTTTTGCTTTTTTGGCGCGAGTACCAGGAACCGGCCCAGCGAAAGTTACGAGGTCCCAGTGTGTGCACGATCCTCCGAACTTTTTTTGAAGTGTATTTTCGCGCGAGTACCAGGAACCGGCCCAACGAAAGTTATTTCAGAAAAGAAAAACGGTTCAGTGAAAGTTACGAGCTCCCGAGGGTGTGCGCCTTTTGGAATTACTAGTAAATGCCCGTACGTTGCACCGGGCGAAATATTAAATATAACTTTATCTAAATTTTGGAAACGTCGGGAATAAAGTTACACGGAGTATTTCCTTTTTGGATGTATTTAAAAAATTCAAGAATAATTTTTAAATTGGAATTCTTTTTATGGTGATGACCATTTTTTTGGAATATTATATATATATTCTAATTTATAGCAAAAGTGCCATGCAAAATAAATAAATATATGCTTAAACGGTTGAAAGTTATACCACTCAAACAACTACAACTATAACAGAACAACATTGTTCGAACAATTTTTGAACAATTCATATTTTTAGTTTGTAACTCCCATAGCTTTCTCAAAGAATATAATAATAAGTAAAACATGAATATGCTCTTACTTGATGTTCCAAGTTGCATGGTCTCGGTACTGTTGGTGAACGGACTCATGGAAAGTTGAAACAAATTCTGTTGTTGAAATAGAAGTGCAGTAGTGATCCAAAATATTTCCGGATCATGAATTTTATATTTGAAAAGCCTATATTTTATGAGGTGGTTTTTTGCTTTTTTGGCGCGAGTACCAGGAACCGGCCCAGCGAAAGTTACGAGGTCCCAGTGTGTGCACGATCCTCCGAACTTTTTTTGAAGTGTATTTTCGCGCGAGTACCAGGAACCGGCCCAACGAAAGTTATTTCAGAAAAGAAAAACGGTTCAGTGAAAGTTACGAGCTCCCGAGGGTGTGCGCCTTTTGGAATTACTAGTACAAATGCCCGTACGTTGCACCGGGCGAAATATTAAATATAACTTTATCTAAATTTTGGAAACGTCGGGAATAAAGTTACACGGAGTATTTCCTTTTTGGATGTATTTAAAAAATTCAAGAATAATTTTTAAATTGGAATTCTTTTTATGGTGATGACCATTTTTTTGGAATATTATATATATATTCTAATTTATAGCAAAAGTGCCATGCAAAATAAATAAATATATGCTTAAACGGTTGAAAGTTATACCACTCAAACAACTACAACTATAACAGAACAACATTGTTCGAACAATTTTTGAACAATTCATATTTTTAGTTTGTAACTCCCATAGCTTTCTCAAAGAATATAATAATAAGTAAAACATGAATATGCTCTTACTTGATGTTCCAAGTTGCATGGTCTCGGTACTGTTGGTGAACGGACTCATGGAAAGTTGAAACAAATTCTGTTGTTGAAATAGAAGTGCAGTAGTGATCCAAAATATTTCCGGATCATGAATTTTATATTTGAAAAGCCCATCACCCCTCCTTATAATCTTTCGGGAACATGTAGTTTAGGTCTGCACTGGATTTTTGTAGTAGAGATACCAATTACGATGTTTTTTTATAATATATTTTTTATAAGTTTTAACATCCACATACTGCAAGATGACCATCATGATTATGAAATTTTAATATATTCATTAGAGACTCTCTACCATATCTCTAAAAATAAACATACCATATGTAGCGCGCAGTCATTGTTGTCTAAAAGTCTATTTTGAGATGGTGTTATTGTCATCTTCTCTTTGGTAGGACGTACAGACAAAAAGGCCACAGACGAAAAGGCCACAATTACCCCGAACCAACCTCCCAAGATGCGCTCTCGCGAGCTCAACCGCGACTCCCTCCAGCGACCTCCTCAAACAAACCACATGAATAACTGTCTTTTTGAATTGCCTTTTGTAATTGTTCCGTGATCTTCCATTCGGTGAGATCAATGTCTTTCCAATTGTCTTTTACCAAGTTTTGACTCTTAAGAAGGTCCAAATGAAATTGTACTCCTCGTAGCTAAAAATAAAACAGTGGTTAGAAATGACACAGATTAGCGAAGTATATTAAAAATGGTGTTGTAACTAACCGTATGAGCGAGATCATCACGGTCAGAGTTCCAGCACAATGAGTCCAGTACTTGAACCTCATGTTTTTTTGTATTCACGACAGCTAGATACCAATGTGTGTTGTTGGCATTTATTGGAAGTTTAATCTATAATAAAGATAATTAGGAAAATAATTAATGAAAATGTATGAAACCTAGAACATGTAAATTGTGAATATGGATATTACCATGTCATGTTGCATATATTCAATGACGGTCTCTGTCATGAAGGCACTATCTTTTTGTATTCCAAGTTTGCCATCTCGTTTAAATAGTGAGGTAACAAATGGACTCTCAAAATATACTTTAATTTATTATCATTCTGGACATGTATTTGGTCCTTCATACAACATATATATGCATTGATCACCTATAATTTTGAAAGTTAAAAATACATTATTACTAATAGATATAAGTGATTAGAATCTTTTCCCTGTTTGAGTAAGGGTACTTACATCATCATTTACCCACTCCTTTTCATTTAGCAGGCACATCAATTGATTTTGCAAGACACAACTTCCATCTATCTGAACGAGCAACTGTTTTCTCAAAGATGATTCTATTGCTATATGAGCACATAGATCATGATCGGTCAATGTATAGTCTGCATAAAATAAAATATTTTTAGAATATATAAAATACGAAAGTATACATAATAAATAAATAAATACCTTGTGGGAGATAATCATATGTCTCATCAACTTTGATCCCTTTATTTGGATCTGGTCCCTTGACATCATGTAATATTAAAACAGGAGTTAATGTCGAGCTAGACGGTGATGGAGGTGATTGCAATGGTTCATGATCTATCTGATTATCTGATTCAGGCACAATCGATTCAAAACATTCAGAAACTTGATTAGATGCTGACATAGTTGGTGACATTGGTGATGTCTCCAAAACACCTGATTCAGAAATTTTTGCTTTTTTTGAAGGCCGGTTATCGAAATCCTCTCGAATGTTCATTTCAGTGATGTCATTTGTTTTCTGCAGTTACAACATAAAAAAACTGCTTTAGAAAACCCACCTAGGGTATATACAAAGGTATATGCAGTTGTTGATTGCTGAACTAAATTGACTTGCTCTATTTAACAACAACAAATGTTCACAGCAGCAACATATATCAAAATATGCAATTTGAATGGGGAAACTTACAATGTGCATGTTGCTATCATCAAGTGTTACTGGTGGCATGTTCGAGAGCCGAATCTCCTTGGCCTCCACCTGAGTTCTATCAGTCTTTGGGATCTGCAAGTGCACAAACATAAGTTAATAAACTTTTAATACATGCACTCTCAAGGATTGAATCATGCATTTGAATGGCAGAGATGTTCTATTCAACAAGGCTTCAGGAGAGTTTGATTTTTCAAAAAAAAAACATTGTAAAGATGATATTTTAGGTGCCTACTGTATCTACCGTCTTTAACATAAGGAAGGGGAAGATCACAAAGACTGGTTTGTGGCGAGTTTGGCACTTTGATCAGCCTAGGGTGGTCTGCTCATGGTGGTTCTCGATCTCGAGTAGAATCATTTACTCTAGCTTCAGCAGATATTTACTTTACCTTGAGCAATCATTATCCAAAGACGCATCTTATATTTTCAAAGAGGACTGAATAAACAGGACTCAAGGGTGGTTGTATAGTAAGATGACTCAATCACTGAAAAGTATAATATTGAAGACTGAGATGAAACTTTTTCACTAAAGGCTGAAGAAAGATGACTTAAAAGAAAATGAATGGAGAAGAAAAGAGTCAAGAACGACACCCAGGAATAAAATACCACTGAGTGAGATCAATAGTGTGCAACTATTGCCCAAAACTAAGCTGGCAACTACCACTGAAACAAATGACATGACTGAAGAAACTGAGGATTGTCGTCGATGCCTCACAAGCACCATAAAACAACTACTGTAAGAAGGAACACAGGAACCACAAGTTCAGCGAACTTTCCAGCCTCGACATGATTTCTATTGTATTGTCTCAGCCCATGATCTCTACTGTACACCACAAGTTCAGCAATTTCTGAACACACAAAAGCTTGAGGGACAGGCACCACAAGTTCAGCAAACTTTCCAGCCTCGACATGATTTCTACTGTATTGTCTCAGCCCATGATCTCTAGTGTACACCACAAGTTCAGCAATTTCTGAACACACAAAAGCTTGAGGGAAGTGGCAACAACAGGGTTGTTTTTGAGGGAGGTAGAAGCATCACATACCTCTGTTGTAGCCACCGTTGGACTCATAGTGCTTCTCTGGACCAAGAATTCCGGCGAACTTGGTGCCGGTTCGTCCGGCGTACTCAAAGGCGAACTCGGTGCCTGTTCCTCCGGCGCACACAAAGGCGACATGATGCTGAGCATGGTGTTACGACTGGCAAATCCTTACCAATCATTATCAAGCAAAAAATCATCCAAAGCACAATCAAATTGTTGTCATAAAACAGTGCAGGATAGTAAGTTCAAAAATGCATCAGCTCAGTCCCAAATAAGCATTGCAGTTTTGCTCAAATTAGGGATCAGAGGTAGTAACACAACAACACAAACAGACCAAATTATATATTACTACACTGTAATAGAGCAACAACCAAAAATCATAGTCAGGCATCAGCAAATAGCATACAACTCAGGCCCAAATAAGCATTGCAGTTTTGCTCAAATTAGGGATCAGAGGTAGTAACACAGCAACACGAACCGACTAAATTATATATTACTACACTGTAATAGAGCGACAACCAAAAATCATAGTCAGGCATCAGCAAATAGCATACAAATCAGGCCAAAATAAGCATTGAAGTTTTGCTCAAATTGGGGATCAGAGGTAGTAACATAGTAACACAGGCATCAGCAAATAGCATACAAATTTCTCCAATAGTTCAATCAATGAAACCCAGATAAGAAACTTGATCAAAGGAACAAAGGAACAAGCTGGTCAAGTATTTCACATCTTTCACAAGAGAAACGTCATTTGCTTGATTGCTCATTGAATCTGCAGTTGTTAAATATCTGAATGTAGCATCTAAAGGTCCAACACAAGTAGAAGGACACATTCATCAAAACTGTTGTTTCTGAATGTAGGTGTGGAGCGAGGAGCTCCTAAATCTCTAGAACTCTCTCCATAACCCTGCTCTCAATTTCTGTTTTTTTTTGTATTGATACATGTACAGTCGATATTAGTCTGCTCATAATCAGTCAATCACTTTGTCACTTTTGCTAAGACTTCTAGCAAGGGCACATAAACACACCAATATTGACAGCATGATCAAAAACAGATTGAGCAGCTATTAATACGGCAACATTATACGGCAGGAAATATAACTACGACAATTGCAAGATCACATAGTAGCAGTTGAATTGCAACATTATACGACAGGAAACAGGAGAAGCAAGGGAAGAATTATCTGTATCATACCCCAAGCGACGGTGCAATGCTCGCTGGTGGCGCTGGCCTGATTCACGATTCCGGCAGAGAACAATTCAAGGTGCACTGCTCGCTGGTGGCGCTGGCCTGGTTCTGGATTCCGGCGGAGAACAATTCAATATATAGCATCGAACTACAAATCCGGGTCCGTACAGTTTCTTTGTTTGAGAAGGACACGGGAGCAGGAGTTTGACAAGGACACGGAGGCGGAACGGGCATCCCGCTCGCTCGTTCTCGACGAACAGAGCAACGACAGCAAGGCCGAGGAGGCGAGCAGAGGTTGGGCACGGGCGGAGGTGCGAGAGGTGGAGTCCAGGCACGCAGGGGCGGGAGACGAAGCAGACGACGACGGCGATGAGGAGGCCTCGGGCATGGGATCAGCGGCCATGGCGCTCCTGTAGAGAAGAAACCAGGGAGGGAGATGAGCAGGGGGAACCGGAGGGAGAGGTGAGAAAGGAGTGGGGCGGCGCTCATCTGCGGTGGCGACGGTGGCCTCTAGTGGCGGGGTTGGCTGGCCTCGGTCGGGCGCGAGCTCGGGCAGTGCTGAGGAAGAAGGGTCGCGGGACGACGCGGGACCTGCTGGTGGTGCTGCTGCTGGCCACCGGCGGAAGCGAGCTCCGGCTCAAGGAGTCGAGGAGGCGGCGAGGCAGAGCACAGGCAGCGACGGCACGCAGTTGCGGACGCGACGCGGACGGCGGGAGGCGGGATCCGGCGGTGGGTAGCGGGAAGCGTGCGGCGGCGCAGGCAACCGCGGCGGCGCGGCTTGCGGGCGGCGGGGCGGCTCGAGGAGCTCGCGGGCGCGGGCGCCGTCGCCGTCGCCGTCGCCATAGCCATCGCCAGAGAAATGGATAAGACTACGAGGCTAGTGGTTGCAAATCAAATGAATAAAGGGGGTTTTCTGCAAAATGTAATGTTATATACAGACTCACTAAAACAAGGACTGCGGGTTAATTTCATGTAAACCGAAGTTTTTTTTTTTGCAAAATCACGCTCGACGACGTACTACAGAAACCTAATTCTCTTTATTATTTCACTAAAACAAGGACTGCGGGTTAATTTCATGTAAATCGAAGGTTTTTTTTTGCAAAATCACGCTCGACCACGTACTACAGAAACCCAATTCTCTTTATTATTAAAAAATTGTTATTGAAGGGAAAAATAATTTAGCGGGCTGGCCCACCACACGAATCCCGGTTCAAATGATGTCAGGGTTTGATTTAGACCGGGATTGCATAGTTTAGGGTGCAATCGACCGGGATTTTGACTTGAGGGTCCATTCCGCCTAACCTCTACAAATTCAAGGTTTAAAATGGACCCTCCCCCAGCAGGACGAGGCTTACCTGCTCCGCGCGCCTGCTCCCATCCATGCTCCCGCCTCTATCGAACGGCCCCTCGTCTTTTTGTCACCATCTCTTTTCTTTCGATAGAAAAAAAATATCTCCGTACTTTTCCCCTAGACGATGAGGGCTGGTCCTTTGTCCTCTCTGGCGACGCCGCATCGTGGATACGCACATGTAGAGAGGTGGGCTCCCGTCGAGCTTGTGTGTGCTTCCAGCCCCGGCGTGATCCGAGAGCACGCCGACGACGAATGTGCATGGATTCAAATGCTCTGTCAGTGGCACGTACCCGCACGTCTACTTGGCCACGCCTGCCGATGGGAAGTCACTGCTCCTGTCGCTTTAGTGCGGCTCTATGTGCACGCTTGTCCTCGTTGCCACCATCGTCTGCTAGCTTTCTTTAAGTTGCATCTTGCTCGTGAGTCGTGGCCTCGGTGTGTGTGTGGGTGTCCTAATCGGCTGGCGGCGAACCGGCGATGAGAGCGTCGAACTTGAGTCCTGGTGCCCTCGTCGTGGAGGTTCAGGGCGATGAACAGGGGCACTTAGGCCTCCTGATTGTGCCTTGTTGTATTCCCCTGATTTTTTTTGTTGTCATCTTTTTTAATTGAGAGAAAAAAGAGGTGGACCTAGGGAATAGAAGAGTCGTTCGATGGATGGGAGCATAGATGGGAGCAGGCGTGTGGAGCAGGTAAGCCTCGTCCCCCACAGCGACCCAAATGGGCAGTTTCGCTAACCGTGTGGAGGGCCAACAAAATTAAGGAGAGAAAAATAGGACGCGGATTTGGTGAACATGGATGCGCGTGCACCCTTTATGAATAGTAAATTTGGAAAATGCTAAAAAAAATTCAAAGAAATCTGAATTTATTTTTGTAATACACATAGTCAACCGGTATACTTGTATATGAAGTTTCACAAAGAAATCACATCCGTGATAATCTGGGCAAAAATGTCAAAATCAAAGCTATATTAAAAAACACTGATTAATGAATAGTATGGTCGCACTTGTATTTTTTTCACTAAAAATATCATGGGTGTTAATACATTATGAAACTTCACATGTGAGTAGAATGATCGACTAAGTTTCATACCACGAAATTTCAGATTTTTTTTATTTTTCTAGTATTTTTTTATGTATTTACTATTCACATGGATGCGCGCGCACCCATGTTGACCTTTGTATTTTCAAGAAAAATAGATCTACAATTTTTATTTTTTACGGTACTTATTCAAAATCATACCGTACGTACTGCCTTTTGTGTCCCCGACATCAAATGGAAGTTAATTAAGCGAGAATTGCACTTGCGTACTTGTCCCGACTGAATCATTTTGTACTGCGGACGTCTCGTTAGTTCTGTACATGTGACATGTGTAAATGTGGGATAGATCGTGCATGGATCCGCTGTCCGTTCTCGACATTGCCGAAGGCACACGTACGTACGCATGTCCCGGATACTATCCAGCTGCACCAGCTACACGATCGCAGCACTGGTGTGTGCACGTTTATATCTGCAGGAGTATAATCTTGCACGACCAGTGCGATATTCAGGGCATGTGTTGTGTTTTATATGCACCAATTGTCCTGACAAGGAGTTATGTTGCTGATGTACATGAAGAATCAAATGGTGCTCGCTTGTTTTCTAGATTTATTTCAGATTTTTCAACGTTATTCTTTTAGTGGTATGGTTTGTCTGTCAACTACAAGGTGTCTATGATGAATTCGTCAATCTTAAGATCTGCTCACTCAGTCTCTCATAGATGTTTAGAGGTAGGGTTGCGTACATATATTCATAGGATGAGTATGCATGCGTGTGGTTAGCATCTGCATCTTTATTGTGTATCTAAAACAAAGAATCAAATGTTTTCTTTTTGCAATGAAATTAGATGTTATGTTTGTTTGCTTCTTCCTTTTTAGGGCGAGGGAGAATAGCATGTTATGATGATGTGTTACGATGACATCACGCAGAGGATTTTTCTCTACTTGTGGAAAAAACCTAAAATCATTAATCCTAAAACGTATGCCATTTAATTTATAATTAACTCACACCATGAACGTAGTGAAATTTTTTCGGTGTGGGGAATGAGATATGACATTGTTCATCCAAATCGACAAGTGGAATATTTTACCTGTTGTGTTCCAAATTCGGTGCTCCTTTTGCTCCATTTACAAAGCTTTGTCTTTGTACAGCAAAGTTTACATATCTTACATTCTTAAGAAGTTGGTCTCAATTTTTTCAACATGTAAAGTGTTCACCTCAACGTCTCACTAAGCAATGCATTTAAGTCTTCTCTCCCACTACCACCTCAGCAATCTTGCCACGTATGCAACTTCCAACAAGCGTAATGCCCTCAGTCATCCACGTCATCATTTCTTTTCAGTGGTTTTATTTCTAAAAATAAATGGAGCTCCGGCGGGAGCGCTACAACCCTGTAATCTCCCTAATAATAACTCCCCACCGATTGATTTTCTTTCATCCCAATACTTCGTCTCCTTCTCTGCCTACACCCTTCCCCTTCAACTCCCTCGGCCGCCCAACTTCCTGCAAATTGCAGCATATACATCTTCCTTCAAAATCCCTTGTTTGGGCATTGTGGTGAGTGGTGACCACAACCTCCGCTTGCCCCTCTGGCGAGAATCGTCAGCAGGTGCCTGCAACGGCAGAGGAGGTCGATGGTTCCAGCCATGAACACCCACCAGCCCTTCTCTCCCTCAAAAGTAAAAGAAGATCAATGACCCATTACAAAAGAAGTTCTATCATCTCCCGATCGTAGGGTGCGGCGGTTGGATCGCGATCTCGACATGATGGCACTCCTGTGTATGGCTCTGCCCACCAGGCAACTCGCCATCGTCCACTCTCTGGGTCTGGCTCGACTTCCAGGACGCCTCGCTTTTGAAGGCTCATCCGACTCCGCCATGACCGGCTTGCCTTCGATGGCTCTCTGGCTCCTCCATGAACACCTCGGCCAATATTCTCTCATGTTGCTATCCCCTTTCCGTTGGGTCCTTTGGCACGATTGTCGGCCTCCTCACTACAGACGGCTCTCAGACTCCGGCACCACCGTCGGTGGCCTTCCATCTTCTCATGCCATCTTCGTCTTCATGTGTAGAGCTAGCTCTGTTGCCGTTGGGGAGGCTAACATTCTTTCCAGTCTGGAAGGAACGACCTCATGGCAACGCCAGTGAGGGCCTTATAGATGGAATAGAGATTGACACTCAATGCCCAGAGAAGCACTTGATCCAGCTCAGAGAGCTTTCAGCGAGGCTGTCGGTGTCAAGTTGTCTTTCCTCCAGCGACGTCTTTCTGTTGCGACAATGGTAGCCTTCTTTTGCCAAGCTAACCTTCTGCGGCTGGGGAGGAACCCATTATGGTTGTTCGGTGCTCTCCTTTATATTGGTCATGTGAGACACCCAACTTCTATTTACAATAACGACTTACATTATGTGCGGTTGTAGTGGGTCATATACTTTGTTCTTCAGTTTTTCTTCCTGTGAGTGTTACTTAAATTTGGTTAGTACTGTCGATCCCCTTTCCCGCAGACACTTGGTAGTAGCATTTTTTTCGTCTTATATGACGTCCATCTGTTAAAAAAAAGAGACTAAGTTTAGACTGAATTGGAGGGTGAGAATAAACTTGATATACCAAGTAGTTTTTGCAAGGCTTCACGTTTGTCATTCAAGTTTGCAAGTTGCTGACAATACTTCAAGAATAACATTTAGTAACGGCCAAAATCTACTTATGCATGTTTATCAACAGTTGTGACACACTCATTTTTTATTATTGTTTGATGCAAGAAATATGTAAATATGCTATATTTTAATGTGTTCTAGATTGTAGAAACTTTTGCATAGATTTAAACTTTGGATGTTATGGAATTCAAACCTTTCCTTTTGCTCACATTTCCCGTTGCAACGCGCGGGGTATCTTCTAGTATTGTTAATTGCTTGTACATATAGTTTTTCAAAAAAAAGAGGGAAAACTCATCTAGCCTATATATACACAATCCTCCATTTATTATTGTAAAATTTACAAGATTCAAACCTCTCTACATGCGATAAAAATGGCCACACGTACATGTTTTGACTGCATGTATGCGTGATACATTTCAGAATCTTTTGCTACGACAAAAATAAAAAAATTCACCCAGAACCTGAGGAGCACGAGGTACCAAAATGTGGTTTTGCTCAAACTATATATCTCTGTCTAATCGATTTTCTTTCGCAACATTCATCTTCAGACCGGAGAGACAAGAATTCGATCACGTTGTGTTTCCATAATTATTTTGCATCAGATGCAGTTGGGACGACCAAAAACATGCTGGTACTCGATTAGCAGCCGCGTGGATCCTTATCAACCTTATGAAGTTATTATCTCTTCTTATTCTTCTCGATATCACGTCCAAATTGTAGCGACAATTACCTTTTAATTTGCTCAAAGCTCTATGTATATGCAAGCTAATTTCGCTCATGGGCCATACCATGAAACATCTAAACTTACCAAAATTATGTTTTCGTGCCTTAATTTTGGTCTTTCATACTCAACTGATTTTGCTTGTTTCCCAACAAAAAATGTTTTTTCTTACGTTTGTGCATTTGTCGTTCTATGTGTCCATGCTTCGAGGGCTAGAAACGTTTTAAAATGTTTAGGAATTGTTCCTTAATTTTTGAAAATGCAGAAATTTTAGAAATTAAAAAAATTAAATGCGGTCGCCTTAAAAAATATTCTCAAAATTTTTGAAATAAAGGGAAAATAAAAATTAAAAAGGGAAAAGAAAACCAAAGGGAAGAACCACAACTAAACTGGATAGCTGAATTAAAAAAACCCGATAAACAAATACAGTACGTGCCTAACCAAAAGGGAAATGTTTCGAGCCGGCGCACCGATCGAACTTTCCGTCGGACTCGTGCACCACGCTGGCTCACGCGATACGGAAACAACCACCCCGAGACACATGTATATGGTGGGTCCTGCACGAGTTTTTCTCCTTTTCTTCTACCTCCAACCCATCACGACTCTGCTCCTCACACATGCCCCACGCTGGCCGCATCCTCCAGAAACTTTCTCACCGGCGGCGAGTGCTCGTCTGCGACGGCGCCCAACGCCGCCTCTCCTTCATGGCCGGCGAGCCCCTCTCCCTTCCTTCCCCCCAATTCGTATCCCCGCTAGCTCCCCACGGCCATGGGCTTCTGCACCTTTTGGATCTCAGCCATGGCCTCCGCCCAACTACGGCTCCGAGTCGCCGCCGGCGAAGCTATCGACACTGTCAGGGCGCAGCAACCAGAGCTACAAGCCTGCAACCACGGGCACACGCTGAATGGCGAGGACGGGCGGCGCTGGTCCTAGCAAATCTAACATCGCGGTTTTTTGCTACATGCTTCAACCGGCATAACATTTTGCTACAACCGTCATAGCATTTTGCTACAACCAAGTCACATTTTGCTACAACACACAGCCAGCGTCGCAGTTTTGCTACAACTAGCGTCGCTTTTTGCTACAACCGACATCACGTTTTTCTACATCCATCACGACCGAGCTGCAACCCGCGACGGTGAACGACGCCTTTTTGCTGCAAGTGTGGTAGGTTTTTGCTACATCCGGCAACGACTTTTGCTACATCCATTCTTTTTTCAAGATGCAGCGGCTCCTACCTGCAATGACGAGCTACACCGGGCGACGGCGGTGACTGACCTTTTTTTGCTGCAACCTTTGTCTCCGTTTGCTACGACCGTGCAATAGAAAGCGGCAACGGCTGGCCATGGGAGCTGCATGCCAGCGGTGACGGCTGACGTCGGGCTGCAACCGACGACAATAAGAGCTGCATCTAGCGGAGCTGCAACTGGCGACTGGTGTTGCCGGAGCTGTGACCATCACCAGCGAGGGGGAGCTGCAACCCACCGGCAAACCTTTTGCTACATGCGTGGATCCGGCGAGATACATGAGAGAAGACGGCGGCGACCGGCGGTGAGTGCAGCATCCAGCAGCGCGGGAGCGGCGGAGAGAGGGGGCGCAGGTGAGGGGGTGGTTGCTGGCGGGCTAGAAGGACATGCAGGTGAGCAGCGCCCGCGCTTCGTGCGGAGAGGAAGAAGAGCAGGGGAAGTCAACGCACAGATCAGAACGGCTGCTCGCTGGATCGTACGGTTGGGACTCGATCGGCCGAACCGTTTGGGCCGGCGCACCAGCACCTAACGTCGCCAAAGAGGAGGGGGGGAATGGACTGCACTCACACCTCACCGTGAATGGGCCTGGCCCATAGCGCTTACCCTCTGCATTTATTTGTTCAACAACGTCGCAAAGCAGGCGTCAAACGAAATCACTAGTTAAGGAGTACTCTTGCGAAGATCATTCCAATTCCTCAGGTTGCGACAAGTGGCGCGCTGCATGTGCGCCACTTGTCGCAACCTGAGAGTTTTTCCTTTTTTCATAGATCCATTTATTCAAAATGTTTTATCTCTTAAACTGTGCGTCCAGATCTCGAACCGCTTTCGCCATTGGATTCCTCACGTCGAGATCTTCAAAATTAGATCCCATGTTGATAGGTTTTGACGAACTTTTTTTCCATGACCGGACGAAAAAACCAAACCGGGAGCATGGGTTTTCCCTTTCCAAAAGAGGCACGCCCGTGCCCCTGACGAAATCACAACCGTGCCTCTCGCGGAAGCAAAACCGTGCCCCTCGCGAAAGAAAAAAGACAAAAACCGCGACTTTTTTTCGTTTCCGAGGAGGCACGGCCGTGACTCGCGAAAGCACAACTGTACCTCTCGCGGAAGCAAACTCGTGCCTCTCGTGAAAGGAAAAAAAACCCAGAAAACACGTTTTTTTTCGTTTCCAAGAGGCACGGTTGTGCTTTCGGCACGGCCGTGACTCTGGCGAAAGCACAACCGTGCCTCTCGCGGAAGCAAAACCGTGTCTCTCGCGAAAGGAAAAAAAAAAACACGTTTTTTCGTTTCCAAAAGGCACGGTTGTGCCTCTCGCGAAAGCACAATCGTGCCTCTCGTGGAAACAAAACCGTGACTCTCGCGAAAGGAAAAAACGAGTTTTTTGCGCAATTTTTTTTTCAAAATTCTTTTGGTCGTAAAGCTAGGGAAGAACGGTGGAAAACCAAAACATAAAAATAAATAAATAAAACATTTAAAAAGCCGAAAACACATGCGAAAAAAATAAAAAAAATAAAATCCGGAGGGAGCGCCCAGAGCGTGATACGTGGCGAATCGCTGAGAACGCGTCAAGTGACGATGATCGTTGCGAGGCTTCCGAAGGAGCGCTCGTTAATTAGTTGCTCTCGGCGTCAAACTGTCGCTGTTCCGCACAAGAAGATCAAACGATCGTTTGAGTTGGCCCAGCCCGTTTAAGCGTTTCAGCCTTCCCAGTTTTGTGAACCTTCTAGAGGTTCCCAGCCGATTTTTTCAGGTTTTAGGAAACTTCTTTACGCTTTACCTTGTTCTGTTTTTTCTCTCCTTTTCCCCTCTTCTGTCTATTTTAACTTTTTCTATTTCGTTATTTATTTCCCATTCTCTTTCCTTTCTTTTTTTAAAAAATTTACTTTTATTTTTCCAAAAAATGTTCAGAATTTTTTAAAAATTTCAAAAGTGGCCATTCCTTCAACTTTTATTCATAAATTCAAAAACATGTTGGCATTTTTTCATTTTTTTGGGAGTTCCAAACATGTAGGTGTTCATAAAAAAGTATTCAGAATGTTCAAGTTTAACATTTTCACAAGTTTTAAAAAAATGCTCCTGTTTTAAGAAAAGGTTAAAAAAATTTAAAAAAGTTATTCTTTTCGTTTTTCTCAGCAGTTTCAGATAATGTTCTTGCTTAAAAAAATTCAAAAAATATTTGTGTTTTCAAATTTTGTTCGTGTTTTCCAAAAAAATGTCCGGACCTTTTTCTTCAAAACTTTCACAACATTTTGGAAAATTGTAAGAAATTTCAGATAATTGTTCACATTTAAAAAAATTCTTCACAAGTTTTAAAAAATGTTCATGTTTCCATCTCTTTTAGAGGTTTCAAAAACAATTGTGTGTCAAAACAATGTTCCAAAATTTCATAAAATGTTCGTATTTTCAAATTTTGTTCGAGTTTTTCAAAAAAATTTCGGAATGTGTTTCTTCAAAATTTTCACAACTTTCTCAAAAAAAATATTTGTTCCCAAAAATGTCCCCTTTTCATAAAATTTCACATTTTGTAAGAATTGTTGATGTTTTCCATTTTTAGGTGGTTCAAAAGATGTTCCCATTTCCTTAAATTATTCAAAAATTTCATAAAATGATTGTGTTCTCAAGTTTTGTTCAGGCTTTTAAAAAATGTTCATTTTTTCAAATTATATTTTGGAATTTAGAAAAATGTTCCCGTTTCAAAAAACTGTTAATAATTTTAGAAAATGTTTCAGTTTTTGTCTTATATTTCTTGACCAATTTGAAAGTTTGTGCGTTTGACAAAACATTCAAGTGTTTTTCTCAAAAACAAATATGCTCGATATTTCAAATCTGCGATGGCATTTTGTTCATAAGGCCTCACGCTGCATTATAAAGAGTGAAGCTTGAGCTCTACAAGATCTTGGGTTTGATCCCACGCAAGTGTGCTTTTTTGGAGCTATAGTATGCGTTACGCAAGAAGAGCTACCCACTGCGGCCTACTAGAGGAAAAATGAGCCTGGTTTTACCATGTTTACTTTCTTTTCCTGCTTTTCCTTTATTTTCCTTTTCTTTCTTTTTCTTTATTTTCACTCATCTAATTCAACATACTTTTTTTTTGTGTTTTCTCAATCAGTTTTCCCGTGCTTTATCCCAAATACTATTGGTCAACAAACACAAAAAAATGTTGAACGAGTATTAAAAAATGTTCAATAAGTATAAAAAATGATGAATAAGTAGTTTAAAAAAGTTGAACAAGTATTTGAAAATGTTGAATAAGTATAAAAATATTGAACACGTATTTGAAAATGTAAATAAGTATTAACAATTGTTGAACGTGTATTTAAAAAAAGTTGAACAAGTATTTGATAATGTTGAATCAGTATTAAGAATTTTGAACAAGTATTTGACGAATGTTGAATAAGTATTAAAAAATTGAACAAGTATTTGAAAATATTGAAAAAGTATTTTAAAATGTAAAGTAAGTATTGTAAAAATTGAACATACATATGAAAATGTTGAATAAATAAGAAAAAAATGTTGAATGAGTATCTGACAAATGTAGAACATATATTTGAAAAATGTTAAATAAATATTAAAATGTTGAATAAGTGTTCAGACAATGTTCAACGTGTATACAGAAAATGTTGATCACTTATTAAAAGAAAGTTTTGACGTATACAAAAATGTAGAAGAAAAAATGGAAAAGAAAAAAAAAGAAAAACAAACAAAAAATGGAGAAGAAAAAATAAAACCAAACAAAAAGTGGAGAAGAAAAAAGAAAATGAAACAAAAATGAATAAGAAAAAAAAGAAAAGAAACAAATAAAAACCAGTAAAACTTGTATTTCAAAACAGAGAAAAAATGAAGAAAAATGAAAAAAAACAGTGGAGAAAACTGGACCATGTCGCCTCAAATAAGGTTCGCCATATATATCATCAGTGAACTTCCAGTAGCAGAGTTGTTGGCCACTCTAGTTATTACTAGAGAGACCTAGGATCGATACCCCCGCCCATGCAATCCTAAGTCTGTGTTTTTTCATGTTTTATGTTCGCTCTAATGGACAGGCCCATCACTGTAGACTCCGATGCGAGAGCAAGCTATCGCCTCACTTAAAGCGATAAATAGTTGTCGCGGCGACAGACTGCCGCAGAGAGCGGGACATAGGATCTACCCTCCTCTTTGCTGCCCTTTGCGCCCCTAAAGGGTAGTAACACCCATGCACACCCCTTCGTGGGCCGGCCCATATACATGAACGTTGCCTTAATCGCTCGATCCACACGACCGTTGTTTTCTTTTTTAGAGTACACGATCGCTGGTTAAGTTGTATACAAAACATTGCTGGTTGACATTTCACCACGAGCATGGACCCCTGGTCACGTTGTTGACTATTGACTTTTGCATAAAAGTTCACAAAAACCCATAAGCTCACAAAAAAAGTTCATAAAAATAATAAAAGTTTAAAAATGTACAGGAATTTGGAAAAGTTCATCAGTTTTGAAGAAAAAGTTGAAAAAGGTTTGCAATAATGAAAACAATCATCAGTTTAAAAAAGTTCTTCAATATTGAAAAAGTTCAAAAAATTAAAAAACAGTTCACCAATTTTGAAAAAAAATCACAAAATTTTAAAAAGTTCCTAAAATTTAAAAAACAAATTTGAAAAAAGTTCATCGAATTTGAGAAAACACTTCATCAATTTGAAAGATAAAATCTTCGTATTTGAAAAAAATTTGTCCAATTTGAAAAGAGTTAATTGATTTTGGTGAAATAGTTCACAAATTACAAAATAGTTCATCGAACCAGGCAGAAGAAAAAAGAAAAACATAAAAATAAGAAAGAACAAAAGACATAAAAAGATGAAAGTAATCATGTCAACTTGGTTGTGGCGGGTGGTACCGCAGTTTACAAATAACCAGGAAGTTCCAGGTTTGATTCACAACACTAGCAGATTTTTTCCGTGTTTTGGAAAACAGAAAAAAAACAAGCTAGATGGGCCGGCCCAGCGGGGATGGAGTGTGCGCCCGTTTGCAAATAGTATTGTAACGGGTGTAGATGGCGCCGAATAGGATTTAGCGTCGCAAATAGTGTCAAACCAAAATCACTAATTAGAGGATAACCCTTGCAAAGGACACTCCCACTTCCCCTTCTAGTGATAAGTGGCAATATGCATGTGTGACACTCCTCGCAGCTTGGGAGTTTTGTACTTTTTTCCGCTCATTCATTTTTTAATATCATTTATTTCTTCAATCGTGCGTTCAAATCATGAGCCATTTTTATCGTTGCGTTTCTTGAGTCCAAATCTTCAAAACTAGATCCCATATGAACAGGATTGTATGATTTTTTTGGAAGAAACCGGAGGAATCCGGAAATTGAAATAATAAAAACCGGATGAAAACAAAAGAAATAAAAAACAGGAAATAGAAAAAACAAAACCTCCTAAAAACATAAAAGCACGTGTTTTTTTTAATGTTGTGCTTCACGCCAGAGAAAACTAAAAAGAAAAAAGAAAATCTAGGAAAAACCAAGTAAAATCCAAACCCCGAAAAAACACATGCAAAAAATGTAATCCCGCGTGCACGACACGTGGCGACAGCTCGGCACCAACGTGACCTTAGAAAGCCAGCGCAACCCACTTTTTTTAACATAGAAAGGCACCAACAGGTGCCAATATATTCACGTCAAATTCATTGTACATCATGATTACATAAACTGCTTACAAGAAAGAGAAAAATAGACTGCAGAATCTAAGAAAGAAGAGTTGAATAGAAGTCGGAGAAGACAAGGGAGTAGTATTCCTTCTGATGAACCACATGACTAAACATGAGAAGGCAGCCTAAAGAAGAAGATGACATGAAGTGCCCTTCTACTACTCAAAGAGCATAGATACAGCATGGAAACAACACCAAGATCAGCTGGACCAACATCTTTAGAGTGAAATTGGACTCCAATAGCTTGCATCAAGTTCTGAAGAAGATAGAGAACTAAGAACATAGAGATAGTATTCCAGCCGAGCTCCAAAATCGTTGGCTTAGCCTGCAGATTCACCAACAAGTCTCCTTGCACGTGAAGAAGTCCATCCCTGCAACTGAAATACTACAAGAACAAATGAAGCAGAGTATCTTCAACAGAGAAGAAATAGACAACCAAGAAGCAAAGAGCTAATAACAGTGCACTGTGTGAATCTTCATACCAGGAATTTGAAAATTAGAAAGAAGGGATACAACATTGCAATAATTATAAGAGTGGTTACGAGCAAAGCAACAAATCTGAGTATCCCTATTCACTCTAAAAACCTCGTGAGCAAGGTTATGGGCAACTCCATTAACTTCCCTAGCAATATGAAACACTTTAGGATTAAGAGCTGCAAAATGTTTGAAAAAAATGGCAAGATCCCATCTGATATTTCAAGGAATAGAGGGATCCAAGGTGTTGGCCAAAGCAGCACATTTAGCAAGAGTAAGACAGTCAGTTAGAAAAGTATCATTCATAATATTGAGCTGAGAGGCTATATTAGCAGCAGAAGCAAGAGCAATAGATTCATCCTGCAAAGGAGTGGATGTAGAGGAAGCGGACGCCTAAATTTGAATATCAATTTCTCCCTTCTCCGAGGGAAGAGAAATATAAATACCAACACCTGTAGCCACATATCCTCCAAGAAGGCCAGGAACTTTTATTGTTCTGAAAGTTGCATCAGAGTAAATTTTTGGCCCAACAACTAAAAGATCAGACTTGAGATAATTACCTCGCAAGGGGAGCTGATTGCTAGCACGAATGTGTTGAACCTGTTGATTCTTGGTAGAAAGACCAGAAAGAACATCATGAGGCTCCAAATTCAAAGCACCAGCAGCAATGCTAACTTGATAAGGAAGAGCTTTGTTTCTATCAAAAAGAAAATAATTTCTTGCTTTCCGAAGACACCACAGAAAATGTAGGATATTCGGGATGGAACCGTGTTGGTGATTCATTTGAATGAAAGCAATAAGCACCGAATGCATTGTAGTATGGCCTTGGCTTAAAACATCAGCTTTGAGAAATCAGGGAGAAGAAAACCAGACTGCACGAGCAAAATGACAAAGGAAAAAATAGATGAAACTCATCCTCCGGTTGACCACATCGATAACACATTTGAGAAATATGAATAAAGAAACGACCAACTCGCATATCCGTAGGCAAAGCTTTTCTTAAAAGTCTCCATGCAAAAGTTTGCACCCTAGGAAGCATATTCTTTTGTTTCCAAAATAATTTAAGAAGATTTTTAAAATCCAAAGAAACAACACTAGGGGCATGTCTAGGATTAGCATGGATATCTTGTAAACACAATTTATAAGCAGATTTGGAGGACCAAATACCATTTAGAGTAAGATCCCAACACAACAAATCTGGAATTTCATCATCAACAATATCAGTATGAACAATAATGGAAGCCAAAGGTTGCTGAAAAAGTGAGAAGATGAGAGTTTGATTCCAAATCCTTTGACCTGGAAGCCAAAGATCCTTAACCAAGGCAGGTTACACAAAACCAGCATGTTGAGGAATGAGATGCTCATGAATGGAACTCTAATTATTACACCACGGAGTGCTCCAAATAGAAATGTTACCTTGCATTATTTCATAGAAAGAATGAGTTGTAAGCTTAGGTAACATTTTAAGAATGGAAGCCCTGAAAGCAGGTATATGAGTAGTAGTGGCAGTCCAAATGGAAGCATTAGGAAAATATTTAGCTTTAAACGGGATACAAATGAGAAGAAGGGGCTTTAGCTAACCTCCAAGCAAAGGCCCACAATATTTTGCGGACTATAATGGGCTGGCCCAGGTAAAGGCCCACAAGATTTAGCAGTCCATAATGGGTCGGCCCAGGTAAAGGCCCACAAGATTTTTGCGGGCCATAATGGGCCGGCCCAGGTAAAGGCCCACTAGATTTTTGCGGACCATAATGGGCCGACCCAGCTAAAGGCCCATGAGATTTTGCCGACATTAATGGGCTGGCCCAGCTGTAGGCCCACAAGATTTTGAGGACCCTAGTAGGCCGGTCCATTAACTGACTGCCATGTTTTGGGCCAAATGCCGGTCCATATTTGATCCGGTCCATTAATGGCCTGCCACGTTTCGGGTCTAATGATGGCCCATATGAGATCCGTCCCGTTAAAAGCCTACCACGTTGTAGGCCAAATTACGGCCTAGATCAGGTCCGACCCTTTAAGAGGTTTTGGGCTAAATTATGGCCCATATGAGATTCGGCCTGTCAACTAGACGCTATGGTTTTGGGCCCACTTGCTAAATGCCCATTTAGTAATTCAGCCTGATATTATTTTGGCCTATTAAGGGCCCATTTATCATTTCGGCCCTATATTAATTTCGGCCTGTTAAAAGCCCGTCATATCGGTTTGCATCCGGCCTGCTCGCAGTCGATAACCTGATTGGTCCAAATAAGGACCGAGAAAATTTTGGCATGTTAAAAGACCGTGATTTGATCGGCACAATCATGGGTCGGGGTCCATTTCGGGATGCTGCGGCCCGTGAGCTGTTCGGCACGTTTCAGGCCCAACCTATTTCTCAGGCTCATAAAAGCCCATTGAGTTTTCTTGCGAAAAGAGTGACGACGGTTTACTCGTCCTATTAAAGGCCCGAATCTACTAGTGGGCCAGTTTACATTTAGGCCTTTTAATGGATCAAGATGCCGGGGCCCATGATGTGGATCATACATCGTGATTGCATGACATCCCGATTATGTACCGTAATTTTACGGTTTGGCCGGTTTACTGCGAAGACATGATATATATACAGTAAAATAACTACAACATCGTGAATAAGAAAAAAACCTAGACTATACAATAAAGAAATTATGGCATATTACATCCACTGGGCATCAAAGTTCACCACTATGATAATAAAACACAAGCAAACAGCAGATTACATACACTGGGCATCAAAGATCGCCACCAGTGCAAATAAACACGCCAACAAAATAATATACAAAACCGACAGCACTTCAATAGAGTTCAAGAAAGGTTAGCCCTACTGGGGAGCTGCAGCGCAAGCAGCTGAGCAACCTGATGAGACTGCGCTTGTTTAACACTTATATCCTCCTCACTCTGAAAGATAAACAAGCAGACAGATGGCAGGTTTTGCACATAGAAGTATCAGTGCTGACAGTTCATCACATTTCTTATTCACGAATAAAGTGACACAGTTTAAAATTGCATTAACACAATATGGTATTGTTCAGGTCGAGACATGGCAGGAAATGACATTGTGAAGGAGTTAGCACCTTCATGACACCACTGGATTACAGATCAAGAACTCATAAGTATCAATGGTTAGTGTGCTATCAATTTATCCCATCTCAGATTGGCAAATAAAGAGACGGTTTAAATAATAGTAGAATGATATGACATTGTTCATAGTTAAGACATTGCAGAATATGACATTGTGCTGTAGTGGGTAGGTTCACCACACCACTGGATTACGGATCAAGAACAGAAGCACACATGCTCTATATAACAAGGTTTTTCCATTCAATGTCTTCTAAATTTAGCACATGAGACTTCATCGGAAATTCATTTATAAACTTGCCATCAAAGTGTGATTTCCTCATGTACACCGATACTGCTGCAATGCTTCCTTGAAAAGCACAAGCAAGCTTTGCCCGTCATGACTATCCAGATTGACCCTCGCCTACTTACAACAATGTAATGTAAATCATTGATGTGTTCAATCAGCAGAAAACAGGAAAATAATAACCATGAATAATAGCACTTACATGTAAGTTGGACAGGAAGATGTGAAAATGATGTTTGTCTTCACTATAATCTTCCCATGATGGGAATATATGCACGGAGTCCCTAACAACATTGAAAGCATTGTCTTTTAAACTGGGAATAACTGGAATGGGGTTCCAATCTGCAGAAATTGGCCATCTCTGCAGTTGGGATAGGTCTTCGGCCGGTGGACTTGCTGTACTTTTTGCTGGAGTGGGATTTTTCTGTGGTACGGCTGGTGCTATGGCAACTAAAATCGGTATACCTTTTGCTGGAGTGCAGGTCCTATGTGGTGGGGCTAGTGTTGTGGCCAGTGAAGTATGGGTACAGTCTGCTGAAGTCAGTCCTACATTTTGTGTCACTGGTTGTACAGCCAATATAAGTGGGGTGATGTCTGATTTCTCCGGCACCACCACATTTTTCAAGGACTTTGCTGGTGCTCCTTCAGGTTCGGCAATCACCCTCTTCCTTTTTGATGTCTGATGCACAAGAACATCATTTGAGTGAAAAAACATGGTATGATGACAGATGGAATACATATTGATAATGGATGAGCATGGCATCTTGACATATATGATGAGTAAACTAAGCAGATGGCGGTGCAACAAAGTAGAAGAAATGCAAGACAACATATGCAAGATACACGCAATCAATAAAACCTTGCCAAACTAGAACATGCACCTTGATGGGTGAACAGGACAGGCCATCTGCCTTTGACTCCTCGAGGTTAAAATAGTCATTAGGATCATATTCTGAACAAGAATCAACAGGTGGGGAGCGTATGAGTTTCATTGCATTCAGAATGGCACTCAATGCTTTGGTGCCAATTTTCTAAGTCATTGCAGTGTTTAGCTTGAAGAGTGGTCTGCTGCTAATGCAACACAAAGCAGCTACACAGATCATAGTGTAGATATAACAGGGAAACCGTAAGCATCAGAGTAAAATCAGCAAAGTGGAACTTGCTAGAATATATGTGCTAGTATTGCCGGTACGGCTAGAAAGGCTTCAGATACCAACTCTCTTCAACTGAAGGTGCGGTACTGTTAATATCAGTGTAACTCTCAAAGGCGACACAGCTCCCCGCATTTCCTTGCTATTCTTATAGGATTCAAGTGGGCAGGCCACTACAAATCCTATTCCTATGTTTACAAAATCCTACGAATCCAAGAGGCCCGAAGAGTTCAAAGTGTCCATCACAACCGACCGTATAGACCTCTACACTGCAAATGTCCCTACTCATCTTCACTACAAGGAACATACTGTACTACTATCATACTCCCATCCGTTCCAAAATATAAGTCTTTGTAGAGATTTCCACTATGGATCACATACAGATGTATCCAGATACATTTTATAGTGTGGATTCACTCATTTTGCTCCATATGTAGTCCATGGTGGAATCTATACAAAGACTTGTATTTAGGAACAGAGAGAGTACTTATTAAAGAAGAACGGAAGAGGAACATGCTAAAGAAGAGCAAGCAGATTTTGGATAATAAAATGTTCATTGGGCAGTGCCCACACATGATGAACCAGAGCGCATTAAGAAAGCAACTCCCTGCTGTCTCTTTATATGTGGTGCACGTGTTTTTCGAAAGTAAAGTAGGAACATTAGCTGACCAATTAAATGTTATCTATTTTAGTAATATCAGCATCATATCAGATTCGTACTTGAGCAACAAGTTTGGAATTATGAGTGGCACGTTGTTTAGCTTGATGGATTCAGGAGCAGTGCTAAGCAGGTACGATGATGGTACTGAATATAAAGGCATGTGTGCATGCAAGTCGCGTGACTTTTGTCATTTTGGTCAGTCGACCATTTCAGGCGGTTGGATGAAGATCTTACGTCTCCTAACCCTTCTTCTTCCTCGTCTTTGATTCTTCCCATACAGAACACCGCACGGGCCGCCGACCGGACCACCGCCCCCCACCGCCGGTGTTCCTCCACCACCCCCACCCCCACCCTGCCCCCACTTGCATAGAGTTTTCTTGGTTCGACGAGGCCCCATCACCGCCCCCCACAACCATCGTCCCCACCCGAGCCCCTTCGTTGGCACCGACGAACTCCGGCGAGCTCTGAAAAATTGACTGACCCAATTTTGAAATTTAGTCTACTGTGATTTAACTAGTGTGGAATATAAAAGTGGAAAACCATAAGCATAGGGAGTATAGTGTTGAGTGTGCCATGGCGGATCTGAAGGTGCAAACCGGACAAAGGCAACTTCGCAACCAATGTTTGCTTTCAACTAGCAAGTAAGTGATGGACAAGAAATCAGAGTAAAGCAGTGGCGATCTATTTTCTTGTTGCGATAAATAAGTTGAGCAGATACGAAAGAGTACCGCCTCTGGTGCGGCGCCGTTTATGCATCTGCTGAGAATTTGACAGTGTTGCGGTAGCGATGGTTGTCGGCAGCGCGGAAGCAGATCTAGGAGGGTAGACGGTGGCAGCGGGGCATGATGGACGAGACGGTCGTAGGAGCGGCGCCGGCAAGGTGGACGACGACGGGGATGAAGCGAGAGGACGGGATGCAAGGATCCCGGTCCGAAGCAGTGGATGAGAGAGGTCAATCTCTTGTAATGGACAGCGGTGTCGGGGTATCAGCTCTAGCATGGTGGAGGAGGACGGCGGTGGATGGGGGTGGCGGACGGAGAAGGCTAGTAGACACATATCGTAGGCCTGACGGTATAGCTTCTGCCTGTTCGCACGCCATGTCGGCGCGTGGATGTAACTTCGCTTAATTCCATCAACCGTCGCGCCTCCCAGGACCTTTGCCTCCCTCGCGCGGTTGCACCCTTTGAGACTTCGACTGGCTATAAATGAGCAATTATTTTTGCCTACTCTGCATGCATGATACTCCCTCTAGTCCTTTTTACTTATGTCAACCGTTTTCAAAGTGTTTGACCAAATTTATACTAAAAATATCAATATCTACAATACTGATTATAATGATTATAAGAACTATGTTTTATAATGAGTATAAAAATATTGATTTGACATTGTGAATGTTGATACATTTTTCTATAAGTTTGGTCAAAGTAGAGGTACATTGACTTCAGACAAAACTTAAATGCACAATGCAGACTAGTTCCTCCGTCCAAGTGCGTGCCATGTCCTATCTTGTCATCACAACAAGGTTAGTTATTAGAGTACTACTACCTCCCTTCTAGTTTAAAGGGCTCAATCAAAAATTTCACCTACTCTTAGCAAGAGAAAGGCGATGGAATAGTTTTTGTAGTCAGCAAAAGTACTCAACTAATGTTGTCGTTCTTCACCAAAAAATGTGTTTACCAATGCATGCATGAACACTAGTTACTCTAACCCCCCTCTCTTCTTTAATTCTTTGCCACATCAGCATGTTTGCTATTCCCGTGTGCATGATACCAGCTAAGATACCACCATTATGGCCAGCCTTAATCATCGCATGCAATAATTTAGTGCACCTTGAAATATGAACATGTGTGGGGCATGTATGTTTTTAATGACTTGAGACTATATCTAGACCGGCATGCAAGATGACTTATTATGCACTGTTCCCCATACCCGCAGGAAGCCCGTTCGTCTCCAAATCTTTTCCTCTCCATGTGTGGAAACAATAATATGCTTGCCAGACTCTCCTTCTCCCTCCGAGGTCCCACCAATACACCCTGTGTGGAAAAAATCTGCATGCATAACTCTCCTCCCCCCACGCTCGTCCAATCCGTTGTGATCAGCAATATCTCCACCCCTTCCCTCCCCCGTAATTTACTCCAGCAAATATGCCCACATAACTGTTACGTTAATCATGCAACATATCTTCCGGGATGCTGCTTCAGTTACTTAACTGCAGGTGCATTGGGTCACTGACATATGGGCCCAAGAGGGGTCTGGCCCACATGTTAGTGATGCAACTGGACCTGCAGTTAAGTCAGTGCAGCTCAGTCCATATCTTACGTAGGTGTGCCATTGCTCGCTATAAATATTGCGCCTCCCACGGCATTCGGAAGAACGCTCACGTTCATCGCTATCTCCTCCCCCTTCCCTCCCTCTCACGTCGACCACCATGGCATTGCCCCTCCCAAGCCCTAGGCACCCCTCGCTGCACCGCGCGGATAGTCAGGCGTCGCCGTTCCATTCCTCGTCGCCACTAGTCGAGGAGGACGCGTCGGCATTCCACTCCTCGCCGCGACGTGTTGAGGTGGACGCGTCGGCGTTCCCAATCTCGCCAGCATGCGCGTTGGAGGACGCGTCGGCCCCCTGCTATGAGGAGAACACCACGCCACCCGCCGAGCCCCCCCAGCCTTGAGGAGCTTTGGAAAGAAATGGATGTCGCCATGTGGGAGGCTTTTCTGCCGGCAGAGCATGCCAAAATAGAGGTGGAGAAGAAGGCCGAGGAAGAGAAGTGCGCCGCAGGGCAAGCTACCTGGCAGGTCTATGTCACGTCCGAGAGAGTTAGACAATTGGCTCTTTGGCAGAAGGCTCGTGAAAGGGCCATGAGGATGGCGGAGGATGCCCGTGCCAAAGCCCTGGGTGCAGTCGGGCCCAAGCGCCTCATCTATGCTTGGTGGTACATGGATCGGGTGCACGCTTCCAGCAAGGAGGAGTACCTACTGGCACCGGATCACCACACCGGTGAGATCGCGCTCGCTCGCAGGCACGCCAACAATCAGCACCTCGCGAGTTGCGAGGCTGAGGAAGAGGCTTTGTGTCGGCGCGCTGGGAAACGGCCGCGCACCAGGGCACTCGTGGCGCACCGCAAGCACTCCTGCGAGCGTCGTGGCTTTTAGTAGGAGTATAATTTAGTTTCGTAAGGTGATCTCATTAGTTTTGGGACGCAAATGATAAATATCGAACGTCTGGGAATTATTAGCGTCCTTAATTAAGTATGTAAGTGGGAAAGTTTGGAAACCTTGTGTCTCCGTACGCATTTTGTAAGTAGGTGCAAATAGCACAAACTTTACTACTATATACTATCGCACTACACGTCTCTCTCTATACATATATATGCTTGCAGACTGTGCTACTCCCTCCGTCTAGGTGAATAAGTCATCTTTGGTTGTGCACCATGACCAAGAAGGAGGGACGACTTTATACACCTAGATGGAGGGAGTACTACTATTACTTATGTGCATAACATTACGATGCTGTTTTTGTAAAAGTAGAAAAACAACACTAGTCAAGCTTGTGAAACGATTCAATGCAAAATAAATGCAAAAATGCTCGTTTGATTGTTTACTTTTAGCTTCCTTCTCTGTGGTTATTTCTCTGTCGTACTTTGTACGGAGTATCTCACTGGTCGGAAAGGCATGCAAATTCCCAAACCGCTTCCTACACCCTGTATCGATTTTTTTGCCTAACAAGTTGTGTCGTGCAATTGGAATTCCAACTTGAGTACTAGTACTACTAGTTGGAGTACCAGGGGCCAGTTTGTTTAGGCTTCTAGATTAGTAGTAATCCCATTACTACTAGCTCCGTCCTGGTTTATTGGTCCCCATTGTAATCTGTGTCAAATTTTGATCATAAATTTAACTCATGAAATGTTTGTGCATGTCACATGCACTAACATTTTATCAGTTAAATCTTTGGTCAAAATTTACCACAAATTACAATGGTGACGAATAAACCAGGACGGAGGTACTAGTAGTAGTTTAGAAGCCCAAATAAATGAGTGAGGCGCCTTAATGTCACTCTCCACTGTGACTAGTCTTAGGCCTTCCACTATGTAGGCCAAAAGAGGTGCCAAATTGTCATGCCCAATATGCGACCCTATCCTAAAGGAACTCGAAGGTCCCACTAAGGATAGAAGCGCATATTGGAGACGCTTTTGCAAGGTGGATATCATTACATCAACATTACATAATAGTTGGGGATACATACAAAAGGCATAGAATGCCACACGAATACAACATCATCATACAAGAGATCAACATCCGACTATGGATGGTACACAAACAGAAACCCAAACAATATCCACCCTGCTAGCCCAGGCTACCGACCTGGAACCTATCCCCTAATCGAAGAAGAAGCAGAAGATGAACTCCAAAACAAGTAAACATCGCTCTCGCGTCGTGATCATCGCATAACCTGTACCTGCAACTGTTGTTGTAGTAATCTGTGAGCCACGAGGACTCAGCAATCCCATTACCATGGGTATCAAGACTAGCAAAGCTTAATGGGTAAGGAAAGGAGTAAAGTGGTGAGGTTGCAGCAGCGACTAAGCATGATATGGTGGCTAACATATGCAAATAAGAGTGAGAAGAGAAGCAACGGAACGGTCGAGAAGCTAGAAGTGATCAAGAAGTGATCCTGAACTCCTACTTACGTCAAACATAACCCAAAACCGTGTTCACTTCCCGGACTCCGCCGAAAAGAGACCATCACGGCTACACACGCGGTTGATGCGTTTTAATTCGAATCAGGTGTCAAGTTATCTACAACCGGATATTAACAAATTCCCATCTGCCGCATAACCTCGGGCACAGCTTTCGAAAGATTATACCCTGTAGGGGTGTCCCATCTTAGCCCATCATAAGCTCTCACGGTCAACAAAGGATATTCCTTCTCCCAGGAAGACCCGATCAGACTCGGAATCCTGGTTACAAGTCATTTCGACAATGGTAAAACAAGACCAGCAAAGCCACCCAAATGTGCCGACAAATCCTGATAGGAGCTGCACATATCTCGTTCTCAGGGCACACCGGATTGTCCAAACTTACGGTAGGCCAGACCAGAGTTGTCCCTAGTGACCACCGGCGGCTGACAGGTTGGACCAACACTCACGACGAGCACTGGCCCGGGGGGTAAAATAAAGATGACCCTTGAGTCTGCAGAACCCAAGGGAAAAAGGCTTAGGTGGCAAATGTTAAAACCAAGGTCGGGCCTTGCTGGAGGAGTTTTATTCAAAGCGAACTGTCAAGGGGGTCCCATAAATCACCCAACCGTGTAAGGAACGCAAAATCAAGGAACATAACACCGGTATGACGGAAACTAGGGGCGGCAAGAGTGGAACAAAACACCAGACATAAGGTCGAGTCTTCCACCCTTTACCAAGTATATAGATGCATTAATTAAATAAGAGATATTGTGATATCCCAACATAATCCTGTCCGTCATGGAGCAATCTTCAACTTCACCTACAACTAACAACGCTATAAGAGGGGCTGAGCAAAAGCGGTAACATAGCCAAGCAACAGTTTGCTAGGAAGGGTGCAAAGGTTAGAGGCTGACATGGCAATTTGGGAGGCTTGAAGAGTAAATGATAGGTAGCGCAGCATAGCGATAGAACGAAGCAACTAGCATAGCAATGATAGTAGTGAGATCCAGGGTAGCGGTCATCTTGCCTGAAATCCCGCAAGGAAGAAGAACGAGTCCATGAAGAAGATGAAGCCACGAAGACGAACCAAGTGTAGACGAACGAATCCTCATGATCGCAATGAAACAGGAACTAACGAGAAGGAGCACAACTGGAAAGAAGCAAACAACAAGGTAAACACACAACACATAGACACGACATGATGCGCAACCAAGCATGATGCATGACAAAGCTAGATGAGGCTACTCATGGCAAGAGATGGTGCATACAAGAGCAACACGTCAAATCAAGTTTAAATGAGGCCGGAAACAACATATAACAAATCCGGTAAGTCCTCATATGCAAATTTCGAAATTGGTCCAGATCTGAATAAACCTTATGTTCAAGTTGTTAAACAGCAAGTTAAGATGCACAAAGATGATCTACACGAAATTCTAGTCAAGTTACATATGAAGTTCATTTAGTTTGGAGCTACGGCCTAGAATATATGAGCAAAACAAGTTAAACATGGCATTGATGCAAAATGCATTCAAACATCAATCAAACACACCAAAACAAGGATGCAACATGATAATATGAAACTACATGCAATTCTAAGCAAGTTTCATATGGAGCACACTCAAAACGGAGCAATGCTGCAACGCATACACTCCAAACAAGATATAACAACAATCTGTCCAAAATAGCAACTAGGCATATTGCAAGCATCAAAACAACATGCTACAGCACCTCAACATAAAAACAAAAGGCATGGGATGGTGTACAGGTAAAACATAACAAAACATGAACACTGAGCTATCTCCAGAAAACACTAGAACATGCTCAAAAAGACATGACAAGATTGCAAATAATAACAGTTTCAGGCTTGCTCCCCGCTCATTCGCTCATTCGCTCATTCTCTCCCCCGCTCCCCCGCCGCGCACCACTCCGGTGCCGGCGTCCACCCACTCCCCGCCTCCCCGCCGTGCATCACTTTGGTGCCGGCGTCCAACACCCCCCGCCGTCTGCCGCTTCGGACCGGTGCTTCCGTTCGCCCCCCCTTCCCTCCCCCTGTTTGCGAGACGTCCGACGACGCCATGGCCAGCCCGTAGTCGGCTTCCTCTACCTCCTGGCGGCGCGAGGAGAGGCCTGTGGTCTCTGGGTTCGGGCTTTCCGGCAGCTCGGAGGCGCCGGGCTCCAGGGGTTCGGCGTCTGCAGAGGCAGACGGTGAATCTCATCCCGCGGCTGCCTTTGTCCAGCCTAGGCCTTCCAAGAGAGAGCTTTGGAGACGGCACCAAGTAGAGCGGGATATTGCCGGACAGGGTGGGCCCCCAGCACCGGTGAGGTGTGAGGTGTCGCCGGATATGGATGGAAAGTGCTTTCGATGTCTTAAGGAGGGCCACTTCAGGAACGACTGCACCAACGCCATCGTTTGTTTCCGTTGTGGTCAAGAGGGTCACCAGTCCAAGGAATGCAAGCGGCCTCGAAGCCCCTCGTCGGAGGAAGATCTACGGCGTCAGGCTTTGGCCAAGGTGGCTCGGCATGAGCAAGAGGCGCCGCGAGGTCGTGCGGACCCGACGAGAATCCCTCCGCCACCACCGCCACCGCTTCCGTTGTGGGGCGCTCCGGGCGTGCCTGTCTGGCCTCGCCTCCCCTCGCCGGGTGGCCAGGGAGATGTCGATGCAGAGGAGTTCGATCCAGCCGACATCTGTATGATTCGCCGCACTCGTTCCATGGAGGACCTGGAGCAGAAACTGAGATTTGCCATGGTGGCATATGTGGGCGGTACGCGTCATGATCTGCAGCCTGAGTTCATCCTAGAGGCACTGAAGGAGATCTTGAACATTGATTCGTGCTGGGTGTCAGTCCACAGGTTCAGGCCGGAGAATTTCTTGGTCGTGTTCACTTCTGCAGAGCATCAAAACAGCGTCAGCAATCGGCCGCTGCTGGAGCACCATGGAGTGAAGCTGTTCTTCAGGCAATGGAACCGTCAAGCGCTCGCGGTGCATTCCATGCTTAGCAACAGAGTCTCATTGGTGATTGAGGGGATACCATCGCATGCTTGGTATAGGGAGACTGCAGAGGATCTGTTGGGCACGTCATGCCTTGTCGACACCATTGCGCCAGAAACAAGCTCCAGAAGGGATCTCTCCTCTTTCAAGCTCTCGGCTTGGACTGCGAACTCGGATGCCATCCCCTCCCTGCGCTGGCTCGTGGTGCCAGAGCCAGGTCTCACGGCCCCGCTGCATGAGCCAACCCTGCTGCAATACAAGGTGTTAATCCATTTGGATGAGGCGGTGGACTTCGGGGATTTCTTCGAGCCGCCATGGGGCGTCGAGGTCTCGTCAGACAGCGGCCAGAGCGGACTGCCGTCGCCATCTTCGGGCGGCGGGTTGGGGTCCGGCATTTCCCGTCGTCGGCCAAACTGGCAGTTTGGGGTTAGAGATTAGAGAGGGGCGGCTGGTTCTTCACGGACTACGAGGGCCATCTCGCCGGTAATGGAGGCGCCGCCGGCGACATCGGAATGGAGGTTGCCGCCGATGGAGACAAGGACCTGGACCACGCCTGTGGGTCTGCCCCAGCCTATGAAAGAGAGGCTTTCAGTAAGGCAGTCGGCTTTTGACCGGCTGACGGGGCTGGTGGGGCCTGCGGGTGGTTCAAGAGGTGGAATTTCAAATCTGCAAGCGCCAAATGGAGAGATCACAATGATTGGAGTTGATGGGATGCCTTCACAGTGCCAGAGGCGGTCGGGGCAAGGAGATACCAGAAACCAGAGCCAAACCACGCCCAGGATTCTTCGTAGGCCAGTTTCGCCGTCTCGGAGCCAGAGCTCGGGGCGTGCTGATACTGCGGATCAGCCTATGGGGGGCCAGGCTTGTGCGGTTGTCATGCAGCCAGCTGGTGCCTTGGGTGCTGCGGTTAGCCAGTGGGAGCCAATCATGACGCAGCGTGGAGATCCGTCCCTCCCATCTGTGCTTGTGGGGGCCACTCAGCGCGGACAGCCTGCGGGCCCGCTGCCATCGAGGGAGCCAATTTTGGGTGTTGGTGAGGATGTGGCCCTAGCTCTGCCGGCCCCACAGTTGGTCTCTGCGACCGAATCTGGCCCCACCACCGAGACGCTGGCCCAGGTGCATGATGCTCCAGTCCAAACCCAAGCTAACACATGCATGGCGTTGGTTGTTTCAGTAAACCACGAGGTGGATCATGCGCCTGTCAATCCCAAGGACGCCTTGGAGGGCCCACTGCATGGAGAGGTGACTACGTGCGGGGCTCAGCCATGCATCGCGTCTATGTCGCCCACCGCTGCACCTTTGGCTACAGAAACTGGAGAAGCACAGGATTCGATAGTGCCGAGCGAGGCTTCAGGTAATGAGGAACTGGTGATACATAGGGATGAGCCACTGGAAGGAATGACCCCCCCGGAAGCCGTTGCTTATGCAAAGCTCAAAACTTTTTGTGCTAACATCATGAAGAAGATGGCTCCCCCCTATTGAAAGAAGTGCAGGCGTCTGCACTACGGCTGGATGCGGATCCGTTTACACCAAGGCGAACCACCAGAGCGGCTAAGCGTGCTGTAGGCCACGACACTTCCAAGGCGACGCCGACGGAGAGTGTCTTGCTTCGTGCTTTGGGATTGGCGCCCAATGATCTCCAAGTTAATGAGCGGATGGTACAAGACCTTAAGGGGATGTTCGACTCGCCGCTGCGGGAACAACACATTCGCGTCATTGCGCCCTTGTTCGGCAAGTCAATGCCGATCAATGGAGATTTGGGATCCGGGATCTCGATGGTGGTGCGCTAAGCGTGTTCTTAGTAGGAGGGATGGTGCTCTTCGGTTCCTATGAATCCAAGTCCATCTATACTCTGCTGGAACGTGAGGGGTTTAAACAGCCCGGCTAAGTAAGACGCGGTTAGAGAGTTTGTAGCCACCATCAAAGTGAACGTAGTGTGTCTTCAGGAGACAAAATTGGATGTAATCAATCGATACAATGTCTTGCAATGTTTAGGGCCGTCCTTCAACGGTTTTGCTTATGTGCTGGCGGTGGAGACTAGAGGTGGCATCCTACTAGCTTGGGATTCGTCCATCTTGGAGATTGATCATTTTCAGCGTGACGCAGATCTCATCACGGGACAGGTCCACACCCGTTCAGGTGCGAGTTGGTGGATATCTGTGGTCTATGGACCGCAAGGAGATGCGCTCAAAACTGCATTCCTAGAAGAGCTTCATGCTAGGAGAGTGATGTGCCCGGGGCCTTGGCTGTTGTTAGGAGATTTCAACATGATTTTACACGCTTCGGAAAAAATAACACCAATCTTAACAGAAGAATGATGGCCAAGTTTAGGAGTTTTGTGGACAACAACGAACTGAAAGAAATGTACATGCATGGCAGGAGGTTCACATGGTCCAATGAGCGTGATGTGTTGACCATGACGAAGATTGATCGTGTGTTATTATCAGTTGATTGGGAGCTGGAGCACCCTGATTGTATTTTGCAAGCTTTGTCTTCCAGAGTCTCGGACCATGCCCCCCTACTTCTGACCACCGGAGCTACGGGATGTCCTAAGAAGCGCTTCAGATTCAAAAACTATTGGCTGAAACTTGAGGGCTTTGATGATGCGGTGAGGGAGGCTTGGACCTGTAGTGATCTGATTGTGGACCCTTTCAAGAGGCTCGATACGCTCTTCCGAAATGCCGCCGCCTCATTGCAAGCATGGGGACAGAGGACAACGGGCAATATCAAGCTTCTAATGGCGGTGGCTACCCTGATTATCTTTAGACTGGACAAGGCACAGGAGGGAAGAATCCTTACGGATCAGGAGCTTTGGCTGAGACGCACCTTGAAATTGGCTCTGTTGGGGATGGCATCCCTAGAGTGCACCATCGAGCATCAAAGATCTAGAATGAGATGGGTTAAAGAGGGGGATGCAAACAAGAAGCTGTTCCAAGTTTTTGCGAATGGAAGGAGGGCCAAAAATTTCATCCCCAAGATTAAAATCAACGAGGATATTGTCACAGACCAGGCGATGATTGAGGAAGCCTTCTCCTCTGCGTACCAAGAGCTGATGGGGACCGAACAAGCTAGAGACACTACGCTAGACCTTGATTTCCTCGGCATCCAACCAACTGACCTTCACGAGCTTGACGAGATCTTCACGGAAGATGAGGTTTGGCGTGTTATCGAAGAGCTTCACCCGGACAGAGCTCCGGGGCCGGACGAATTTACTGGTGTGTTCTATCAACGAGCTTGGCTGACTATAAAACAGGATATCATGGCCGCGATCATGAAATTGTACGTCTGCGATGGAAGGGGCTTTGCAAAACTAAACATAGAACTCATGGTCCTTATTCCGAGGAAAGGTGACGCAGAAGAAATCGGAGACTATCGCCCTATAAGCTTGCCACACAGCTTCTCGAAGCTCTTCTCTAAGATGTTGGCTTCTAGAGTTCGAAGAAGGATGCAAGAGCTGGTCAATGTTAATCAATCCGCGTTTATCCAAGGAAGAAACCTTCACGACAACTTCCTCCTTGTGAGGCAGGTTGCCAGAAAGATCCATGCCAGAAAAGCCCTAGGGTTGTTTCTGAAGCTTGACATATTGCGTGCTTTTGACTCCATCTCGTGGCCGTTTCTGTTTGAAGTCCACAAGTTCTTGAGATGGATTGCGATTCTTCTTCAATCTGCGTCTACCAAGATCATTGTCAATGGAGCTCAATGTCGTAGATTCCCACATGCCAAAGGATTGCATCAAGGAGATCTCAGCTCCCCTTTACTCTTTGCCATTGCCATGGATGCCTTGTCCGCTCTCATCTGCAAGGCATCTACAGAGGGTGTGCTTTCCTCCTTCAACAGAATTAAGGCAAATCAGAGATTGTCATTATATGCCGATGACGTAGCTCTCTTCATCCGTCCCACAGCCCAGGACCTTTCTTGTGTGAGAGAAATTCTTCAGGTGTTTGGTCGTGCTTCTGGACTGCGGGTAAACTACAGTAAAACTTCGGCCATACTGATACAAGGACAACAGGAAGATGGAAAGAGAGTTCAGCACTACTTGAACTGCCGGATGGAATCATGGCCATGCAAATACCTGGGCCTCCAGCTTAGTGTCCATCAGCTAACTCGAGCAGATTGGTATCCCATGCTTGATCAGGCCAAGAAATTCATCCCATCTTGGCAAAGGGGCTTGATACAAAGGCCTGGCAGACTTGTGCTCGTCAAGAGTGTGCTTTCAGCATGACCAGTACATCATCTACTTGTCATGGATGCGCCTCAATGGGTTTTTGATGAGATCGACAAATGGATGCGTGCTTTTTTCTGGGCAGGGAAAGATTCTGTGAACGGTGGGCAATGTATGGTGGCTTGGCAAACTATTTGCAAACCAACCTGCTTTGGCGGGCTGGGAGTCAAGAACCTGCAATTGCAAGGACTAGCCATGAGAGTGCGATGGGAGTGGTTGAGGAGGACTGATTTCACTCGTCCTTGGCAAGGTCTGCAACTCATGGTGGATCGGGAGGCAAGGGTAGTCTTTGATAGCATGGTGCTAATCAAGGTAGGAGAAGGTAGCAGGGTCCTGTTCTGGACGGATAGATGGTTACACGGGTTCACCGTCGGCGACATAGCCCCCTTGATCGCTAGCATGGTGGACGCCAGAACAAAAAGCAAGCGAACAGTCCATCAGGCCCTAACGGAAGATGAGTGGCTACACGACATAAGAGACGAGCTTTCATTCATGGCACACATATAGTTAATCCACCTGCAACAGGCAATCACAATGGTTGGCAGCGATGTCTCGGAGGAGGATCAGTTCACTTGGCCTTGCGACACCTCAGGTGTCTACACCACAGGATCCACTTACAATCGTCTTTGCCAGGGTTTAACATGGCATGTTGCTGCCCAAAGGATCTGGCGTAGCTGGGCACCCCTCATGTGCAAAATCTTTGCCTAGCTAGTTTCCCAAAACAGGTTGTGGACATCTGATCGAAGAGCTAGGCACGGTCTGCAGGACGCTCCATCCCCATGTTACACGTGCAATCAAGACGAGGATAATGCGGACCACATCTTGGCACAATGTGTCTTTGCGAGGCAAGTGTGGCACGGATGCTTCGATTACTTACAAGTCAACCTGTACTTGCCGAGCCATGATGCACCTTTCATGGATTGGTGGGGAAGGACTCGGGCTATATTTCAAGGTGCGGATAAGCGAGGGCTTGACTCCTTCATCATCGCGACAGCTTGGCAGCTTTGGAAGCAAAGGAATGCGAGGGTGTTTAATCGGTTAGATCGGATCAGAACACCGGAAAACCTAGTGCATCAAATCTTCGACGATATCAAGCTTTGGAAACGTGCGGGAGTAAGAGTTGTGGGTCTAGCTAGATTTGTGAGAGATTAGCTTTTACTTTCTTGCAGGAGTTGGTGTAATCGTGACAATGTTTGCATCACTCACGAATCTTGTAAAATATTGTTTCTCTCTTCTATAAAAATATGGTACGCATTCTGCGTACTCTAAAAAAAACAGTTTCAGGCTTAGCAGAAATAACATCAGGTTGCAATGTTTAGAGCTATCAATGTTTAGTGCAAGAGTTGGTGATTTGTCATTTTTGTTGCATTTGATGTGTGCATCCTATGAGGTTGATCTCTACATCAAATGCACTCTTGCAATGATGATTCGAGCATCAAGATGATCTCAAACAAGCATGGCACAATGGAACGAAATGAAGAGCATCTCACAAGGAACATTATGATACATCAAGCACGCAAAACAGAGCAGTATGCAAAGAGATATGACATCATGAAGATGCACACATATTATGAGTTTTTAGGAATTGGCCAGATTCAAGGAAAAAACATATGAGCGTCATATACTTAAAGTGCGCACGGGCGGGATTTAGAGGGGTAGCTCACCATGGGCCTGGCCCAGGTCGGCGTGGAAGTGGGCTGCAGCAGAGGCAGCGGCGAACTGGGCCGCAGGGCGCGCTGGGCCGAGGAGGGGCCCATGCAGGCGCGCAACAGGGGCAAGGCAGGCGCGCGTGCGTCCGTGCTCGTCTCCGAGCGCGACGACGACGGCTGCCGGCGGCGAGGTGGCGAGGTTGGCGATGGAGGAGGGGCACCAGCGACGGGGACGGGCGGATCTGGGTGCGGGGAGCCGGATCCGCCGGGTTTCGGGGTCGACGGGACACCAGCGATGGTGGGTCTTCACGGGAGGAGGCAGACGTCCATGGTGGCGGCGGTGATTCCTTGCAGGGGCAGAGAGGGAGGTGAGACAGGGAGGACGGATGAGGAAGGAGCGGGGACGGCGCGGGCTCACCGGGACGGCGGTGGAACCGGCGCGGAGGAGGCCGGCGGCGGGGTCCGATGGATTGCCGGCGACGACGGCGGGGCGGAGGCTCTCGGGCGCTGAGCTGTAGGTGCGGGGCGAAGCGGGGAGTTGGCGGCGGCACGGGGTCGGGCCGACCTGGGCCCCGATGGGCTTGGCGGGCGCCGCGCGGGCCTGGACTGGCCGGCGGCAACGGGGAGTGGGCAGGGGACGGGGGAGTCCAGTTGGCGCACGGGGAGAGGCTGTGGAGGGCGGCGCAGGTGGCGGCTGGCCACTGGGGGCTTGCCAAGTGGCGGAGGAAGGCTAGGGCGCGCTGGATCTGGAGGGGGGAGGCGGCAGCGCGGCCCTCGAGGTGGGAGGAGGCACCGAAAACGAGGAGGAGAGGGGTGGCTGCGGCTGGGAGGTAGGGAAAAGGCTAGGAGGATGCCCAAAAAGGAAGGAGGATGGATTTAAATAGGTAGGGGGTTAGGGTTAGAGGGTTAAGAGGGTTTTCGGAGCCTCTGATCGTGAACCTATGGCTCCGGACAGAGGGGAAACTAGGTGGGCTGAGTGTGGTTGTGTGGAAGCCCGTGGGCTGCGGGAGAGAAGAGAGAGAGAAGCCCGACAACAGTCTCGGAGATTGAGACATCCGACGAAGGTACCGACAACGGTACCGATATATGTTTAACGGTTGGGCTATCAAACGAGCTCCAAATGCGACGAAACTTGGCAGGCGGTCTACCTACACTACAATAAGACCGCACACCAACTTCCATCCCATTCCGAGAACATTTTTATCCCGCTCACGAAACAAGGTCTGAGAGGGGGCGACGGGCGCGCGCGAGAGGTCTGGACTCCGAACGGACAACGGAGAGAACCGGGGGAACCCGAACGGATGCGAGTTTTGAAAAACATGCGGATGAAATGCAGATGATGACATGGAAAAATGCAACACGCAAGCAAATGACATGGCAACAACGACGAATAATTGGAGGACATCTGGCACATCGAATCCGGGGCGTTACACAAATCTACTTTTACATTATTTGGCACCGGTACCCTCCATAGCTCATGCGGTGCCATAAAAAGTTTTCTGGGAACCGAAGCAAGTTCGTGCTCTGATGCCCCATTCGAGCATTGCAATAGAATATACTACCATCTGTACGTGCTGCTCTGATGCCCCATCTTTCTGAAGGTGGACGATAGGAACTCGCGTGAAGATTGACCATAGGTTGGCTTGCTTTGATTTTTCTATGTACATATGGGTCCCATCTTTCTAGGGGCTGCACCCACACGGTGTGAGGCCGGTGCCAAAGAAATTTACTAGGGCATTGATGCCTAGTCTACTATATTTTAACATGCCGGGCACCGGCTACGTAGTGGAAGGCCTTATGGGAAAAGCTGGGGAAGAGACGGCTTATTTTTTTAAGCCGCCAAAAGAACTGGCCCTAGGAGTAGTAGCTAGGAATACTAGGAGTAGTAGCTAGGGGTCGACTGTGCGAGATGAGCCGGAGAAAGTAAATGCAGAGAGATGAAATGCAAAAAAGACGGAGGGATGTGATGGATGCTTGTCCGTTTATTTTACCAAGCCACTTATTACTGGCAGTGGTTGGGTTTTGTGATATGACGGCTTTACTGCCGCGCCATGAGCAGGGTGAGAGTGGAACTCTCGTGCAGCGCCGCCCTCTACACTTGTACTACATCGGTCGTGGTTTATTAGCCCCCCATTGAATTTGACTGAAGATTTAACTAACAAAATGTTAGTGCATGTCAACAAAAACTATATCATTGGATTCGTATTTGAACATAGTTTTCAATGATATAATTTTAGGTGAAATGCATCAACATTTATCGTACTATATATAATGTTAGTTCAATTTTTGGTCATACTAATCTATAGTAGTAAGGTGCCCGTGCGTTGCACGGAAGAGTGAAATGGATTGATTGGGGAGTTGTTTATTTTGACAAAGGATGTGGGGGTCATCTCATGTCTAACGGGTATCGATAGGTTTCTTCGGATATTATTTCATCTCTAGAGCTCACAAAAATCAGGGTGAAATGGATAAAAAAAGGTATTTTTTGCAAACTAAAGCGTTCAACTGTTCAACCTGCATCCAAAACTTGTGAAGAAATAGCACTTATTGTGCTTTGCAAGAAATGATCTTTAAGAATTAGTTTTTGAGTATCAATTGTTATACATGTTGGCTACAGATGACATGACACTTTCTTATAGTCAACAGTTGGCTATACTATCAAGTATTAACCATGCCCTTATACACCTATACGGAGGGATTAAATCAGGATGACTTGGAAGGGGCAGAGGAGATGTAAGAAATGGTTCATAGTAAGTCTTTCACCAGTACTGTAGTAAAAGTTCATACATGGAAGATTCTAGACTAAACCATAAACAGATACACTTTTATTCATGCGTGATACTCCAATAGAGCAAGATCATGCATGGAAGTCTCCACATGCTTAAACAGCGGATTACATTGAGCGAAGACTAATGATCAACATTTGACTTGATAATGCGTATGTCTAGGTGAACCTCCTTGGAGTCCCTGTGCACCGTGTTGGGGGGTAAATAAGACCATGGGTTTTCCATGTCCACATCGGCGGGAAGGTCCCAGCTCGGCAGAGTCCAAGTCAGTTTGATGAAGCCGGTGTCGCCGCCCATGTACCTCGGAGGGGTAGTAACTGTGAGCACCCACCCATACATCGGCCTCGTGTAAGTGTCAGCGTCAGCGGCGTCGCCCCTGACGCACACTACAGAGATGGGGTAGCGGCCTGCGCGGGCCTCGCCGGTGCCCACGATCAAGAGGAAGACGCTGTCGTCCTCCTCCGAGACTAGCAGGCGGCGGTGATCCTCCAGCGACTCCGGCATGGTGAACGGGTAGCACGTCTCGTACTTGATGTTCTCCGCCAAGGGCCAGTAGTGACCGCTGCACGCATCCGTGAGGTGATGCACCATGTCCGCCGGCGAGCCCCAAAACGGCATCGGTCACTCATAGCAGTAGACGAAGGGCTCCTTGGAGGCGTCGACTAGGCCGTCCATGAAACGGGAGTTGCTGTAGGGGACATTGTGCCAGTTGAATATATGAGCAAGTTTTTTACTACTAGATTTAATCCTAATAAGCACAAAATAAATCATGACGGCTATAGCAGAGATTAAACTAATCATGTGGACTAGCATAGTAGTAGGATACTGAGTAGAAACATGAATTCTACCACGATTTCGAACAAGAAGGACAGAAACACATACGGTGCAACAAGAGCAGCACCGTCGGCGCTGAGGTTGTCGCCCATGTCGTTGAGGAAGAGGTTGCCGAGGTCGGGGAAGAAGTCATCATCGGTGAAGTCGTGGCTGCCAGCAGTCGCGAGAACGCGCTCCCCAAATTTCAACAGTGCCCACCGAATGGAGCGCGGGAGGGAGTGGCTGTAGGGGACATTGCGGCCGCCGAATGGAGCGCAGGAGTAGCACACGAAGTAGTAGATGGTGTCCTTACTAGTACTCCCTAGTCTCTACTCTTACTAGTAAGGTACACGTGCATTGAACGCATGAGATTCTGGTGGTTTGTGCATTATGCTTCTACATGTGGAGTCTTCGAGATTCTACATGTGGCAAAATCTGGTGGAATGTAGATCATATCCAACGGCCAGTAGTGCTCGGATTTGCCATCTTTGTACCGTCGGATTGGCTTCATCCAACGACCAACTTTCAAGGTTATTCACACACTATACAGGGGTATAGATAGAAAACCGAGTTGGTGATGATGGTGTGCCTGCCATCTTGTAATATAGACCGTCTGATCTATATCTGATGGATAGAAAGCCAACTATGACAATTTTACAAAAGATACCCGTACCTCTCTCCACATTTACAGATAAGGCCTTGCCTCGTTCATCCTTATCTCCCACAACCTCGTGCTCCTCCCTAAGTCTCTATCTCTACTCTTATCTCTATCTCTACTACTCTTCTTTGTTTTTTATAACAAATCGAATAGTACTGTGCCGTTCGCTGCACGCCCGGCTGAACACGCCTCCTCGCCTCCATCATCACCAACTGAGTCTTTTATAGGAGTAGGAGTAGAGAAAAAACTGAGTTGGTGATGATGGTGTGCCGTGCAATGCATGAGCATCTTGCTATTTTTTTGCATATAATTCCAAACACCACGTAGACACGATGTTTGACCATTTTACAACTATGTTAGTATCATTGTTAGTGGTCAGCCGGTGCAAGTTATAGCCCCGGGGGTTTTAACCTTTTTTTTAGTAATGATATCTGGCGATTGTTCGGCACGAGCTCAATCCTGGCGAATCCCACATAACCGTCAGATTTCCATCCGACGGTGGCCTGTTTTTAAGCCATAGTATTTTACAAAACCTCCACCCTTACACACGTACTATAACTGCGTCGCGGGCGTTCACAACTGCCATGTCTCCCAGCGAATGTTTGCTAGGGATTGGAGTTAGCACCGATGGCGGTTCATAGTCATTCCATGATCAGGCATTGAAGTTTGTAACTATTTTAGATTAGAATATACTACTCCTCCGGTGCTAGTAGTAGAGCAGAGTCCTACTCTACTACTCTACTCAAGCAAGTTAGGGCATAGTACTGTAGTAGGTACTATAGGGACTAGGGCGTGCCAGTACTGTCATCACTCAAGCAAGTTGTCTGGCATCGATATGACCCTACGCTGCTGGTATGTGTCTCGTAAGTCAAGCGGCATGCTGTAGTCATCATCACCTGTCCACTTCCCGCAGCACATATTCGCTTCTCCATCTTTGTCCGCACATAATCTCGTCCAATCTTCCATCCCCGCTAAGGCGCCCCCCCCCCTCGTCCGAAACCCAAGCACTAACAATGGCAGAACCGAGCAGCGTCCGCCGAAAGAGTGGCTGGAATTTGCTCCCCACAGAGGTAATCAAGATCATTGTTTCGCGTGTGGACAATCTCAGTACCATGCCGCTTGCCGCGTGCTCGTCGGGGCTGTACCGTTTACTCAAAGCCCTCAGGCCGGAACTTTTTAAGCGAGCTCCTTGCTTGCTGATGCCGCCTGATCTTCAGAAACGGCATGTCACACAGCATAACGATCGTAGGGTGGCGAGAATCAACCCCCTTGACTGTGATCAGATCCCCATCACCCTCAACTACATTAACGATATGTATTGGGTCAGCATGAACACGTCTTGGATGGTGCTCGTTGACGGTCGCGGCAGCTAGATGCTCGTGGAGGTCTACACCCGGCGACTCATCCCCCTTCCTTCGATTAACACTACACTGCTTTGGCACCTTGGCCCAGAATACTCGGAATCTTACAGTAGCCAACATGATACCAAGTTTGATTTTCTCAAGGTTGTAACCTGCCAAGTGCCCACAAGATCTGCAAATTATAAAGACTTCACGCTAATTGCGTTCTTCAACCGCGGTCTCACCTATCTGACAGGTCGCTGCGGTAAGTGGATAAATCTACACGTCCATTGCAAGATCATACATCCTCCATGGTTCTCTGATGCCATTGAACACAAGGGCTTCATTTACGCCGTCGACTCCTTCTATAGCTGGATGTATTGCTGGCCTACTCCAGTCATGGCTACAAACAGCTGTTACAGCAGTATGTTACTTGCCTATGATATCATGATGGCTTGCTTATATTACTGTCAACATTTACTGAAAAAAATATTCATGCTCATAACATGTTGTTCTTAAGATTGACTACATCAAGAGCCCTTTTTTATTTGACTCCAACTTGATATAATGTTGTAGGCCACCTGGTGTCCCTACCCTTCCTAATCCCAGAACCTTTCAAAGAAAAGCGGCATGGCAGTTGCAGGTGGTTCCTGGCTCGATCAGACAATGGTGAACGATTGATGATCATTTGCATGTACCAGACGTGTTGTTTCACGGAATAAAATCACAGTCATTGCAAGGTCTTTGAGCAGGATCCTAGCTTCTCTGGGCCTTCAGGAATTTTCGACTGGAGGCTGGTAAGTAGCCTTAGTACACACTCTCTATTTGTCAGACTGAATTATCTGATTAACCAGGAGATAACCGACGGCAAGGATCGTGATGGCAGTGTGGTTTCGTTCATCAGGCAAAACTGTGTGTACGCAGCATACCATGCGTCTCTGCATGCACCATACCCTGATATGTGCCGCCACGCTCTGCAGCCCAAAGTAGGAGAGAGGGTCGCAAGTATCAAACTTCGACCTGCTGGCTGGAGTTTCCCCTGTCAGGCACCCATCTGGTTCAAGCCGTCAGCCAATCTCCATAGCTTAATAAATAGTAACGTCTAACTGAGCCAATTAGTTGGATGCGTACACTTGGTGTAGTAGGATCTTTATTTAGTTTGATGCATACAGTTTTTCTTTTTTGGTAGCCCTTTTGTAATAATGGCTGATGTTTGGTTTGGAAGAGAGAGCTGCGTCTTCACTCTCCTGGCCTGCTTACTTCTTCTGTTGCACCCCCAGCGCTGGTTGCTGCTGCTGCTGTTTTCAATGTACAATCAGTGGTATATTTCGTCTGTTGGTTGAATAAATGTGTTGTTAGAACGACAAACACAATGTTTTGGAAGTCGTTGCACGGTTCGATCCTTAGTGCCCCGTACCGTACGTAGCGCATACTATTTTTCGTACGGAGCACATTTTCCACTTATTGATAACATGCAGCCCACTGATGAAGGCCCAATAGAGGAGCCCATAATTAACTGGAAGGGAGGCTCTCACATGAATTCAGCCCAGGTACATGCTCATGGTCCCCTAAACATAAATAAGTAAATAAAGAAATAAAGCTAAATGCTCATGCACTAGTTCTTTAAATTCATGATTTAACAGGAGGATATTATTTCCTATGATAGTGTCGTTACATACAGTCGATATTATTCTTAGGCAAAGATAGCGACCAGTCTTCTTTCTCCCAGCATTTTCTTCTTGCAACCAGCGGACCCATGCAAATCATAGTCAATGTCGTAAATACTTCTGGTCCATTTTTATTTTTCAATAAGAATGTCCAACCCAGCCCAGCACATTGGCGACAACACTTTATCCTCCGCCTTGGTGCACTTGCCACGGCATCGCCGCCTGGCCCTGTTGACATAGTTTTTTTTCAAAACGGTCCCTGTCAACATAGGGAATCGGGAGAGAACTATAGTTGTGAGTATGACGGTACAGACCCACCAGGTCCACTCCCGAACACAAGCAAGCGCCTCTTTTACTACTCAGATGCACCCCTCGTTTTTTACTCTAATCCACCCTACTGATATCTGGGACCCACATCATTTTCAATGTATAGTCATTTAATGATAGAATTGCACAACTTTTTTTGAGTAGTAATTCGGAGGAGCAGGCTATAAACTGGGTTGTGCGGTCTCTGTGGCCCGTCTAACAACATGACTAGCCTAGCAGTTTTTTCTTTGGGAAAATATGTAGCCCAATATTTCTTTTTGAAGAATACCCAAGCTAGGCCTATTTGTTTTCTCCGACTTACTGGGCTGAAAATCTTTCAAGACGAGGAGGGATGCATTCCGTCCTGGCCAAAGAGTATGGTCAGTGTCTGTTAAAAGTAAAAGGGGTTGAAAATTCCAAAAAAATTATAGCAAATGGGATATTAGTTTCTTTTTTTGTTTTTGTTCTTCACTGATATTTTATAGTATTTCATTGGATTTAACATGACATAGTACTAATAGATTTTTAAATTTGTTTTAGTATGGCTACTAATTTTTGAATTTAGAATATTTTGTTCCCCGGCAAAAATTTGCGAATTTTCAAAATTTCGCACATATTTAGTTATTTTTTAACCCTGGTACTTACCAGAAAATGGGCAGCAATTCTAAAAATGGAAAATGGGCTGCAATAAATTCCATATGAATTAGAAATGAGTAAAAATTATAAAAATAATAGCAAATGGGTTGTACACGCCACAGATTTCGAGGCTGACTTGTTTACGCAAGGCTTTGTCAGTCAACACACGATTCTAGCAGCAGTGACTGTTGGATGTCCATCCAACGACCGACGTGCTTCTTCAATCTCTGATCTTCCTACTCCAGCCGCCTAAACTAGCGCCGACGGGACTGCCTCCTCCCTCCTCTTGTGGCCCGCTGTGAAGCCGCGCAGGCTTCCCCGGCCCACCCTACTCCCTCCGCTGGCCTGGCCGCACGCGATCAACTGCCTCCTTATTATGCGAAAAAATGATTCCTCCCACTGACATCTGGGGTGCACTGGTTGGGAGGCTGACCTATGGGCCTACTAAGTTAACGCGTACGCAGGGCTTGTCAACTTAGTTTTTTTTAGGGTCTTGTCAGCTTAGTCAACAAATGATTCTAGCAGCAGTAACCGTTGGATTTGAATCGAACGGTCCTGCTGCTTCTTCAATCGCTGCTCTTCTTGCACCAGCCGCCCAAACCAGCGCCGACGAGATCGCTTGCTCCTGCCTCCAGTGGCCGGCTGTGCTGCCGTTGAGGCCTCACCGCACCCTACTACTCCCACCGCTAGCCAGGCCCTGCGGCAACGGGAGCCTCTCACTGCAGCCCAACCAGTGAACCCTCATACTCCTCTCCGTGTGGGCATCCACTGCTGCGTCTTCCCCGGCTCCGCGTCATCCTCTTCCTAGGCCTCGCCATCCTCCACCGCCCTAGTGCTCTTGGGGTGGCGTGGTCAACGTGGTCATGGAACGACTTCCATTGGACGTGGACTGTACGTGGAGAGGCTGACAGTTGGGTCCACAACCACACATAAGGAAATGCCTCCTTATTATGCGCAAAATAATGATTCCTCCAGCTGACACCTGGGACCCACTGGAAGGGCCTCTGTATTTCGCGAAAAAACATGCCCCCCGCTGACAGGTCGGACCCACCAGCTATATCTTCGCACGCAAGGAAGTGCCTCCTTATTACGCACAAAAAATGAATACTCCCCTGGCTAGCTGGGACCCAGCATAGTGGGATGCTGACTTGTGGGCCTACTAAGTTGACGGGGATGAAGGGCTTTGTCAACTTAGTCAATATGAACGATTCTAGCTCCAGTTATCGTACGATGTTCTTCCAACTAGGGATGAAAATGGAGTGGAAAGTTTCCGCTTTTCCGGAGGAAAAACGGAAATGGAGAGGAAATATGAAAATGGAAATGGAAATTTGCAAAACGGAAATGGAAATAGAATTTTTAATGCGGAAACGGAAACAAAACCGGAATGGTGTTTTCCGGTGGAACACACGTGGAAACGAAACTTTCTGTTTCCGTTAATATGAAATTTTCGTTTCTAATATAGGCCCATGGCTACTTTGTAGCCCAACTATCAAACAACACGCAATGACACAATGAGTAGAATGAGCAAAATGTATCATTTGAGTTCCAACTTTTACTACCACACACATACACAACTAGACCCTATACGGAATTGTCATGTACTACTACAATACTACCCTGTGTTACCAACACAACCATTTTATTTTGTATCCATGTTAACAATTCCATCAATTTGTTTGTTTTTGTATGTATTTCTTCATGATTCAAGGGGGCTTTAAGTTCCCGTTAACACACAGTTTTGTTTTCGTGTCCGCTCTGTATTCGCTCCGTGTTTGTTTCTGGTAGTATTTGTTTCCGTATTCGTTTCCGGGGTTTCTATATTCGTTTTCGCTTCTGCAAAAAAATATGAAAATAAATATGGTAGCACCTAGTTCCGTCCGTTTCCGAGCCGTTTTCATCCCTACTTCCAACGGTCGTAGTGTTTCTTCAACCTCTGGTCTTCTTGCTCCAACCGCCCAAAGCAGCGCCGGTTGTGCCGCCTGCTCCTGCCTCCCGTGGCCGGATGTGCTGCCGCGGAGGCCTCACCGCCCCCTACTACTCCTACCGCTGGCCAGGCCCTATGGCGACGGCAGCCTCACATCGCAGCTGAACCAGTGAACCCTCATACTCCTCTTCGCGCGGGCTTCCACTACCGTGTCTTTCCCGGCTCCGTGTCGTCTCCTTCCTAGGCCTCGCCCTCGCCCACCGCCCTGGTGCTCTTGGCACGGCATGGTCAACGTGGTCAAGGAACGACTTCCATCGGACATGGACTGTACGTGGAGAGGCTGACAGTTGGGTCCACGGCCGCAGCAAGGAAGTGCCTCCTTATTACGCGCAAAATAATGATTCCTCCAACTGACATCTGGGACCCACAGGAAGGGACTCTGTATTTTGCAAAAAAAGTGCCCCCCGCTGATAGGTCGGACCTACCAGCTACATCTTCAAACGCGAGGAAGTGCGTCCATATTACGGGCAAAAAAATGATTCGCCCCCTGACTGCTGGGACCCACCAGCTACATCTTCACACGCAAGGAAGTGCCTGACAGTCGGGACCCACCTGGTCGAAGCGTACGTAGCGTTGTCATTCTGGTCGCGAACGTGTATGTACATACTGGTCGATGTAGAGGCACGCACGTGTCGTAGTAGAGGCGTGTACGTAGCATGTACACATACGTACAGCGGCCAGGGTACAAGAAAGAAAATATGGCCACGTATGTACATACGGGCGGGGTGTCGAACGCCTACTCGCGCATACGTACGGCCAGGGCTCGTGTACATGGTTGGGTCGGAACAGAGAAACTGCGTCGTCGTCGTGTTCATGGGGAGGCAACAGAATGCGTTGTGTTCATCAGGAGGCAACGGAATGCGTCATGTTCATCGGGAGGCAACAGAACGCATGGGAGCCAACCGGCTTGGACGGAACAGGCAATGGAAACGAGGCCTGGCGTACCGCAGAATGGAGGAAACGGCCTTGTGTTTGACCGGCCACGTTCGAAACGGGATCCTATTCATCAGGAGGGGTCTGGCGTACTGCAAAATAGAGGAAACGGACTTGTGTTGGACCTCCTACGGTCAAAACGGGGTCCTGTTGATCGGGAGGGGTGTGGTGTACCGCGAAACAAAGGAAACGGACTTGTGTTAGAGCGCTACGGTCGAAACGGGGGTCCTGTTCATCGGGAGGGGTGTGGCGTACCGCAAAACGGGACTCCACGGGATATTGCTCATCTCCACCGTCGACCTCCTCCAGCCTCCACGGGGTACTGTTCATCCACCATTGACCTCCTCCAGCCTCCACCTGCGACTGCTCATCCACGGGCTCCTGTTCATCTAGCCTCCACCTGCGCGCTACTCCACCGGCTACTGTTCAACCACCCCTCTCCACAGGCTCCTGTTCAACCACCCCTCCACGGGATATTGTCCATCCACCCCTCCACCGTCTACTATTCATCCAGCCCTCCACGTGGTCGTCCTGTTCATCTAGCCCTCCACGGGATCCTGTTCATCCAGCCCCAACCATCTCGATCAATCGGGGTCATGTTCATCCAGAGGCAACACCACGGGGTCATGTTGATCCACCCCCACCGCTCACTGTTCATCCAAACCCCCACGCAACGCTCATTGTTCATCCAGAGGTAGCATCGATCGGCTTCAGTTAGCAGTAGTAGCGAAGGAATTGCTCGATCGGGTTCAGTTAACAGCCATCGATCGACTCGGGTTCAGTAACACGTAGACTGCAGTGCAATCGCTCGGGTTCAGTAGGCGAACGCCTCGCTCGAGTTCAGTTAGAGCACAAAGCCTCACACCCACGTGCGTGCGTGTACGAGAGAAAGGCGCAAACCTCCATGCATTGCTCGGCCCCGACCACCCACAGTAACCGGGAACACCCCGATATTTTCCTCGCCCTCGCTTCTACCATGGTTTTCTCCGTCATGGATGGCCCAAAGAATGTCATGTAGCTGCATCTCCGGCCTGCCCAGGACGAAAAGCCCATTTTCTGCCATGATTTTTTGTCATAGAAATAGGATCCCACCACATCTATGATGATACTGGGTTTTGTCACAATTATCGTCATAGAAGTGTCATAAGTATGACAGAAAAATATTTCGTTTGCCCAAAATGTCACAGATGTGTCTTTTTTTGTAGTGAAGGGAAGGAACTTCGGTAAAACATCCTCGTCTCCATCGGTTCCACTTTTGGTTATCTCTCACCTTTACTTGTGCAAGCTATATTGTGTTATTTCCGTTGCTTGCTTGTGTGCTTTTTGTTGTTGCATCATATAGGTTGCTCACCTAGTTGCATATCTAGACAACCTATTTTGATGCAAGGTTTAATTTGGTAAAGAAAAACTAAAAAGTTGTTAGTTGCCTATTCACCCCCCTCTAGTCAACTATATTGATCCTTTCAATTGGTATTAGAGCCTCGTCTCTTTATTAAGTACTTTGTCATCCAAAGAGTATGGTTGACACCGTAGACGGTGGGGAGGAGCACCCCGGTGTGAATCCTACCTCGTCTACGGTCGATGGGGGAACCTCAGTCTCACGTGATGAATGCAATGTGGCTTTGGACACATTGAAAACCTCCATGACGGCCGAGGTCAAAGGCATGCTTAAAAACTTTCTTGATGGTCTCAAATTATCCACCGCGCCGTTGGAAGTGGTCGATCCCACTACCAAGGTGGTGGATGCCAACTCCGATAAGGGGGAAGCTTCTAGTGAAAGAGTTCCTTTATCTAGTGGTAGAAATGGAAATGGCATGTTTGCCCATGTGGAACCTCCTCTTACCTATGGAGGACCAATTCCCTCTACTCATTTAAATCATGTCGGCCCTCCCCCTAAGATTGTGAAAAATGAAGATTTTGATGCTTGGGTCTATCGCTTTAAGCGTCATTTAAAACATGTTAATACTAATCTTTGGAGAATTATTGAAGAAGGTTTCTATCCGCATGACCCAAGCAACTTCACCCCAAGAGAAGCCGCGGATAATCAATTCAATGAGAATGCTCTCTTCATCCTTCAAGATGCAATTCCACCCGAAGACATTGCTCATCTCCGACCATTCACCGTGGCCAAGGAAGCATGGCACCATGTTGTTTCCCTCTACAAGGGAAGCGCTATCATTCAACGCTCAAACTATGAAGTGGTGCAAGATGAAGCCGATGAGTTTGCAATGAATGAAGATGAAGAACCTCGTGTGCTTGACCGGAGATTGACCTCGCGATCTCACTCCGAGATCATGGGAGTAAGGATACGGATAACAATTGGATCAAGCACAAGTTCCTCAAGGCCATGATGCCTTACCACAAGGCCATGTCTTCCTTCATCCGTCAAAGGCCGGACTTCCACACCTTGTCCTCAAATGCCATGTTGGATGAGTTTATGGCGATGAGGATCTTGGACAAGACCGCCAACAATGCGGTGTTGCATTCTCAAAGAGCAAAGAAGCCCAACCTTGCCTTGAAGGCCAAGGTTAGTGTGGAAGAAGAGGAAGAAGAGGAAGATGAGGAGAGTAACCCCGAAGATATGAAATATGATTATCATGAGCACATGGATCTTGCTTCAAGGAAATTTTGGAGCAAGAAGAACACAAGGCCCAACTTCAACAAGAACAACTCAAGTGGCTACAAGGGCAAGCAGCGTGTGAGAACATGTTACAATTGTGGCAACATGAGCCACTTTGTTGTGGATTGCCCTTACAATAAGCGGGAAGACAATGGTGGCAAGCTCATCCGAAAAGACAAAGCCAAGTCCTTCCCCAACAAGAACAACTTCACCAAGAAGACTCCTACCAAAGGGTTGGTGGCACAAGAAGAATACAATGAGGATGATGATGATGATGAAGATAGTGAATTCATGGCCATGGCCTCCGTTGCCATTGCCACCACTCCACAGGTGTCTCTCTTCGATTCACCCAACGAGAACATCACCGCCAAATGCCTCATGGCCAAAGCCACCAACAAGGTAACCCCCGGCATCAAAACTACCATCATTACTAATACCTCCTTGATGTATTGCATTGATGAAAATGAGGGGTCTAATGAAGAGATAAATGAATTTGAGTCTTTTATGAGTAAGCTCAAGGGCAAATCCAAGAAGCACTTCGTTTCTCTCTTGGAACAACTTGGTGAAGCCACTGACATGATCGAGGCTCATGAAGAAGCCATCTCCAAGATGGAAGGTCATAGTCGTGACTATGTCGATGAGATATCGAATCTCTCTAATGCTCTTGAGGAAGAGCGTGGGCATCGTTTGGCTCTTGAGGAGTCACACAACGATGACCATGCTAAATAAACAAAGATCTTGGTCATGCTCTTGTTGTTTCTCGTGTGCTAAACTCTGATAAGGCTAAACTTGGGGTTGATCTTGCTAGACTCAAAGAGGAGTTTGATTTACTTGACAAGTCTCACAAGGCCTTGAAGGGTGCTTATGCTAGCCTCAAGGAGTCTCATGATCAACTCCAAGTAAAGCTAACCAAGGAGAAATCCACATTTCCTTATATGGTCTTAATTGATAATGCAAATGCTACTAACCCGTGTTGTGAGCATGTGCATCTTGTGGAGGAAAATGCCAAGTTGAAGGAGCAACTTAAGAAAGGCCTTGTGTCGTGTATACAAGGTGAGAAGAATCTCAATGACGTTTTGAGCAATCAAAAGGAAGTTGTTGCCAAGGAGGGAGTTGGGTTCACACCCAAGTCCAATAAAAAGAAGAAGAATGACAAGACCAAACGACCTCCCCCTCTCAAGAAAACCTTTGTGAAGGAGGGAGAGGGTGCTTCTAAGGAGAAGAAGAACAATCTAAAGGGTGGCAACGTCAAAAAGGGCAATGCCATCCCTTCCAACAAAGCCGACGACTTTAACCCTTCTTATGTGTTGTGTCGTGCTAGTGACGGGCATGTCTATGCTAAATTTGTTGGTTCTCCTTATGAGTACATTGAATGGTCTATTTGGGTTCCTAAGACCCTTGTTACTAACATCAAAGGACCCATTACTCAATGGGTACCTAAAACCAAGCATTGATCTCTTGTAGGTCTTTGCTTCCGGTGGGGGATCATGGTTGCTCGATAGTGGAGCCACAAATCATATGACCGGAAGCAAGGACTTGGTGGTGGATGTGCAAAAGATTCCATCTATGCCCACCAATGTCGAGTGGGGTGATGCCTCGTTCTCCAAGGTATTGGGTCTTGGCAAGGTCGTCATTTCTCATGATCTCACGATCGAGAAAGTCATGCTTGTTGAGTCCCTTGCATATAATTTACTTTCTGTTCGTCAACTTGCACTCATGGGTTTTGCCACTTTCTTTCCATGGCCATCTTGTGGAGCAAGATTCTTAAAGTAGCTTTTGTTGGGCATGTCGAGAACGGTCTTTATGTGATTAACTTTTCGGAGTGACCCACTAAGACCGCGACATGCCTAATGGCTAAAGTTGATGTGGGATGGCTTTGGCATCGCCATCTTTCCCACGTCAATATGAGATCTTTCAAAGTCTTCTCAAGGGGGACCATGTCCATGGACTAACAAATGTTAGTTTTGCCAAAGATCGTGCTTGCAGTGCTTGTATCGAAGGAAAGCTACATGAGAAGGCTCACCCTCCCACGACTATCATCTACTCGAAGAGACCCTTGGAGCTCCTTCACATGGATCTCTTTGGGCCTCCATCCTTTGATAGTCTTGGGGGTAGAAAGTATTGCTTGGTGATTGTGGATGATTATTCAAGATACATGTGGGTATATTTCTTCAAGAGGAAGAGTGAGACTCAACAAACCGTCATTGACTTTGCAAATGAAGCTCAACGTCAACATGATGCAAAGATCTTGATAATAAGGAGTGACAACAGCACTGAGTTCAAGAACTACACCTTGGATGAGTTTCTTAGTGATGAGGGGATCAAGCATCAATATGCTACACCATACACCCCTCAACAAAATGGTGTCGCGGAGAGGAAGAATCAGACGTTGATGGATGCGGCAAGGACCATGATGGCAGAGTTCAAGTCTCCTTACAACTTTTGGGCCGAAGCCATCAACACAACATGTCATGCATCCAATCGGCTCTATCTCCGCAAGGGCTTGAACAAGACTCCCTATGAAATACTCACCGGTAACAAGCCCAACCTCAAGTACTTCCGGGTGTTCGGGTGTAAGTGTTTCATTCTCAAGAAAGGTGTTCGTTTGTCTAAATTTGAGGCTAGAGCTCATGAGGGCATATTTGTTGGTTATGCTACAAACTCCCGTGCTTACAGTATCCTTAACAAGTCGAACGGACTCACAGAGGAGACATGTAACATGGAGTTTGACGAGAATAACGGCTCCCAAGTGGAGCAAACTGGTACTTGTGATGTAGGTGATGAAATTCCTCCCCAAGCCATAAGAAGAATGGGTGTTGGTCATATCCTACCCATTGAGGAACCCCTTGTGGCCGAAGGAGAAGGACAATAATCCACTCAAGTGGAGCTATCACCAACCCAAGACCCACACGCTTCCGAAGAACAAAGTGAAGGCCCTCAACCTCATGAATAAGATCAAGGGCAAGATCAATCTCAAGATAGTAGTGAACCACCAAGTGATGCCCAAGGTCAAGTTCTCTCTTCCGAGCAAGTTCAAGATCAAGAGCAAACTCAAGATCAAGAACAAGCTCATGACAGCGCTCAAGATGATCAAGTTTCCCCTCCTCCTTTCACATTCGAGGAGGAATTAGAGCGTCGTGCCATGAAGATTGCTTCCAAGCTCACACCAAAGGTCATCTCATGGAGAATGTCATTGGAAGCCTAAGAAAGGGGGTAAGCACTCGTAGACAATTAGCAAACTATTGTGAACATCACGTGTTTGTTTCTTGTGTCAAACCCCAAAAGGTCTATGAGGCGCTCGAGGATCCGGATTGGCTCAATGCCATGCATGAAGAACTCAACAACTTCGAGCACAACCAAGTGTGGAAATTAGTGCCAAGGCCATCCGGGAATCATAATGTCATTGGAACCAAGTGGATATTCAAGAACAAGCAAGATGCTCATGGAAGCATTGTTCGCAACAAGGCTCGTTTGGTGGCACAAGGCTACTCCCAAGTCGAGGGTATAGACTATGGTGAAACCTTTGTTCCCGTTGCTCGCCTTGAATTTATGTGTTTGTTTATTGCTTATGCTTCTCATCATAATTTTAAGTTGCAACAAATGTATGTGAAGAGTGCTTTTCTTAATGGTCCCATTAATGAGTTGGTGTATGTCAAACAACCCCCGGGGTTCGAGGATCCCTATCTCCCCGATCATGTGTACCAACTCAACAAGGCTCTCTATGGCCTTAAACAAGCCCCACGTGCGTGGTATGAGCATCTTACTGAGTTGTTACAAGATCGTGGGTTCGGAATTGGGAAAATCGACCCCACTTTTTTTACTAAGAAGGTCAAAGGGGAGTTGTTTGTGTGCCAACTATATGTTGATGATATTATCTTTGGTTCTCCTAACAAAGCTTTCAATGAAGAATTTGCCGCTCTCATGACCTCAAGGTTCAAGATGTCTATGATGGGAGAGTTGAAGTTCTTTCTCGGGTTCGAAATCAAGCAAAGAAGAGAAGGAACCTTCATCAATCAAGCCAAATATACTCAAGACATGCTCAAGAGATTCAAGCTAAGTGATGTCAAGCCGGCCTCCACTCCAATGCCCGTCAAATGCCAACTTGACATATATCCCAATGGTAAAGCGGTGGATCAAAAGGTATTTCGCTCCATGATTGGCTCCTTGCTTTACCTTTGTGCATCTAGACCGGATATCATGTTGAGTGTGGGAATTTGTTCACGGTTTCAAGTTGCACCTAAGGAAAGCCACTTTGTGGCGGTCAAGCGAATCTTTCTATATTTGGCTCATACCCCAAACGTTGGCTTACGGTACCCAAGATGAGCCAACTTTGATCTTTTGGGCTATTCAGACTTAGATTGGGCGGGAGAAAAAGTGGATAGGAAGTCCACCTCCGGAGGGTGCCAATTTCTTGGTTGCTCTTTGGTGAGTTGGTCTTCTAAGAACTGGAGTTGTGTGTCTCTCTCGTCCACCGAAGCGGAGTATGTGGTTGTCGGTAGTTGTTGTGCTCAGCTTTTATGGATGAGGCAAACTTTGAAGGATTACGGTGTCACTTGTGACGAAGTGCCTCTTTGGTGTGACAATGAGAGTGCCATCAAGATCTCTCTCAACCCGGTGCAACACTTCAAGATGAAGCATATTGAGATTCGGTATCACTTCATCCGGGATCACATTAGGCGAGGGGAGATCAATCTCAAGTATGTCAACACTCATGATAACCTTGCAGATATTTTCACGAAGCCCTTGGATGAAGCAAGATTTTGTGAGTTAAGGCATGAGCTAAATATCATTGATTCGAGCAATGTGGTTTGAATCCTTGCACACCCCACCATACTCATCATGCTATCTTGTTTAGGTCTAGGCATGGACATAGGGGGAGTGTTGTTCTCTCAATGAACTTCTCCTCCCCCCATTATGCATAAATTGATCAACTCTTTCACATTAGCCATTTTTATGGTACTTGTGCTTCAAAGACGAGTCTTGGTCATGGGCCCAAGGATAATTCTTCACGGTGCCATACCAAGTGACTCATACATAGGTGGCTCCGGCCACCTCCCTCTCGTCCTATGAGTTGTGGTTAGTGTTTCTCGTCCTGCGAGTTGTGGTTAGTGTTTTGGTCTTCATTGTCTTTTGCCTTTTCTCTGTGCCGTGTCCGTGTCTTCGTTGGTGCTTGCCTCTTGGTTGTTCGGCGTCTTGAAGGTTGATTTGCAAATGTCGTTTTTCGTGTGAAACTTGCATTTTCTTGGGGGTACGGTACTACCGTGGGGAGCCACGGTACTACTGCAGGGGTTGGTTGCTCTGTGTGTACACAACTGCATCCCAGGGGCACGGTACTACCGCTTCCATCGCGGCAGTATTTTTTTACTACCGCTGGAAGAGCGGTACTACCGTCCAACAAGCTGTACTACCGCCCAGCGAGCGGTACTTCCGCCCGGGCAGTAATACCGCGATGACTCGCGGTACTTCTGCGCCCACGCGAGCGGGTGGGGGTTAAGAGCGGGGTAGGGGGAGTTCTAACTCCCCCATACCCATTCATCTCTTTTCCCCACCCCGTCTCTCTCTCTCTCTCTCTCTCCTGCCCAAGAACAGCGCCGGAGGCCCTCGTCGGATCTCCATCTCCGGCCACTCTCCTCGGATTCCAACCGGTGGGATCGTTCCCCACCTCGCCCCTTTGCCATGGACCAAGGTATTTCCCCAAGTTCCTCTTCCCATCTTCCATTTTTGTGCTTCTAGGTCTTGGGGAGATGCATGTGGTGTTCATGAGATTTTTGGCTAAATCTGTGCAAGAGGGATTTGTAGGAGAGTGGTAGTGTGATAGGCATGCTTTTTGGAGTGACACATTAGTTCAGTTTGATCAATGGTAGTTCTGATCTAGTCTTTGCGGATGTTCTAGATCTAGATCCGCGTTTACTGTGGCGTCCTGCTCCACGCGGTACTACCGCTCTTCTTGGTGCGGTACTACCGCTCAGCGCGGTACTACCGCTCCTTCGTGCGGTACTACCGCTCGGAGCACAGAAGTAAAAAATTACTGCTGCTCCAGGCGCGGGACTACCGTGCCACCCCGGCACGGTACTACCGCGGCTGGCGTGGATGTAATTTTTTACATCCGTACGCTAGCCCGGTACTACCGTAGATGCAAATTTTGCTACTTTGTCAGTCCAAATCTCCTTCTTACTTGTTTCTTTTGGCTTTGGCCTTGGTATTTGCATTGATCCTTCATGTTTTTCGTGCATGTTCTTGTGTTTTGTGTCTAGGTGGTGGCTCCGGTTCCCATGTTCATTGCTCGAATCCCAGCCGTGACATAGGGTGAAAGAGGCTGCGCAACCAGGATGAAGCTCGAGAGGGCTCCAATGCCTCCCAACGCAGAACCAAGCACACCGTCAACAAGCAGAAGGAGCCCACCACGGGCATGGGTGAGATTCCTCTGGCCGAGTTCATTGTTTGAAGGAAGATCAACTCCTATGTGAACTCCCGTGCAAACTTCAAAGGGAATGATCTGTTCTGGACCAAGCAGCAGAACCTCATCTATTTGGATGTGATCAAGGACAAGCAGAACCTTTTTGTGGAAGTTCACTGGATTGACATGCATCACATGAGGCAGGACAAGCATCGTAACTATTTTGGAGAAGCTTTGGATCTGGTGGAGCAGTTTGGCATTGAGCACATGCTTACCTTTCACCTGGACTTTGACCCAGACATTGTGGCTCCGTTCTTTGCTTCGGTCCACTTCCATTATGATGAAGCACTAACCATGACATGGATGACCAATGGTCAAAAGTTGACTGCTACGTGGAAGGATTTCATGGATCTACTTCAGGTTCCCGATGAGGGGCTCGACACGCCCATTGGAGTTCGCCCTCATGCCAACACTGACTCTGCCAACAAGAACAAGCTCCAGCCCTTCCTTGTTGAGAAGACACTTGCTAGTAAGAAGAAGGTAAGGGTGCTGAACTCCTTCCTTGACATCATGCATCGGATCTTCCGCAACACGCTCTTCCCGCGCATCGGTGACATGGGCCATGTGCATGCCTATCTGGTGGATATGATGCTCATTTGTGAGGATGTGCGTCGGGCTCAGACTCAACCCCTTGATGTCTCACATATCATGTGGTGCGAGCTTCAGTTTGTGGTGCTCAACCGTAAGGTCCCCATCTATGGGCCTTATCTGTTTCACTTGATCTCCAAGACTTGGGAGAAGCTTCTTCCCGATGATGAGTTTGAGGCCCTCGATTGGATTCGTCATGAGCCCATCAAGCTCCGCATCAAGAGCCAATGGGCTAACACCACCACCACTGCTGAGGCCGCGGCTGCCATAATGGATGTGGATGAGGATGAGATCGAGGAGGAGGAAGCTGATGAGGACAGTTCTGATGGATACACCCCTCCCTCTTCTGAGCCATCTTGGGTGAAGAAGCTGAAGTCAAAGATGAAGAAGTTGTTCTGCATGTAGATTCAGGGACAGTATAGGGCCCATGTTGCTCAGAAGCAGAGTCAATGTGGCGACAAGAGGATCTTGAGGAAGCTTGGCGAGGAGGTGTCTAGCGGATCCGAGAAGCACATCCCCCCCGAGGCGGACTGGATGGCCAAGCAGGGCTTCATGTGGACCGAGTCTAAGGAGGAGAAGGAGGAGCCCATTCTTGCTGCTGAGTCCGACGAGGAGTCGTTTCAGCTTGAGCTACCAGCTACGTCGTAGGTGTCCTCTGCCTTTTTGGTGCCTCGATGCCAAAGGGGGAGAGAGTGTAGGATTTGCGTGTCGTGTGTTTTAGCTCTGTTGCTTTGCTTTCTATCTGTTGAACCTCGTTTGCTTTGGTTTAGTTTGTTTGGTTTGTGCTTGTGAGACTGTGAGACTAAGTTGAGACTAAGTTATCCTTCATCTGGTGTAAGACATATGCACTCTATCATATCATTTATCGTTGTTACTTAGTCATATCCATCATCTTGCATACTTGCTTAGTGTTGAGTATATTGCTGCAAGTGATGCCCTGACCATAAAATATAGGAGGAGTGTTGATCCTAGTATGTGTGACGTCCAGTTCAAAGCACATCTCTAGAGTGCACACATCTAGGGGGAGCCCGTCTATATTTTATAGATTGTGGGTTTGCCGTTGCCTCACTGTTTATCCATATGTGCAAATCCCGTTTTGTCATCAATCCACCAAAAAGAGGGAGATTGTAAGGGCATATTTATCCCTTAGTAGTTTTGGTGATTGATGACAATGGTTTTGCGGACTAATCGTATGCATTGAGCTTTTCAGATAGATCATGTAGGAGCACAAGACGATTTGGTGCCCCTCGAAGACTTTTGAAGACGGCGTTTCTCTATGTTTCTTTTCGGTGGATTTGAGTCATAGGAGAGCCGTACTTTTAAGAGGGGGTCCGTGTTGGAAAGGTTTGGGTGGAATCTAACGTACACATGTTCCGTTTGCACCCTCTTTCCTTTGGCTCTTTGGAGTTTCCTCCGTCTCACCGTGTCTCTGCAGAATGAAGGCTTGCTAGTGTTGTTGTTCAAAGGCTGGCGATAGTACTGCTCCCCAGAGCGATACTACCGCAGGCCCTTGTGGTAGTACCGCAGGCGTCCACGATAGTACCGCTCTTCCTGAGCGGTAGTACCATGAGCTGTGGCCGGGCGCTGCTGCGCAAGCGGTAGTAGGGGCGAATATAATTTTTTACATCCGCGCCCCACGCGGTAGTACCGTGCTCCGGCGCGGTAGTACCGTGATGCCAGGCCAGGCACAACGGCATGAAGCGGAAGTAGGGGCGGATGCAATTTTTTACATCCGCGCCCTCCATGGTAGTACCGTGCCTGGTTTGCGGTAGTACCCTGTCGGACTTTTGCATAGATATATTCTCAGCGGAGGTAGTCACGAATGTATTTTTTTATATCCGTGCCTACAGTGCCTAGACCATGCTTGCCTTGCGGAAGTACCGCATGAGGTCGTGGTAGTACCGCGCCAGCAGTTCTACCGTGCCCTGTCGATGCTCATCAGAACGGGTCTAGGCCCTGTCGTGCCCACGGTAGTACCGCAAGCCTCTGTGGTAGTACCGCAGGCCCGTGCGATAGTACCACTTCTGGTGTGCGGTAGTATCGCGGGTCGCGGACTGAGTAGGTGGGTAACGGTTGGAATGCCCCATGACTATAAAAGGGGTGTCTTCTTCCTCTAGTTGACTACCTCTTCCATCTCTAAGCTCCATTGTTGCTCCAAGCTCCATTTTCACCCGATCTCTCTCCCTAGCCAATCAAACTTGTTGATTCTCTAGGGATTGGTTGAGAAGGCCCCGATCTACACTTCCACCAAGAGAAATTTGATTTCCCCCACTAATCCCTTGCGGATCTTGTTACTCTTGGGTGTTTGAGCACCCTAGACGGTTGAGGACACCTCGGAGCCATAGTCCATTGTGGTGAAGATTCGTGGTGTCATTCGGAGCCTCCAATTCAGTTGTGGAGATTGCTCCAACCTTGTTTGTAAAGGTTCGGTCGCCGCCTCCAAGGGCACCAATAGTGGAATCACTGCATCTTGCATTGTGTGAGGGCGTGAGGAGAATACGGTGGCCCTAGTGGCTTCTTGGAGAGCATTGTGCCTCCACACCGCTCTAACGGAGGCGTACTTCCCCTCAAAGGGAAGGACCTTCGGTAACACATCCTCGTCTTCATCGGTTCCACTTTTGGTTATCTCTCACCTTTACTTGTGCAAGCTATATTGTGTTATTTCCGTTGCTTGCTAGTGTGCGTTTTGTTGTTGCATCATATAGGTTGCTCACCTAGTTGCATATCTAGACAACCTATTTTCATGCAAAGTTTAATTTGGTAAAGAAAAGCTAAAAAATTGTTAGTTGCCTATTCACCCCCCCCCCCTTAGTCAACTACATCGATCCTTTCACGAACTGAGACAAGATCCGAGCAAATTCACCAATGACAGATCCACCGGAGACACACCTCCACACGCCCATCGATGATGTTAGACGAACCATCAGAACGGGGACTAGGCGGGGAGAACCTTATTCCATCTTCGAAAATCCGCCATTGTCTCGCCTTCCCGAGCAGGACACAAACCCTAACAAAACTTGAAAAACATCTAAAAATAGAGCCCTCCAGCTTGCAAGGGCCGGGATCCACCACGCCACCGGAGACGAAGCGGACCAGCGACGGAGCCGGCAGGAGACGAGGAAACCTAGTACTATTCGGAAACCAGGGCACACCCCTTCGATTGTTTCATTTGTTAAAAGGTATGCCCCTCTAGTGTAGCGTGCGATCTAGTGGAGAGCTCCTCCTGCCGAGTTTGGGAAACTTCCAAGACCGGTTTTAGGAAGCTTCTGGAATCTTTCGGACCGCTTTTTTCCTTCTCTACTATTTTACCCAGTTTTGTATTCATTTTTTTCTTTTCTTTACTTTTTTGTTATTTCCTTTCTCTTTTTTCAAATACATGAGTTTTTTTCAAATTCAATAATTTCCTTCAAATTCATGAACTTTTGTCGTGAACTTTTCGCTCAAATTTGTGAAGTTTTTTTGAATTTTTGTGAATTTTTTCCTTAAATTTCTAAACTTCTTTTAGATTTGTGAACTTTTTTCCTCAAATAAGTGAACTTCTTTCAAATCCACTTGGCCTAGCACCTCGGCGACAAAGGCAAGGGCAAGGAGCACGGGTCAGAGTCCACAGACGTCTGTCATCGTCGTCGAACGTGGCGGGTCACCTGTGTGAGGTGGAGTGGCTCCACTGCAATCAATCTGTGACTCCTGGGAGGCCTTCAACCACTGAAAGGAGGACGACAACGACCACGATTGAGATGGCGATGGAGGTGCCGGCAGCCTCAAAGGCCATGCCTAAGACGAGGCGGCGACGGAGGTGCCGGCAGCCTTGGAGGCCATGGGTACTAGGTCAAAGTCGGGTACCTCGCTTATTCTAGTTTTGGTTTAGTTTAAATTTCGTTCGGCCTAACTGAACTTCATTAAATTCCAACATTGATTGTAAATATGTCAAAGTTTAACAAATATCATTCGGAATGTTTTGTGTTAGACGCTCCCTCCCCGTGTGTCCAATTTGCTGAACGGTGATGAAGCCCTAACATTTTCAGAATTTTTAAACATATTATAATTTGTGTGTCCGATTTGCTGAATAGTGATGAAGCCCTAACATTTTCAGAATTTTTAAGCATATTTAACTCCTTGAACAATCATACAACAGTTCCTACGCGTCTATATTAGTTGGTTATCAGAAACAAGTTTTGCTGATATTATGAAAAGTTATGAATTGTTAGATGCCTTTTTAGTTGGTGTATTGTAAGATGCTTCGACCGTAAAGAAAAAGGTACTCCCTCTATCTCAGTTTACAAGTTTTGCACATGTCCCTCTATCTCAGTTTACAAGTTTTGCACATGTATCTAGGTCGTTAATTTGACCAACTTAATAGAAGGCATATATTAAAAAAATTATTAAAAACTTTAGATATTCTATTTTCTAATACTATAAATTTTATGTTAAACAATTTATTTTATATAAGTTAAATTGACGACTTAGATGCAGGTGCAAGCCTTGTAAAAGTTAAATTGACGACTTAGATACAGGTGCAAGCCTTGTAAACTGAGATGGAGGTAGTATTGTAAGATGCTTGGATATGATAATTTAGATATCGAAACCAGTACGGGGAGAAATAAGGCAAACCAGCAATTATTAAGAAGTAAAAATGTAGGGTTTTGCAAATGTGACTGATCAGGTTGCAAAAGATCCAACTGAACAAGACACGACAGCTCTATCGGTAACTTAGGTTACCTGACAACAACAACATCACACTTCAGTACCAGTACCACACACGCAAAGGTAAGCATGAACCGACAAAACACATCCAAACGTGACGCATCGCTCTCGTCGTGGTCTCCTACACGAAAGCTCACATCTCGGCCTTCGACGGCCTGACCTCCGCGTCCGCGCCCTTGCCGCCGCTGTTGGCGTCCTCCCCGGCGATGTTGATGACGCGCGGCTCTCGCCTTTGGTGCTCGGCAATCTTGGGCACTGTGACGATGAGCACGCCGTCCTCGAGGCGCGCGGTAACGTGGTCAACGTCGGCGCCGGCGGGCATGCGGAACCGGCGCCAGAACCTCCCCGCGGCGCGCTCGGCGCGGTGCCACCGCTCGCCCTCCTTCTCCTCGTCCGCCTTGCGCTCGCCGGAGACCCGCAGCACCCGGTTCTCCTCCACCTCCACCTTCACGTCATCCCGCCTCACCCCGGGCACGTCGAGCGAGATGACGTGCGCGTCGGGTGTCTCCTTCCAGTCGCACCTCGCCAGCGCCACCGCCGACGAGATGGACGCTCCCGGGCCGCCTGCGGATGCCGGCCTCTGCACCGCCAGCGGTGTCTGCTCCAGCACCCGGAACGGGTCGTCGAGCAGGTCCCACAGCCCGCTGCTGACGCCGTACGGCACCAGCCCGGCGACAGGCGGGGCCAGAACGGCCAACGCCAGAATAGCCGTAGTTACCAGAGCCTTCTTGGACACTGCCTCCATTGCTACAGCTTCAATTGTTTGATGAGATCTTGCTGTTTCTTTCTCGAATGTGTGGATGCGCTACGCGTGCTTGATTCTTTTTCTCTCTTGAGATGATACGTAGAAAGTGTTTGCGTGCTATTTATAGAAGATGGCATGAGGGGTCAATTCCATGCAGGTGTGAGGTGAGCTCGAGGACTCGAGAAGGTTCGTTCAGTTGATCGTTCCATTCATTTCTAGGAGCTTCGCATAGTGTTCAGTAGGACTTGGAGACGGAGGTGGGTGACGAGGATGTTCTGGCATACTCTCGAAATATCTTCGGCCCGCCGGCCAATTGGGCATTCGGGCTCAATATACCCGGCGCGTCATCAGGGGGTTTGTTCCAAGTTTTTTTTCGGCCTTTTTAATTTAATTAGAACAATTTTTTTGCGAGAAATTTAATTAGAACAATGACCGTTCGTTGTAATGAGATATAAATATTGTAGTATGTTACCTCGAAATTATATTCCATATTAATGTGATTGTGAAAATAAATATTTATCAAATCATGTAGGTGATTTGCCTGTCTATATTAATGCGGTTGTCTAAATAATTTTTATCAAATTTGGTCCATATTAACGTGATGCAATTTGATAAATAATTCAAATTGATTGATAAGCATATGGATAAGGTGCAGACAAAGGGTGTGTGGGACAAAAGACCGGTTGAGCGAAAAAAATCAATGGAGGGACAAGATAGGAGGGGGGAGATTGGTTGACAAAGTGGTATGACATCTGAAAAAGAAACACTGCTTTTTTTTAAGTAGTAGAGAAGAAAAAGTTCTGTTCGGCGTGGATGTTTTTCGTCAACAACGGGCTCATTAAAGTTTCGGATGGTGATTTTCTGTTGTATATCGAAGTTTGGGATGATGATTTTTTTGGAAACGCCTATTCATCGGGTAGCAGATTATTTTTAGTTTCAACCGATTATGTAAACCCTTTGAATTCACATGCAACAGCGGAAGCCCAAAGCCACTGTTTATCTTCCCCGCAATACCTTTCTTCCTCTTGAGCCTTTGACCTACCCCGCTCTAACCGCCTACTCATGCGTTCCAACGGCCCGTGGCGCCAATGGTCTAATGTGCATTAATCGCCGCCCCACCCTCAAACCACTGCCATCCAAGCCATCTCTCTAACCCTTCCTCTACATTTACCTCTCCACTTACGGTTTTTTTTCCGGTGACTGAGCCCCCCCCCCCTTTCATCCTGACAGTAAAATCCCGAGGCAACTTAGGACATGAACATGGCCCATCCCTGAAAAGAATGAGCTTTGCTACACCTAATGGTTTAGGTAATGATATGTCAGCTTCTTATTGACCACTAGTGGGCATGCGGGCCCACCTTAAAATTCAGAGGGGGTGTTTTATTACTGAAGAAGGGAGGTGAGTAGGGTACGCAGGATTCGTACATCTCTCATATTTTGGAAAAAGGGTACATGGCTCTTATTATAATTCCGATTATGACATGGCCCTGAACATTAAAAAAGCATGTGACTCTTATTCTAAAATTGTGTACATTTCATAAAACCGGCATTTTCCGTCATATAGTTGACACAACATGCATCCTCCCACACCCTTGGCTTGGCCCGGCCCAATATTATTGTTGCTATGTGTGCATGTTATCGAGTGTTAAGAACTATTCACAAGTATAATTTCTAGTTTCTTTCGGATTTTAAAAAAAATTACATGTGACCTTTCTAGGGTTTCTTCGATAACCTTAAACTAAATTCAACAACAAAATATATGTGCTTTAAGTTTTTTCGGTTTTCTAAGGTTTCCTTTTTCTTCGTATTACTCATTTCCATTTATAAGTCTTTTTTATTGTTTTGGTTATTTTTATTTTCAGTTTCCATACCTACTTTTTGTCTATTTTCTTTTGTTTTTCTGGTTTCCTCTTGGGGTTTTCTCCTTCGGGTTTTACCTTTTCTTTTATAAAATACACATACACTTTCTAAGCATACCATAGACTTTCAAAACACATCTTGGACATTTTTCAATATTTGATGAACTTTTAAAATATAGGATAGCCAATTTCTAAACACACAGTGAGCATTTTACAAACAGTTTAAACATTTATTGTGCATGGTGATCTTTTTTTACACATAAATATTTTCCAAATACCTTTTTTTAATATTTTGTGGAACTTTTTCAGTATTTAAACTTGCTTTAACAATATATCCTTATATATTTTCATAATATCTATATCCCATTTTCTTTTTAGCCAAAATTATATCCCATATAGGTTGGCGTGGATGTTTATAGGCTATATAGGCTGGCATGGGTGGTTTTCCCTGTTTGACCCTCGAATAGGGAACATCCTGGTCCTGCTATATATGCCAGCCCATTGCTTGTAGGTCGATGGATAACCATTGCGAGAGCTGCCCTGCTATATGGGCCGACACATTGCCTGTTTTCCTTAGAGCAGGAACCAATGAAAACCAACAAAGAATACAGAAGAAATCACTAATTGAGAAGCACTCCTTTCAGAGATCACTCCCCCTTCTCAGGTTGTGACCAGTGGGGTGCTGCATGTGCGCCACTTGTCACAACCTGTGAGTTTTTTCCCTTTTTCATAAATCTGTTTATTCAAAACGTTTTATCTCTTAAATCGTGCGTCCAAATCTCGAATCATCTTCACCGTCGGATCCTCATGTCGAGGTCTTCAAAATTAGATTCCATGTTGATATATTTTGCCGAAAAAAATTCATGAAAAAACTGAGCGAGAAAATCGAACCGGCAGCATGTTTTTTCCCTTTTCGGAAGTTGTTTCCAAGAGGCATAGCCGTGCCTCTCGCGGAAGCAAATCCATACCTCTCACAAAAGCAAAACCGCGCCTTCATGAAAAAAAAAGAGAAAACATGTTTTTTTTTGTTTCCGAGAGGCACGGCAAAATCATGCCTCTCGCGGAAGCAAAAACCTGCCTCTCATGGAAGAAAATGAAAAAAAAAGCAAATAAGTTTTTTTTCATTTCCGAGAGGCACAGTCGTGCCTCTCGCGAAAGCAAAATCGTACCTATCACGGAAGGGGGAAAAAGAGAAGACGTATTTTTTTCCATTTCCGAGAGGCATGGTCGTGCCTCTCACGGAAGCAAAAACATGCATCCCACAAAAAAAAAAAGAGAAAACACATTTATTTTTTCCGTTTCCGAGAGCTCGCGAAAAAAAATCATGCCTTTCACGGAAAAACTTATTTTTTTGCCCATATTTTTTCCCGAATTTTTGTCAAAAAACTAAAATAGACAGGTGAAAAACTGAAAAATCAAAAAAGATCATTTAAAAAGCTGAAAACGCGTGCGGAAAAATAAAAATGCATAATCCGAAGGAATGGTCCAAAGTGCCACAAGTGGCGGGACTGAGAGCATGTCCACCCTATGTGATTGCTGAGGAGGCTCCCGAAGAAGCACTCCTCAACTAATTGTTGTCTCTAACTAAGTAAGAAAAAAAACCAACTCCAGCAGGATCCCATATTGGGCCGGCTGCCTCAACAAAATAAAAAATGGGAGCAGCCAGGGAATTGATCCCAAGATCAACTGGTTCCCACGTAGCTTGCTAGCCACTGCGTCAAGTAGCAAGTTTGCGTTCTCTCAATAGGGCGCGAACTACTTAAAGGAAATAAGGCAGGTTTCTATTGGTTTTTACGGGTTCTTTATTTATTTTTCCTTTTTTAGAAGTTTTTCTTTGTCTCTTTATCTCTTCTATTGCATTTTTTCTTTCTTTCGTTTTCTTTGTTTCATTCTCGGTTTTTTTACCTTTTTATTTATTTTGTTCGGGTCTCTTTGTTTCTTACTCGGTTTTCACTAGTTTTTTTCTTTTCTTTACACCCCACGTTTTGTTTGCTTCTTTTCTCGTTTTTCATCTGACTATGGGTTGTTTTCTGTCTGGGTTTCGTTGTTATTCTATACACACTTTTAGTATATATCTAATTTATTTTTCTAGTATACGATTCACACTTATTGAATACATGTTTAACATTTTTTAAACACATTTAGACAATTTTCAAATGCTTTATTACATTTTTCAAATAGTGAATTTACATTTTTCAATACATGGTCAACTTTTTTCCTATACACATTGAACAATTTTTTCAAATGGTTTATTGACATTTTTCAAATAGAAGTTTAGCAATTTTTTAATACATGGTCAATATTTTTTACATACACATTTAAAAGTTTTCAAAGACTAATTTAATATTGTTTTAATACATGGGAAAACATTTTTTCTATACACATTAAAAAAAATTCAAATACAATGTTAACATTTTTGTATACAAGGTCAACATCTTTTTCTATACACATTTAACATTTTTCGAAGACAAGTTAATTTTTTTAATACACGGTCACCATTTTTTCTATACACATTTAACACTTTTGAAAGACAAGTTTAACATTCTTTGAATACATGATCAGCATTTTTTCTATACACATTTAACATTTTTGAAGACAAGTTTAACATTTTTTGTATACATGGTCAACATCTTTTCTATACACATTTAACATTTTTGAAAGGCAAGTTTAACACTTTTTTAATACATGGCCAATATTTTTTCTACACACATTTAACATTTTTCAAATAAGAATTTAACATTTTTTGTATACATGGTCAATATTTTTTTCTATACACATTTAATATTTTTCAAACAGAAGTTTAACAATTTTGTAAATACATGGTCAATATTTTTCTATACACATTTAACATCTTTCAAAGACAAGTTTAACATTCTTTAAATACATGGTCAATATTTGTTCTATACACATTTAACATTATTGAAAGACAACTTTTACATTTTACAATACTTGGTCAAAAAGAATTCTAAACAGATTTAACATTTTTCAAATATAAGTTTAAAATTTTGTGGATAGATGGTCAACATTTTTCAAATACAAATTTAACATTTTTCAAACACTTTGTTCACCATTTTTAAAAATTCTTGGATTGAAAAATTAAATAAAATGGCCAACATATTTTCTATAGACATTTCACGTTGTATATGTTTTGTATACATGATAAACATTTTCCTATGCACATTTAATATATTTTGAATTATTTATGTATTTTTTGTAAAATAGAATATCTGGAAAATAAATAAAATAAAGAAAAGAAACAAGAAAAAAAAGGAGTATATGGCCTGTGGCCATTGGCATGAAGGGCCGGCCCTATATGGAGCTCGCCTTCGGCGAGACTTCCTCTCATCAGGCTGTAGGTGAGACATATCAGCGCCCCTAAGGACTCCTTGAATAGGGGGTCTCGAGAAGATTAACAAATAGAACAAAAGACCGACGACAAATAGCTTTCGCATGGCCTGCTCGGACGCCGCGAGGCCCAGTATCAGCCTGCCTCCGTGGAAAGCTTAACATGAATTTCTTAAAATTAAATTAAATTCAAGAACAAATGTATGCACTCTGACTTCTTCATTTCTTCAGTTTTCAGCAGTCTCCTTTTCTTTTACTTTCTCCTTTTTATTTATAAGTCGTTTTTTTGTTTTTCTTTTTTATTTTCATTTTTAGTTGTTTTTTTATTTAATTTCCTTTTCCATGTGTGGCTTCTAAACCCTGTAATCCCATGATCATTACTTGATTAATAAGGCAAGTGTGCTTAGATTCCAAAAATAAATAATCAGATCGCATGCACGAAGCTTATAGCGACAGACAGGCGGTTTGGATTGTCGACGGACGTCCGAGATTTACATCGCCTGTCCGATTCCTGAACAGATTGTGTCATGTTTCCAGCGCCCGACTGCAGATCAGTCTCGGTCTGATGTACGTGCAACTCCAGCATATATATAGCACCAGCACAAGCTCGAACCCGTCATAGTCTTATAGATCGCTTGCCTCACCTCGCGTGGATCTGTTCCAAGCACTCCATGGCGTCGCAGAAGCGCTTCTCGCTGCCGGTGGCGCTCGTGTTCCTCCTCGTGCTGCTATTCGTCGCCGGCGCAGGCTTCAAGCTTCATCACAAGGATTGTAACCCGTCGGTGTCACGCGCGAGCGAACTGTCCGAGGATTCCAGGTCCATGCCACGCAAACTGTTGCGCGTAGCCGTCCACCGAACGGAAGCACGAGAATCCGAGAAGCCGTCGTCGGGCGGCTCGGCTCTGCTGAGGGGCATCGTGCAAGCCACGTCCGACCTCGAGATGGTGCCCATGGTCGGCGACCCTGAGCAGGAGGGCGGCAGCAGGCCGTCCAAGAGCCTCCTCGCGATCCCGGTCGGCATCAAGAACAAGGCGGCCGTCGACAAACTCGTCTCCAAGTTTCCCGCCGACCGGTTCACCGTGATGCTGTTCCACTACGACGGGGCCGGCTGTTGAAATGTGAGATGGGCCTAGAGCCCATATGACAATTTCAGATTTGATCTCTAAGGGTCCATGTTGGTGGCATGACAAGGCGGTGGAAAGTTTAGTCCCACCATGCTAGTGGAAGGAAAGTTGGAGTGGTTTATAAGGGTGGCTCTTCTATATACTATTGGAGCTTGAGAAGAGAAGAGGCCCTCGCGCGCTCCTCCACCGCTGTCCGCCGCGCCCCGACGCGACGCGACACAGGTTGCGGGAATAAGCCGAGCTCACACCTATGCACTTATTTTTGTAAGTCACTAACGGAGATGTTCTGATAGCAGGGCCACGATCCGAGACGTCGGATCGTGGGCTGACACGGACTCGGACATGGGTCAAGCCCACGTCTCTCCACGCGGCTGCGTCTATATAAGTGTGCGGTGTCCCCTAACCCTAGCCGCCACGAACAGATCACATCTGCTCACGCGCACGCCCACCGTCGTTCCTTTGCTGCTGCTGCCGCCGGTGACTCCATCCCGTCCGCCGCGTACACGGTCGACGGGAGAGCAGGTCTCCGAAACCACGCCCTTCTGGTTCCTGTACGGGGTGAGGGGCGAATAGGTTTTTGGGCAGCGATTACGCGAATGCTCGCTTCCGATCGTCTACTTCCTCTACGTCCGCGTCGTCTTCATCATCACCATGTCCACCGACCCCGACCGTGCCGCCGCCGAAAAAGCTGAAGCCGACAAGAAGGCCGCCGAGGACGCCGCTGCTGCCACCAAAGCCGCGGCCTCTGCATGGCCTACTGGAGGGTATAACTCGTTTATCCCGCTCCTGATTAATTTCATATTAGCAGTACTAGCAGTATGTGTAGATTTGTCTACTATTTGCTTAGTACGTGCATGTTTAGATCAAAGTCAGTACGTCATCAACTTAGTCAATGCCATGCTAGTGATTTACTCGTGGATTAATTTAATCGAGAAATTGCCTATTTACTCAACAATCCAAACACCTATTATGTGTAGGGAATTTTTCGGCAAGTGGCTTTGCCGCAGCACTGAAACCGAATAAGTTTACCGGTACGTATTTTAAGCGTTGGCAGACAAAGACCACTTTATGGCTCACGGCTATGAACATGTTCTGGGTCACCGCTGTGTCCACGGGAACGATTGCTCCTGAACAGGAGAAGGCGTTCAGGGAGGCAACCACTGTGTTTCTCGGAGCAGTTCTTAGCGTGATCGGAGATAAACTGGTCGACGCATATTTACATGTGCATGTCGCCAAGGACTTGTGGGAGGCGCTCGAATCTAAGTTCGGGGCCGCCGATGCAGGGAGCAAGATGTATATTATAGAGCAGTTCCACGACTACAAGATGGTTGAGAACCGTCCTGTACTGGAGCAGGCTCATGAGATAATATGCATTGTTAAGGAGCTTGAGCTTCTGAAGTGCGAGTTACCGGGCAAGTTTGTCGCGGGCTGCATAATCGCTAAGCTCCCCAATTCCTGAAGGAACTTTGCCACCACTCTGAAACATCAGAGGTGTGAATTCTCTGTGGAGGATGTCATTGGCCATCTGATTGTCGAGCAGAATTCGAGGGCAAAGGACTCGCAGGAAAAGGGGCCGAAGGGACTTCTGTTGCCAACATGGTGAACAAGAGGAACCTCAACTCCCACAAGTTCAAGGGAAAGAACGGTGTCCAACAGAATACCGACTTCAAGTAGAAGGGTAAGAAGACCTTCAAGAAGAACAAGAAGGATGAGGGCTGCTTTACTTGTGGTTCGACTGAACATTGGGCCAACAGGTGCCCAAACAAGTTTAAGAAGTCAGGACAGGACTCCAAGTCTGTCAACATGATTGTGGGCAACAATGAGAATGGTGCATCTGGGTACGGTAATTTATTTACTGTTAATTCAGTGTTTCAGCCTACCGATTGGTGGGTGGATACAGGTGCAGGTGTTCATGTGTGTGCTGACATTTCATTGTTCTCTTCTTACCAGGTCACAGGCCACGGGTCCGTATTGATGGGGAATGGCGCGAGTGCTTCTATTCATGGTGTTGGCACGGTCGATCTGAAGTTTACTTCGGGAAGGATCGTGCAGCTGAAGAACGTGCAGCATGTCCCCGCCATCAAGAAGAACCTCGTTAGTGGCTCCCTTCTATGTAGAGAAGGGTTTAAGTTGGTATTCGAGTCTAATAAATTAGTTGTTACTAAGTATGGACTATTTGTTGGAAAAGGTTATGAGAGCGGAGGGATGTTCCGCCTTTCCCTCACAGATTTCTGTAATAAAGTCGTGAACCATGTTCATTCGAGTGTTAATGAATCTGAGGTTTGGCATTCACGTCTTTGTCACATAAATTTCGGTGTTATGACGCGGCTAGCTAAGTTGGATTTAATCCCGAGTTTCACTTTAGCCAAAGGTTCTATGTGCATGTCATGTGTGCAAGCTAAGCAACCTCGCCAGCCTCACAAGGCTGCGGAGGAGAGACACTTGGCACCATTAGAACTCATACATTCTGATCTTTGTGAGATGAACGGTGTATTGACTAAAGGTGGAAAGAAATACTTCATGACATTGATAGATGATTCCACTAGATATTGCTATGTGTATCTGTTAAATACTAAAGATGAGGCTTTACACTACTTTAAAATCTATAAGGCAGAAGTTGAGAATCAACTTGAAAAGAAAATTAAACGATTCCGTTCAGATCGTGGTGGAGAGTACTTCTCGAGTGAGTTTGATTCCTTCTGTGCGGAACACGACATTATTCATGAGAGGACGCCTCCTTTTAACCCCAGTCAAACGGGGTTGCCGAGAAAAAAAACCGTACTCGAACTGATCTGGTTAACGCCATGTTAGATACGTCGGGTTTATCCAAGGCATGGTGGGGGGAGGCTATATTGACGGCATGTCATGTCCTGAATAAAGTTCCGATAAAGGATAATGATATCACTCCCTATGAGAGATGGGCAAAGAGAATGACAACACTCTCTTACTTGCGTACTTGGGGCTGTTTGGCGAAAGTCAACATGCCGATCCCCAAAAAGCGTAAACTTGGACCCAAGACTGTGGACTGCGTTGAATTGGGCTACGCTAAGAACAGCATTGGCTATAGATTTCTAGTAGTGAAATCTGAGTTACCTGACCAGAAGGTCGGTACAATCATAGAGTCTAAGGATGCTACATTCTTTGAGGATATTTTTCCTATGAGAGATATGCAAAGCACTACTAGACAGGAATCTGAGGAGACTCCTGAGCCTGCCATTCCTATGGAATATTATGAACGAACACATGATGAAAATCCTGAGGAGGATGACGAGGAAACCCTTGGTAGGGGCAAGAGACAAAGGACTGCAAAGACCTTTGGTGATGATTTCTTCGTGTACCTCGTGGATGATACTCCCACTTCTATCTCATAAGCGCATGCCTCTCCAGAAGCTGACTACTGGAAGGATGCGGTTCGTAGCGAGATGGATTCCATCATGGCTAACGGGACATGGGAGATCACTGAGCGTTCCTATGGTTGCAAACCATTGGGATGTAAGTGGGTGTTCAAGAAAAAGCTTAGGCCCGATGGTACGATTGAAAAGTACAAGGCCAGGCTTGTGGCCAAGGGCTATGACCAGAAAGAAGAGGAAGATTTCTTCGATACTTATTCACCTGTGGCTAGACTGACCACCATTCGAGTATTACTCTCGTTGGCGGCCTCACATGGTCTTCTCGTCCATCAAATGGATGTTAAGACAGCTATTCTGAATGGAGAGCTAAATGAGGAAATCTACATGCAACAGCCAGATGGCTTTGTGATAGATGGTCAGGAAAGGAAGGTGTGTAAGTTGCTGAAATCTTTATATGGCCTGAAGCAAGCACCTAAGCAATGGCATGATAAGTTCAATACAACTCTGACATCTGTTGGTTTCGTTGTTAATGAGGCTGACAAATGTGTATACTATCGCCATGGTGGGGGCGAAGGAGTTATACTGTGCTTGTATCTTGATGACATACTGATATTCGGAACAAACCTCAAAGTCATTGAGGAGGTCAAATCGTTTCTGTCTCAGAACTTTGAGACGAAGGACCTTGGTGTGGCTGATGTTATCTTGAACATCAAGCTACTGAGAGATAATGAGGGTGGGACCACACTTCTGCAATCCCATTATGTTGACAAGGTGTTGAGTCGTTTTGGATATTCGGACTGCACACCATCTCAAACACCATATGATCCTAGCGTGTTGATTCGAAAGTCCAAAGGCATGGCTAAAGATCAACTGAGATACTCTCAAATCATTGGTTCACTGATGTACCTAGCGAGCGCAACGAGGCCTGACATCACGTTTGCTGTGAGCAAACTGAGCCGGTTTGTTTCCAAACCGGGTGATGTACATTGGCATGCTGTTGAAAGAGTTATGCGCTATCTGAAAGATACTCTGAACTATGGACTTCACTATACCGGAGACCCGTCGGTACTTGAAGGGTATAGTGATGCGAATTGGATCTCTGATGCTGATGAGATGAAGGCCACAACTGGGTATATGTTTACTCTTGGAGGTGGCGCTGTTTCCTGGAAGTCTTGCAAGCAAACGATCTTAACGAGATCGACAATGGAAGCAGAATTAACAACATTAGACACTTCTGGTGTTGAAGCAGGATGGCTTCGAGATCTTTTGATGGACTTGCCACTGGTTGATAAACCGGTTCCGGCTATCCTTATGAACTGTGACAATCAGACTGTCATCACCAAGGTGAAGAGTTCAAAGGACAACATGGAGTCCAACAAACACATAAGAATGAGATTAAAAGCTGTCAGAAAATTAAGAAACTCCGGAGTGATAGCGCTGGACTATGTCCATATGGCTAAGAATCTAGCAGATCCCTTTACGAAAGGGCTATCACGTGTTGTGATAGATAGTGCATCGAGGGAGATGGGTATGAGACCCACATGAGTTGCCATGGTGGTAACCCAACCTATGTGATCGGAGATCCCGTGAAGTAGGACCTGGGAAACAAGCCAGTGGTGAACTGAGGAGAGTAACTTTACTAACCCACTCCGTTGGAGATGCAATACTCTCGGAAACTGTATGGAAGGATGACTACTGTCTTAATGTGTTCCAAGGCTTATATGTATAAGCAAGATGCTATCCTACAGAGCGATCTTTGGAGGAACACACCTATGTGAGCCCGACTGCTAGTCACAATCTATGAGATTGGGGTGATCTCTAGTAAGCTCATGAATAGGCCAGGAGTGTGACTTATATGCTCCACCTGAAGGGTCAGCCTTCGGCAGCCCAGTACTAGTAAGACATGTGGTGAAACTTCTTTACGCCAAACTGACAATTCAAGGCATAGTCCATTGTTCAGTTGTGAAGGAGTGTAGCTACTTGCTCTAGGTGAAGCTCAACCTTAATAGGTCTTCACCGAAACACTAGTATATCAAAACAGCGTTTGGAACAAAGGACAAAGTGGGCCCCTGAGATCTGGTGGGGGATTGTTGAAATGTGAGATGGGCCTAGAGCCCATATGACAATTTCATATTTGATCTCTAAGGGCCCATGTAGGTGGCATGACAAGGTGGTGGGAAGTTTAGTCCCACCATGCTAGTGGAAGGAAAGTTGGAGTGGTTTATAAGGGTGGCTCTTCTACATGCTATTGGAGCTTGAGAAGAGAAGAGGCCCTCGCGCGCTCCTCCTCCGCCGCCCGCCTCGCCACGCCTCGCCTCGCCTCGTCACGACGCGCCGCGGGTTGCGGGAATGAGCCGAGCCGAGCTCACACCTATGCGCTTATTTTTGCCAGTCACTAACGGAGAGGTTCTGACAGCAGGGCCACGATCCAAGACGTCGGATCATGGGCTGACACGGACTCGGACGTGGGTCAAGCTCACGTCTCTCCACGCGGCTGCGTCTATATAAGTGTGCGGTGTCCCCTAACCCTAGCCGCCACGAACAGATCACATCTGCTCACGCGCACGCCCACCGTCGTTCCTTTGCTGCTGCTGCCGCCGATGACTCCATCCCGTCCGCCGCGTACACGGTCGACGGGAGAGCAGGTCTCCGAAACCACGCCCTTCTGGTTCCTGTACGGGGTGAGGGGCAAATAGGTTTTTGGGCAGCGATTACGCGACTGCTCGCTTCCGATCGTCTACTTCCTCTACGTCCGCGTCGCCTTCATCATCACCATGTCCACCGACCCCGACCGTGCCGCCGCCGAGAAAGATGAAGCCGACAAGAAGGCCGCCGAGGACGCCGCCGCTGCCACCAAAGCCGCGGCCTCTGCATGGCCTACTGGAGGGTATAACTTGTTTATCCCACTCCTGATTAATTTCATATTAGCAGTACTAGCAGTATGTGTAGATTTGTCTACTGTTTGCTTAGTACGTGCATGTTTAGATCAAAGTCAGTACGTCATCAACTTAGTCAATGCCATGCTAGTGATTTACTCGTGGATTAATTTAATCGAGAAATTGCCTATTTACTCAACAATCCAAAAACCTATTATGTGTAGGGAATTTTTCGGCAAGTGGCTTTGCCGCAGCACTGAAACCGGAAAAGTTTACCGGTACGTATTTTAAGCATTGGCAGACAAAGACCACTTTATGGCTCACGGCTATGAACGTGTTCTGGGTCACCGGTGTGTCCACGGGAACGATTGCTCCTGAACAGGAGAAGGCGTTCAGGGAGGCAACCACTGTGTTTCTCGGAGCAGTTCTTAGCGCGATCGGAGATAAACTGGTCGACACATATTTACATGTGCATGTCGCCAAGGACTTGTGGGAGGCGCTCGAATCTAAGTTCGGGGCCGCCGATGCAGGGAGCGAGATGTATATTATAGAGCAGTTCCACGACTACAAGATGGTTGAGAACCGTTCTGTACTGGAGCAGGCTCATGAGATAATATGCATTGTTAAGGAGCTTGAGCTTCTGAAGTGCGAGTTACCGGGCAAGTTTGTCGCGGGCTGCATAATCGCTAAGCTCCCCAATTCCTAGAGGAACTTTGCCACCACTCTGAAACATCATAGGCGTGAATTCTCTGTGGAGGATGTCATTGGCCATCTGAGTGTCGAGCAGAATTCGAGGGCAAAGGACTCGCACGGAAAAGGGGCCGAAGGGACTTCTGTTGCCAACATGGTGAACCAGAGGAACCTCAACTCCCACAAGTTCAAGGGAAAGAACGGTGTCCAACAGAATACCGACTTCAAGAAGAAGGGTAAGAAGACGTTCAAGAAGAACAAGAAGGATGAGGGCTGCTTTACTTGTGGTTCGACTGAACATTGGGCCAACAGGTGCCCAAACAAGTTTAAGAAGTCAGGACAGGACTCCAAGTCTGTCAACATGATTGTGGGCAACAATGAGAATGGTGCATCTGGGCACGGTAATTTATTTACTGTTTTTTCAGTGTTTCAGCCTACCGATTGGTGGGTGGATACAGGTGCAGGTGTGTTGGGGAACGTAGTAATTTCAAAAAATTTCCTACGCACACGCAAGATCATGGTGATGGTATAGCAATGAGAGGGGAGAGTGTTGTCCACGTACCCTCGTAGACCGTAAGCAGAAGCGTTAGCACAACGCGGTTGATGTAGTCGTACGTCTTCATGATCCGACCGATCCAAGTACCGAACGTACGACACCTCCGAGTTCAGCACACGTTCAGCTCGATGACGATCCCCGGGCTCCGATCCAGCAAAGCTTCGGGGATGAGTTCCGTCAGCATGACGGCGTGGTGATGATGATGATGTTCTACTGGCGCAGGGCTTCGCCTAAACTCCGCGACGATATGACCGAGGTGGAATATGGTGGAGGGGGGCACCGCACACGGCTAAGGAACGATCCGTAGATCAACTTGTGTGTTATGGGGTGCCCCCTGCCCCGTATATAAAGAAGGGAGGGGGAGGTGCGGCCGGCCCCCTTGGGGTGCGCCTGGAGGAGTCCTACTCCCACCGGGAGTAGGACTCCCCCCTCTTGCCTTGGTGGAGAAGGAAAGGGGGGAGGGGAAAGAGGAAAGGGGGGCGCCGCCCCCCCTTCCTTATCCTATTCGGACTAGGGGGGAAGGGGGCGCGCGGCCTACCCTGGCCGGCCCTCCTCTTCTCCCTCATGGCCCACTAAGGCCCATTAACCCCCAGGAGGGTTCCGGTAACCCCCCGGTGTTCCGGTAAAATCCCGATTTCACCTGGAACCTTTCCGATGTCCAAATATAGGCTTCCAATATATCAATCTTTATGTCTCGACCATTTCGAGACTCCTCGTCATGTCCGTGATCACATCCGGAACTCCGAACAAACTTCGATACATCAAAACTTATAAACTCATAATAAAACTGTCATCATAACGTTAAGCGTGCGGACCCTACGGGTTCGAGAACTATGTAGACATGACCTAGAACTATTCTCGGTCAATAACCAATAGCGGAACCTGGATGCCCATATTGTTTCCTACATATTCTACGAAGATCTTTATCGGTCAAACCGCATAACAACATACGTTGTTCCCTTTGTCATCGGTATGTTACTTGCCCGAGATTTGATCGTCGGTATCCAATACCTAGTTCAATCTCATTACCGGCAAGTCTCTTTACTCGTTCCGTAATGCATCATCCCGTAACCAACTCATTTGGTCACATTGCTTGCAAGGCTTATAATGATGTGCATTACCGAGAGGGCCCAGAGATACCTCTCCGACAATCGGAGTGACAAAACCTAATCTCGAAATACGCCAACTCAACATGTACCTTCTGAGACACCTGTAGTACTCCTTTATAATCACCCAGTTACGTTGTGACATTTGGTAGTACCCAAAGTGTTCCTCCGGTAAACGGGAGTTGCATAATTCTCATAGTTACAGGAACATGTATAAGTCATGAAGAAAGCAATAACAATATACTAAACGATCAAGTGCTAGGCTAACGGAATGGGTCATGTCAATCACATCATTCTCCTAATGATGTGATCCCATTAATCAAATGACAACACATGTCTATGGTTAGGAAACATAACCATCTTTGATTAAAGAGCTAGTCAAGTAGAGGCATACTAGTGACTATATGTTTGTCTATGTATTCACACATGTATCATGTTTCCGGTTAATACAATTCTAGCATGAATAATAAACATTTATCATGATATGAGGAAATAAATAATAACTTTATTATTGCCTCTAGGGCATATTTCCTTCAGTCTCCCACTTGCACTAGAGTCAATAATCTAGATTACATAGTAATGATTCTAACACCCATGGAGTCTTGGTGCTGATCATGTTTTGCTCGTGAGAGTGGCTTAGTCAATGGGTCTGCAACATTCAGATCTGTATGTATCTTGCAAATCTCTATGTCTCCCACTTGGACTTGGTCCCGAATGGAATTGAAGCGTCTCTTGATGTGCTTGGTCCTCTTGTGAAATCTGGATTCCTTTGCCAAGGCAATTGCACCAGTATTGTCACAGAAGATTTTCATTGGTCCCGATGCACTAGGTATGACACCTACATCGGAAATGAACTCCTTCATCCAGACTCCTTCATTTCCTGCTTCCAAAGCAGCTATGTACTCCGCTTCACATGTAGATCCCGCCACGACGCTTTGTTTAGAACTGCACCAACTTACAGCTCCACCGTTTAATAAAAACACGTATCCGGTTTGCGATTTAGAATCGTCCGGATCAGTGTCAAAGCTTGCATCGACGTAACCATTTACGACTAGCTCTTTGTCACCTCCATATACGAGAAACATATCCTTAGTCCTTTTCAGGTATTTCAGGATGTTCTTGACCGCTGTCCGGTGATCCACTCCTGGATTACTTTGGTACCTTTCTGCCAAGCTTATTGCTAAGCATACGTCAGGTCTGGTACACAGCATTGCATACATGATAGAGCCTATGGCTGAAGCATAGGGAACATCTTTCATTTTCTCTCTATCTTCTGCTGTGGTCGGGCATTGAGTTTGACTCAACTTCACACCTTGTAGTACGGGCAAGAACCCTTTCTTTGCCTGATCCATTTTGAACCTTTTCAAAATTTTATCAAGGTATGTGCTTTGTGAAAGTCCTATTAAGCGTCTTGATCTATCTCTATAGATCTTGATTCCCAATATGTAAGCAGCTTCACCGAGGTCTTTCATTGAAAAACTTTTATTCAAGTATCCCTTTATGCTATCCAGAAATTCTATATCATTTCCAATTAATAATATGTCATCTACATATAATATCAGAAATGCTACAGAGCTCCCACTCACTTTCTTGTAAATACAGGCTTCTCCAAAAGCCTGTATAAAACCATATGCTTTGATCACACTATCAAAGCGTTTATTCCAACTCCGAGATGCTTGCACCAGTCCATAAATGGAACACTGGAGCTTGCACACTTTGTTAGCACCTTTTGGATCTACAAAACCTTCTGGCTGCATCATATACAACTCTTCTTCCAGAAATCCATTCAAGAATGCAGTTTTGACATCCATTTGCCAAATTTCATAATTATGAAATGCAGCAATAGCTAACATGATTCGGACAGACTTAAGCATCGCTACGGGTGAGAAAGTCTCATCGTTGTCAACCCCTTGAACTTGTCGAAAACCTTTCGCAACAACTCGAGCTTTATAGACAGTCTTGTAGATCGGCAAGCCATGAAACCTTGTAGATAGTTACATTACCATCAGCGTCAGTCTTCTTCTTAAAAATCCATTTATTCTCAACGGCTTGCCGATTATTGGGCAAGTCAACCAAAGTCCATACTTTGTTTTCATATATGGATCCCATCTTAGATTTCATGGCCTCTAGCCATTTTGCGGAATCTGGGCTCATCATCGCTTCCTCATAGTTCGTAGGTTCATCATGGTCAAGCAACATGACTTCCAGAATTGGATTACCGTACCACTCTGGTGCGGATCTTATTCTGATAGACCTACGAGGTTCAGTAGAAACTTGATCTGAAGTTTCATGATCAATATCATTAGCTTCCTCACTAATTGGTGTAGTTGTCACAGGAACCGGTTCTTGTGATGAACTACTTTCCAATAAGGGAGTAGATACAATTATGTCATCAAGTTCTACTTTCCTCCCACTCACTTCTTTCGAGAGAAACTCCTTCTCTAGAAAGGATCCGATTTTAGCAACGAAAATCTTGCCCTCAGATCTGTGATAGAGTATCCTATGAAGACACATTTCTCCGATTTGGGTTCGAGCTTATCTGGTTGAAGTTTCTTCACATAAGCATCGCAACCCCAAACTTTAAGAAATGACAACTTTGGTTTCTTGCCAAACCACAGTTCATAAGGTGTCATCTTAACGGATTTTGATGGTGCCCTATTTAACGTGAATGCGGCCGTCTCTAAAGCATAACCCCAAAACGATAGCGGTAAATCAGCAAGAGACATCATAGATCGCACCATATCTAGTAAAGTACGATTACGACGTTCGGGTACACCATTTCGTGTGGTGTTCCGGGTGGCGTGAGTTGCAAAACTATTCCGTGTTGTTTCAAGTGTAGACCAAACTCGTAACTCAAATATTCTCCTCCACGATCAGATCGTAGAAATTTTATTTTCCTGTTACGATGATTTTCTACTTCACTCTGAAATTCTTTGAACTTTTCAAATGTTTCAGACTTGTGTTTCATCAAGTAGATATACCCATATCTGCTCAAATCATCTGTGAAGGTGAGAAAATAACGATATCCGCCCCGAGCCTCAACATTCATTGGACCACAAACATCAGTATGTATGATTTCCAACAAATCAGTTGCTCGCTCCATAGTTCCGGAGAACGGCGTTTTAGTCATCTTGCCCATGAGGCACGGTTCGCAAGTACCAAGTGATTCATAATCAAGTGATTCCAAAATCCCATCAGTATGGAGTTTCTTCATGCGCTTTACACCGATATGACCTAAACGGCAGTGCCACAAATAAGTTGCACTATCATTATTAACTCTGCATCTTTTGGTTTCAACACTATGAATATGTGTATCACTACTATCGAGATTTAATAAAAATAGACCACTCTTCAAGGGTGCATGACCATAAAAGATATTACTCATATAAATAGAACAACCATTATTCTCTGATTTAAATGAATAACCGTCTCACATCAAACAAGATCCAGATATAATGTTCATGCTTAACGCTGGCACCAAATAACAATTATTTAGGTCTAAAACTAATCCCGATGGTAGATGTAGAGGTAGCGTGCCGACCGCGATCACATCGACTTTGGAACCATTTCCCACGCGCATCGTCACCTCGTCCTTAGCCAATCTTCACTTAATCCGTAGTCCCTGTTTCGAGTTGCAAATATTAGCAACAGAACCAGTATCAAATACCCAGGTGCTACTGCGAGCATTAGTAAGGTACACATCAATAACATGTATATCACATATACCTTTGTTCACTTTGCCATCCTTCTTATCCGCCAAATACTTGGGGCAGTTCCGCTTCCAGTGTCCAGTCTGCTTGCAGTAGAAGCACTCAGTTTCAGGCTTAGGTCCAGACTTGGGTTTCTTCTCTTGAGCAGCAACTTGCTTGCTGTTCTTTTGAAGTTCCCCTTCTTCTTCCCTTTGCCCTTTTTCTTGAAACTGGTGGTCTTGTTAACCATCAACACTTGATGCTCCTTCTTGATTTCTACCTCCGTGGCTTTCAGCATCGCGAAGAGCTCGGGAATAGTCTTGTTCATCCCTTGCATATTATAGTTCATCACGAAGCTCTTGTAGCTTGGTGGCAGTGATTGAAGAATTCTGTCAATGACACTATCATCAGGAAGATTAACTCCCAGTTGAATCAAGTGATTATTATACCCAGACATTTTGAGTATGTGTTCACTGACAGAACTATTCTCCTCCATCTTGCAGCTGTAGAACTTATTGGAGACTTCATATCTCTCAATCCGGGCATTTGCTTGAAATATTAACTTCAACTCCTGGAACATCTCATATGCCCCATGGCGTTCAAAACGTTGTTGAAGACCCGGTTCTAAGCCGTAAAGCATGGCACACTGAACTATCGAGTAGTCATCAGCTTTGCTCTGCCAGACGTTCTTAACGTCGTCAGTTGCATCAGCAGCAGGCCTGGCACCCAGCGGTGCTTCCAGGACGTAACTTTTTTGTGCAGCAATGAGGATAATCCTCAGGTTACGGACCCAGTCCGTGTAATTGCTACCATCATCTTTCAACTTTGCTTTCTCAAGGAACGCATTAAAATTCAACGGAACAACAGCACGAGCCATCTATCTACAAATAAACATAGACAAGCAAAATACTATCAGGTACTAAGTTTCATGATAAATTTAAGTTGAGTTAATCATATTACTTAAGAACTCCCACTTAGACAGACATCTCTCTAGTCATCTAAGTGATCACGTGATCCAAATGAACTAAACCATGTCCGATCATCACGTGAGATGTTGTAGTTTCAATGGTGAACATCACTATGTTGATCATATCTACTATATGATTCATGCTCGACCTTTCGGTCTCCGTGTTCTGAGGCCATATCTGTATATGCTAGGCTCGTCAAGTATGACCTGAGTATTCCGCGTGTGCAACTGTTTTGCACCCGTTGTATTTGAACGTAGAGCCTATCACACCCGATCATCACGTGGTGTCTCAGCACGAAGAACTTTCGCAATGGTGCATACTCAGGGAGAACACTTCTTGATTATTAGTGAGAGATCATCTTAAAATGCTACCGTCAATCAAAGCAAGATAAGATGCATAAAGGATAAACATCACATGCAATCAATATAAGTGATATGATATGGCCATCATCATCTTGTGCTTGTGATCTCCATCTTCGAAGCACCGTCATAATCACCATCGTCACTGGCGCGACACCTTGATCTCCATCGTAGCATCGTTGTCGTTACGCCATCTATTGCTTCTACGACTATCGCTACCGCTTAGAGATAAAGTAAAGCAATTACAGGGCGTTTGCATTTCATACAATAAAGCGACAACCATATGGCTCCTGTCAGTTGCCGATAACTTCGGTTACAAAACATGATCATCTCATACAATATAATATAGCATCACATCTTGACCATATCACATCACAACATGCCCTGCAAAAACAAGTTAGACGTCCTCTACTTTGTTGTTGCAAATTTTACGTGGCTGCTATGGGCTTTAGCAAGAACCGTTCTTACCTACGCATAAAAACCACAACGATAGTTCGTCAAGTTGGTGCTGTTTTAACCTTCGCAAGGACCGGGCGTAGCCACACTCGATTCAGCTAAAGTGAGAGAGACAGACACCCGCCAGCCACCTTTAAGCACGAGTGCTCGTAACGGTGAAACCAGTCTCGCGTAAGCGTACGCGTAATGTCGGTCCGGGCCGCTTCATCTCACAATACCGCCGAACCAAAGTATGACATGCTGGTAAGTAGTATGACTTGTATCGCCCACAACTCACTTGTGTTCTACTCGTGCATATAACATCAACGCATAAAACCTAGGCTCGGATGCCACTGTTGGGGAACGTAGTAATTTCAAAAAAATTCCTACGCACACGCAAGATCATGGTGATGGCATAGCAACGAGAGGGTAGAGTGTTGTCCACGTACCCTCGTAGACCGTAAGCGGAAGCGTTAGCACAACGCGGTTGATGTAGTCGTACGTCTTCACGATCCGACCGATCCAAGTACCGAACGTACGACACCTCCGAGTTCAGCACACGTTCAGCTCGATGACGATCCCCGGGCTCCGATCCAGCAAAGCTTCGGGGATGAGTTCCGTCAGCACGACGGCGTGGTGATGATGATGATGTTCTACCGGCGCAGGGCTTCGTCTAAACTCCGCGACGATATAACCGAGGTGGAATATGGTGGAGGGGGGCACCGCACATGGCTAAGGAACGATCCGTAGATCAACTTGTGTGTTATGGGGTGCCCCCTGCCCCGTATATAAAGGAGGGAGGGGGAGGTGCGGCCGGCCCCCTTGGGGTGCACCTGGAGGAGTCCTACTCCCACCGGGAGTAGGACTCCCCCCTCTTGCCTTGGTGGAGAAGGAAAGGAGGGAGGGGAAAGAGGAAAGGGGGCGCCGCCCCCCCTTCCTTGTCCTATTCGGACTAGGGGGGGGGGGGAGGGGGCGCGCGGCCTGCCCTGGCCGGCCCTCCTCTTCTCCCTTATGGCCCACTAAGGCCCATTAACCCCCGGGAGGGTTCCGGTAACCCCCCGGTGTTCCGGTAAAATCCCGATTTCACCTGGAACCTTTCCGATGTCCAAATATAGGCTTCCAATATATCAATCTTTATGTCTCGACCATTTCGAGACTCCTCGTTATGTCCGTGATCACATCCGGAACTCCGAACAAACTTCGATACATCAAAACTTATAAACTCATAATAAAACTGTCATCATAACGTTAAGCGTGCGGACCCTACGGGTTCAAGAACTATGTAGACATGACCTAGAACTATTCTTGGTCAATAACCAATAGCGGAACCTGGATGCCCATATTGGTTCCTACATATTCTACGAAGATCTTTATCGGTCAAACTGCATAACAACATACGTTGTTCCCTTTGTCATCGGTATGTTACATGCCCGAGATTTGATCGTCGGTATCCAATACCTAGTTCAATCTCGTTACTGGCAAGTCTCTTTACTCGTTCCGTAATGCATCATCCTGTAACCAACTCATTTGGTCACATTGCTTGCAAGGCTTATAATGATGTGCATTACCGAGAGGGCCCAGAGATACCTCTCCGACAATCGGAGTGACAAAACCTAATCTCGAAATACGCCAACTCAACATGTACCTTCGGAGACACCTGTAGTACTCCTTTATAATCACCCAGTTATGTTGTGACGTTTGGTAGTACCCAAAGTGTTCCTCCGGTAAACGGGAGTTGCATAATTCTCATAGTTACAGGAACATGTATAAGTCATGAAGAAAGCAATAGCAATATACTAAACGATCAAGTGCTAGGCTAACGGAATGGGTCATGTCAATCACATCATTCTCCTAATGATGTGATCCCATTAATCAAATGACAACACATGTCTATGGTTAGGAAACATAACCATCTTTGATTAACGAGCTAGTCAAGTAGAGGCATACTAGTGACTATATGTTTGTCTATGTATTCACACATGTATCATGTTTCCGGTTAATACAATTCTAGCATGAATAATAAACATTTATCATGATATGAGGAAATAAATAATAACTTTATTATTGCCTCTAGGGCATATTTCCTTCAAGGTGTTCATGTGTGTGCTGACATTTCATTGTTCTCTTCTTACAAGGTCACAGGCCACGGGTCCGTATTGATGGGGAATGGCGCGAGTGCTTCTGTTCATGGTGTTGGCACGGTCGATCTGAAGTTTACTTCGGGAAGGATCGTGCAGCTGAAGAACGTGCAGCATGTCCCCGCCATCAAGAAGAACCTCGTTAGTGGCTCCCTTCTATGTAGAGAAGGGTTTAAGTTGGTATTCTAGTCTAATAAATTAGTTGTTACTAAGTATGGACTATTTGTTGGAAAAGGTTATGAGAGCGGAGGGATGTTCCGCCTTTCCCTCGCAGATTTCTATAATAAAGTCGTGAACCATGTTCATTCGAGTGTTAATGAATCTGAGGTTTGGCATTCACGTCTTTGTCACATAAGTTTCGGTGTTATGACACGGCTAGCTAAGTTGGATTTAATCCCGAGTTTCACTTTAGCCAAAGGTTCTAAGTGCCTGTCATGTGTGCAAGCTAAGCAACCTCGCCAGCCTCACAAGGCTGCGGAGGAGAGACACTTGGAACCATTAGAACTCATACATTCTGATCTTTGTGAGATGAACGGTGTATTGACTAAAGGTCGAAAGAAATACTTCATGACATTGATAGATGATTCCACTAGATATTGCTATGTGTATCTGTTAAATACTAAAGATGAGGCTCTACACTACTTTAAAATCTATAAGGCAGAAGTTGAGAATCAACTTGAAAAGAAAATTAAACGATTCCGTTCAGATCATGGTGGAGAGTACTTCTCGAGTGAGTTTGATTCCTTCTGTGCGGAACACGGCATTATTCATGAGAGGACGCCTCCCTATTCACCCCAGTCAAACGGGGTTGCCGAGCGGAAAAACCATACTCTAACTGATCTAGTTAACGCCATGTTAGATACGTCGGGTTTATCCAAGGCATGGTGGGGGGAGGCTATATTGACGGCATGTCATGTCCTGAATAAAGTTCCGATAAAGGATAATGATATCACTCCCTATGAGAGATGGGCAAAGAGAAGGACAACACTCTCGTACTTGCGTACTTGGGGCTGTTTGGCGAAAGTCAACGTGCCGATCCCCAAAAAGCGTAAGCTTGGACCCAAGACTGTGGACTGCGTTAATTTGGGCTACGCTAAGAACAGTGTTGGCTATAGATTTCTAGTAGTGAAATCTGAGTTACCTGACCAAAAGGTCGGTACAATCATAGAGTCTAAGGATGCTACATTCTTTGAGGATATTTTTCCTATGAGAGATATGCAAAGCACTACTAGACATGAATCTGAGGAGACTCCTGAGCCTGCCATTCCTATGGAATATTATGAACGAACACATGATGAAAATCCTGAGGAGGATGACGTGGAAACCCTTGGTAGGGGCAAGAGACAAAGGACTGCAAAGACCTTTGGAGATGATTTCTTCGTGTACCTCATGGATGATACTCCCACTTCTATCTCAGAAGCGTATGCCTCTCCAGAAGCTAACTACTGGAAGGATGCGGTTCGTAGCGAGATGGATTCCATCATGGCTAACGGGACATGGGAGATCACTGAGCGTCCCTATGGTTGCAAACCATTGGGATGTAAGTGGGTGTTCAAGAAAAAGCTTAGGCCCGATGGTACGATTGAAAAGTACAAGGCCAGGCTTGTGGCCAAGGGCTATGACCAGAAAGAAGAGGAAGATTTCTTCGATACTTATTCACCTGTGGCTAGACTGACCACCATTCGAGTATTACTCTCGTTGGCGGCCTCACATGGTCTTCTCATCCATCAAATGGATGTTAAGACGGCTTTTCTAAATGGAGAGCTAAATGAGGAAATCTACATGCAACAGCCAGATGGCTTTGTGATAGATGGTCAGGAAAGGAAGGTGTGTAAGTTGCTGAAATCTTTATATGGCCTGAAGCAAGCACCTAAGCAATGGCATGATAAGTTCAATACAACTCTGACATCTGTTGGTTTCATTGTTAATGAGGCTGACAAATGTGTATACTATCGCCATGGTGGGGGCGAAGGAGTTATACTATGCTTGTATGTTGATGACATACTGATATTCGGAACAAACCTCAAAGTCATTGAGGAGGTCAAATCGTTTCTGTCTCAGAACTTTGAGATGAAGGACCTTGGTGTGGCTGATGTTATCTTGAACATCAAGCTACTGAGAGATAATGAGGGTGGGATCACACTTCTGCAATCCCATTATGTTGAGAAGGTGTTGAGTCGTTCTGGATATTCGGACTGCACACCATCTCAAACACCATATGATCCTAGTGTGTTGATTCGAAAGTCCAAAGGCATGGCTAAAGATCAATTGAGATACTCTCAAATCATTGGTTCACGGATGTACCTAGCGAGCGCAACGAGGCCTGACATCACGTTTGCTGTGAGCAAACTGAGCCGGTTTATTTCCAAACCGGGTGATGTACATTGGCATGCTGTTGAAAGAGTTATGCGCTATCTGAAAGGTACTATGAACTATGGACTTCATTATATCGGAGACCCGTCGGTACTTGAAGGGTATAGTGATGCGAATTGGATCTCTGATGCTGATGAGATGAAGGCCACAACTAGGTATATGTTTACTCTTGGAGGTGGCGCTGTTTCCTAGAAGTCTTGCAAGCAAACGATCTTAACGAGATCGACACTGGAAGCAGAATTAACAGCATTAGACACTTCTGGTGTTGAAGCAGGATGGCTTCAAGATCTTTTGATGGACTTGCCACTGGTTGATAAACCGGTTCCGGCTATCCTTATGAACTGTGACAATCAGACTGTCATCACCAAGGTGAAGAGTTCAAAGGACAACATGAAGTCCAACAAACACATAAGAATGAGATTAAAAGCTGTCAGAAAATTAAGAAACTCCGGAGTGATAGCGCTGGACTATGTCCATACGGTTAAGAATCTGGCAGATCCCTTTACGAAAGGGCTATCACGTGTCGTGATAGATAGTGCATCGAGGGAGATGGGTATGAGACCCACATGAGTTGCCATGGTGGTAACCCAACCTATGTGATCGGAGATCCCGTGAAGTAGGACCTGGGAAACAAGCCAGTGGTGAATTGAGGAGAGTAACTTTACTAACCCACTCCGTTGGAGATGCAATACTCTCGGAAACTGTATGGAAGGATGACTACTGTCTTAATGTGTTCCAAGGCTTATATGTATAAGCAAGATGCTATCCTACAGAGCGATCTTTGGAGGAACACACCTATGTGAGCCCGACTACTAGTCACAATCTATGAGATTGGGGTGATCTCTAGTAAGCTCATGAATAGGCCAGGAGTGTGACTTATATGCTCCACCTGAGGGGTCAGCGTTCGGCAGCCCAGTACTAGTAAGACATGTGGTGAAACTTCTTTACGCCAAACTGACAATTCAAGGCATAGTCCATTGTTCAGTTGTGAAGGAGTGTAGCTACTTGCTCTAGGTGAAGCTCAGCCTTAACAGGTCTTCACTGAAACACTAGTATATCAAAACAGCTTTCGGAACAAAGGACAAAGTGGGCCCCTGAGATCTGGTGGGGGATTGTTGAAATGTGAGATGGGCCTAGAGCCCATATGACAATTTCAGATTTGATCTCTAAGGGCCCATGTAGGTGGCATGACAAGGTGGTGGGAAGTTTAGTCCCACCATGCTAGTGGAAGGAAAGTTGGAGTGGTTTATAAGGGTGGCTCTTCTACATGCTATTGGAGCTTGAGAAGAGAAGAGGCCCTCGCGCGCTCCTCCTCCGCCGCCCGCCTCGCCACGCCTCGCCTCGCCTCGTCACGACGCGCCGCGGGTTGCGGGAATGAGCCGAGCCGAGCTCACACCTATGCGCTTATTTTTGCCAGTCACTAACGAAGAGGTTCTAACAGCAGGGCCACGATCCGAGATGTCGGATCGTGGGCTGACACGGACTCGGACGTGGGTCAAGCCCACGTCTCTCCACGCGGCTGCGTCTATATAAGTGTGCGGTGTCCCCTAACCCTAGCCGCCACGAGCAGATCACATCTGCTCACGCGCACGCCCACCGTCGTTCCTTTGCTGCTGCTGCCGCCGGTGACTCCATCCCGTCCGCCGCGTACACGGTCGACGGGAGAGTAGGTCTCCGAAACCACGCCCTTCTGGTTCCTGTACGGGGTGAGGGGCGAATAGGTTTTTGGGCAGCGATTACGCGACTGCTCGCTTCCGATCGTCTACTTCCTCTACGTCCGCGCCGCCTTCATCATCACCATGTCCACCGACCCCGACCGTGCTGCCGCCGAGAAAGCTGAAGCCGACAAGAAGGCCGCCGAGGACACCGCTGCTGCCACCAAAGCCTCGGCCTCTGCATGGCCTACTGGAGGGTATAACTCGTTTATCCCGCTCCTGATTAATTTCATATTAGCAGTACTAGCAGTATGTGTAGATTTGTCTACTGTTTGCTTAGTACGTGCATGTTTAGATCAAAGTCAGTACGTCATCAACTTAGTCAATGCCATGCTAGTGATTTACTCGTGGATTAATTTAATCGAGAAATTGCCTATTTACTCAACAATCCAAAAACCTATTATGTGTAGGGAATTTTTTGGCAAGTGGCTTTGCCGCAGCACTGAAACCGGATAAGTTTACCGGTACGTATTTTAAGCGTTGGCAGACAAAGACCACTTTATGGCTCACGGCTATGAACGTGTTCTGGGTCACCGGTGTGTCCACGAGAACGATTGCTCCTGAACAGGAGAAGGCGTTCAGGGAGGCAACCACTGTCTTTCTCAGAGCAGTTCTTAGCGTGATCGGAGATAAACTGGTCGACGCATATTTACATGTGCATGTCGCCAAGGACTTGTGGGAGGCGCTCGAATCTAAGTTCGGGGCCGCTGATGCAGGGAGCGAGATGTATATTATAGAGCAGTTCCACGACTACAAGATGGTTGAGAACCGTCCTGTACTGGAGCAGGCTCATGAGATAATATGCATTGTTAAGGAGCTTGAGCTTCTGAAGTGCGACTTACCGGGCAAGTTTGTCGCGGGCTGCATAATCGCTAAGCTCCCCAATTCCTGGAGGAACTTTGCCACCACTCTGAAACATCAGAGGCGTGAATTCTCTGTGGAGGATGTCATTGGCCATCTGAGTGTCGAGCAGAATTCGAGGGCAAAGGACTCGCACGGAAAAGGGGCCGAAGGGACTTCTATTGCCAACATGGTGAACCAGAGGAACCTCAACTCCCACAAGTTCAAGGGAAAGAACGGTGTCCAACAGAATACGGACTTCAAGAAGAAGGGTAAGAAGACCTTCAAGAAGAACAAGAAGGATGAGGGCTGCTTTACTTGTGGTTCGACTGAACATTGGGCCAACAGGTGCCCAAACAAGTTTAAGAAGTCAGGACAGGACTCCAAGTCTGTCAACATGATTGTGGGCAACAATTAGAATGGTGCATCTGGGTACGATAATTTATTTACTGTTTTTTCAGTGTTTCAGCCTACCGATTGGTGGGTGGATACAGGTGCAGGTGTTCATGTGTGTGCTGACATTTCATTGTTCTCTTCTTACCAGGTCACAGGCCACGGGTCCGTATTGATGGGGAATGGCGCGAGTGCTTCTGTTCATGGTGTTGGCACGGCCGATCTGAAGTTTACTTAGAGAAGGATCGTGCAGCTGAAGAACGTGCAGCATGTCCCCGCCATCAAGAAGAACCTCGTTAGTGGCTCCCTTCTATGTAGAGAAGGGTTTAAGTTGGTATTCGAGTCTAATAAATTAGTTGTTACTAAGTATGGACTATTTGTTGGAAAAGGTTATGAGAGCGGTGGGATGTTCCGCCTTTCCCTCGCAGATTTCTGTAATAAAGTCGTGAACCATGTTCATTCGAGTGTTAATGAATCTGAGGTTTGGCATTCACGTCTTTGTCACATAAGTTTCGGTGTTATGACGCGGCTAGCTAAGTTGGATTTAGTCCCGAGTTTTACTTTAGCCAAAGGTTCTAAGTGCCTGTCATGTGTGCAAGCTAAGCAACCTCGCCAGCCTCACAAGGCTGCGGAGGAGAGACACTTGGCACCATTAGAACTCATACATTCTGATCTTTGTGAGATGAACGGTGTATTGACTAAAGGTGAAAAGAAATACTTCATGACATTGATAGATGATTCCACTAGATATTGCTATGTGTATCTGTTAAATACTAAAGATGAGGCTCTACACTACTTTAAAATCTATAAGGCAGAAGTTGAGAATCAACTTGAAAAGAAAATTAAACGATTCCGTTCAGATCGTGGTGGAGAGTACTTCTCGAGTGAGTTTGATTCCTTCTATGCGGAACACGACATTATTGATGAGAGGACGCCTCCCTATTCACCCCAGTCAAACGGGGTTGCCGAGCGGAAAAAACGTACTCTAACTGATCTGGTTAACGCCATGTTAGATACGTCGGGTTTATCCAAGGCATGGTGGGGGGAGGCTATATTGACGGCATGTCATGTCCTGAATAAAGTTCCGATAAAGGATAATGATATCACTCCCTATGAGAGATGGGCAAAGAGAAGGACAACACTCTCGTACTTGCGTACTTGGGGCTGTTTGGCGAAAGTCAACGTGCCGATCCCCAAAAAGCGTAAGCTTGGACGCAAGACTGTGGACTGCGTTAATTTTGGCTACGCTAAGAACAGCGTTGGCTATAGATTTCTAGTAGTGAAATCTGAGTTACCTGACCAGAAGGTCGGTACAATCATAGAGTCTAAGGATGCTACATTCTTTGAGGATATTTTTCCTATGAGAGATATGCAAAGCACTACTAGACAGGAATCTGAGGAGACTCCTGAGCCTGCCATTCCTATGGAATATTATGAACGAACACATGATGAAAATCCTGAGGAGGATGACGAGCAAACCTTTGGTAGGGGCAAGAGACAAAGGACTGCAAAGACCTTTGGTGATGATTTCTTCGTGTACCTCGTGGATGATACTCCCACTTCTATCTCATAAGCGTATGCCTCTCCAGAAGCTGACTACTGGAAGGATGCGGTTCGTAGCGAGATGGATTCCATCATGGGTGGGTGTTCAAGAAAAAAAGCTTAGGCCCGATGGTACGATTGAAAAGTACAAGGCCAGGCTTGTGGCCAAGGGCTATGACCAGAAAGAAGAGGAAGATTTCTTCGATACTTATTCACCTGTGGCTAGACTGACCACCATTCGAGTATTACTCTTGTTGGCGGCCTCACATGGTCTTCCCGTCCATCAAATGGATGTTAGGACGGCTTTTCTGAATGGAGAGCTAAATGAGGAAATCTACATGCAACAGCCAGATGGCTTTGTGATAGATGGTCAGGAAAGGAAGGTGTGTAAGTTGCTGAAATCTTTATATGGCCTGAAGCAAGCACCTAAGCAATGGCATGATAAGTTCAATACAACTCTGACATCTGTTGGTTTCGTTCTTAATGAGGCTGACAAATGTGTATACTATCGCCATGGTGGGGGCGAAGGAGTTATACTGTGCTTGTATGTTGATGACATACTGATATTTGGAACAAACCTCAAAGTCATTGAGGAGGTCAAATCGTTTCTGTCTCAGAACTTTGAGATGAAGGACCTTGGTGTGGCTGATGTTATCTTGAACATCAAGCTACTGAGAGATAATGAGGGTGGGATCACACTTCTGCAATCCCATTATGTTGAGAAGGTGTTGAGTCGTTTTGGATATTCGGACTGCACACCATCTCAAACACCATATGATCCTAGCGTGTTGTTTGAAAGTCCAAAGGCATGGCTAAAGATCAATTGAGATACTCTCAAATCATTGGTTCACTGATGTACCTAGCGAGCGCAATAAGGCCTGACATCACGTTTGCTGTGAGCAAACTGAGCCAGTTTGTTTCCAAACCGGGTGATGTACATTGGCATGCTGTTGAAAGAGTTATGCGCTATCTGAAAGGTACTATGAACTATGGACTTCACTATGCCAGAGACCCGTCGGTACTTGAAGGGTATAGTGATGCGAATTGGATCTCCGATGCTGATGAGATGAAGGCCACAACTGGGTATATGTTTACTCTTGGAGGTGGCGCTGTTTCCTAGAAGTCTTGCAAGCAAACGATCTTAACGAGATCGACAATGGAAGCAGAATTAAAAGCATTAAACACTTCTAGTGTTGAACAGGATGGCTTCGAGATCTTTTGATGGACTTGCCACTGGTTGATAAACCGGTTCCGGCTATCCTTATGAACTGTGACAATCAGACTGTCATCACGAAGGTGAAGAGTTCAAAGGACAACATGAACTCCAACAAACACATAAGAATGAGATTAAAAGCTGTCAGAAAATTAAGAAACTCTGGAGTGATAGCGCTGGACTATGTCCATACGGCTAAGAATCTGGCAGATCCCTTTACGAAAGGGCTATCACGTGTCGTGATAGATAGTGCATCGAGGAAGATGGGTATGAGACCCACATGAGTTGCCATGGTGGTAACCCAACCTATGTGATCGGAGATCCCGTGAAGTAGGACCTGGGAAACAAGCCAGTGATGAACTGAGGAGAGTAACTTTACTAACCCACTCCGTTGGAGATGCAATACTCTCGGAAACTGTATGGAAGGATGACTACTGTCTTAATGTGTTCCAAGGCTTATATGTATAAGCAAGATGCTATCCTACAGAGCGATCTTTGGAGGAACACACCTATGTGAGCCCGACTGCTAGTCACAGTCTATGAGATTGGGGTGATCTCTAGTAAGCTCATGAATAGGCCAGGAGTGTGACTTATATGCTCCACCCGAGGGGTCAGCCTTCGGCAGCCCAGTACTAGTAAGACATGTGGTGAAACTTCTTTATGCCAAACTGACAATTCAAGGCATAGTCCATTGTTCAGTTGTGAAGGAGTGTAGCTACTTGCTCTAGGTGAAGCTCAACCTTAACAGGTCTTCACTGAAACACTAGTATATCAAAACAGCGTTTGGAACAAAGGACAAAGTGCGCCCCTGAGATCTGGTGGGGGATTGTTGAAATGTGAGATGGGCCTAGAGCCCATATGACAATTTCAGATTTGATCTCTAAGGGCCCATGTAGGTGGCATGACAAGGTGGTGGGAAGTTTAGTCCCACCATGCTAGTGGAAGGAAAGTTGGAGTGGTTTATAAGGGTGGCTCTTCTACATGCTATTGGAGCTTGAGAAGAGAAGAGGCCCTCGCGCGCTCCTCCTCCTCCGCCCGCCTCGCCACGCCTCGCCTCGCCTCGTCACGACGTGCCGCGGGTTGCGGGAATGAGCCGAGCCGAGCTCACACCTATGCGCTTATTTTTGCCAGTCACTAACGGAGAGGTTTTGACAGCAGGGCCACGATCCGAGACGTCGGATCATGGGCTGACATGGACTCGGATGTGGGTCAAGCCCACGTCTCTCCACGCGGCTGTGTCTATATAAGTGTGCGGTGTCCCCTAACCCTAGCCGCCACGGACAGATCACATCTGCTCACGCGCACGCCCACCGTCGTTCCTTTGCTGATGCTGCCGCCGGTGACTCCATCCTGTCCACCACGTACACGGTCGACGGGAGAGCAGGTCTCCGAAACCACGCCCTTCTGGTTCCTGTACGGGGTGAGGGGCGAATAGGTTTTTGGGCAGCGATTACGCGACTGCTCGCTTCCGATCGTCTACTTCCTCTACGTCCGGGTCGCCTTCATCATCACCATGTCCACCGACCCTGACCGTGCCGCCGCCGAGAAAGCTGAAGCCGACAAGAAGGCCGCTGAGGATGCCGCTGCTGCCACCAAAGCCGCGGCCTCTGCATGCCCTACTGGAGGGTATAACTCGTTTATCCCGCTCCTGATTAATTTCATATTAGCAGTACTAGCAGTATGTGTAGATTTGTCTACTGTTTGCTTAGTACGTGCATGTTTAGATCAAAGTCAGTATGTCAGCAACTTAGTCAATGCCATGCTAGTGATTTACTCGTGGATTAATTTAATCGAGAAATTGCCCATTTACTCAACAATCCAAAAACCTATTATGTGTAGGGAATTTTTCGGCAAGTGGCTTTGCCGCAGCACTGAAACCGGATACGTTTACCGGTACGTATTTTAAGCGTTGGCAGACAAAGACCACTTTATGGCTCACGGCTATGAACGTGTTCTGGGTCACCGGTGTATCCACGGGAATGATTGCTCCTAAACAGGAGAAGGCGTTCAGGGAGGCAACCACTATGTTTCTCGGAGCAGTTCTTAGCGTGATCGGAGATAAACTGGTCGATGCATATTTACATGTGCATGTCGCCAAGAACTTGTGGGAGGCGCTCGAATCTAAGTTCGGGGCCGCCGATGCAGGGAGCGAGATGTATATTATAGAGCAGTTCCACGACTACAAGATGGTTGAGAACCGTCCTGTACTGGAGCAGGCTCATGAGATAATATGCATTGTTAAGGAGCTTGAGCTTCTGAAGTGCGACTTACCGGGCAAGTTTGTCGCGGGCTGCATAATCGCTAAGCTCCCCAATTCCTGGAGGAACTTTGCCACCACTCTGAAACATCAGAGGCGTGAATTCTCTGTGGAGAATGTCATTGGCCATCTGAGTGTCGAGCAGAATTCGAGGGCAAAGGACTCACACGGAAAAGGGGCCGAAGGGACTTCTGTTGCCAACATGGTGAACTAGAGGAACCTCAACTCCCACAATTTCAAGGGAAAGAACGGTGTCCAACAGAATACCGACTTCAAGAAGAAGGGTAAGAAGACCTTCAAGAAGAACAAGAAGGATGAGGGCTGCTTTACTTGTGGTTCGACTGAACATTGGGCCAACAGGTGCCCAAACAAGTTTAAGAAGTCAGGACAGGACTCCAAGCCTGTCAACATGATTGTGGGCAACAATGAGAATGGTGCATCTGGGTACGGTAATTTATTTACTGTTTTTTTCAGTGTTTCAGCCTACCGATTGGTGGGTGGATATAGGTGCAGGTGTTCATGTGTGTGTGCTGACATTTCATTGTTCTCTTCTTACCAGGTCACAGGCCATGGGTCCGTATTGATGGGGAATGGCGCGAGTGCTTCTATTCATGGTGTTGGCATGGTCGATCTGAAGTTTACTTCGGGAAGGATCGTGCAGCTGAAGAACGTGCAACATGTCCCCGCCATCAAGAAGAACCTTGTTAGTGGCTCCCTTCTATGTAGAGAAGGGTTTAAGTTGGTATTCGAGTCTAATAAATTAGTTGTTACTAAGTATGGACTATTTGTTGGAAAAGGTTATGAGAGCGGAGGGATGTTCCGCCTTTCCCTCGCAGATTTCTGTAATAAAGTCGTGAACCATGTTCATTCGAGTGTTAATGAATCTGTGGTTTGGCATTCACGTCTTTGTCACATAAGTTTTGGTGTTATGACGCGGCTAGCTAAGTTGGATTTAATCCCGAGTTTCACTTTAGCCAAAGGTTCTAAGTGCCTGTCATGTGTGCAAGCTAAGCAACCTCGCCAGCCTCACAAGGCTGCGGAGGAGAGACACTTGGCACCATTAGAACTCATACATTCTGATCTTTGTGAGATGAACGGTGTATTGACTAAAGGTGGAAAGAAATACTTCATGACATTGATAGATGATTCCACTAGATATTGCTATGTGTATCTGTTAAATACTAAAGATGAGGCTCTACACTACTTTAAAATCTATAAGGCAGAAGTTGAGAATCAACTTGAAAAGAAAATTAAACGATTCCGTTCAGATCGTGGTGGAGAGTACTTCTCGAGTGAGTTTGATTCCTTCTGTGCGGAACACGGCATTATTCATGAGAGGACGCCTCCCTATTCACCCCAGTCAAACGGGGTTGCCGAGCGGAAAAACCGTACTCTAACTGATCTGGTTAACGCCATTTTAGATACGTCGGGTTTATCCAAGGCATGGTGGGGGAGGCTATATTGACGGCATGTCATGTCCTGAATAAAGTTCCGATAAAGGATAATGATATCACTCCCTATGAGAGATGGGCAAAGAGAAGGACAACACTCTCGTACTTGCGTACTTGGGGCTATTTGGCGAAAGTCAACGTGCCGATCCCCAAAAAGCGTAAGCTTGGACCCAAGACTGTGGACTGCGTTAATTTGGGCTACGCTAAGAACAACGTTGGCTATAGATTTCTAGTAGTGAAATCTGAGTTACCTGACCAGAAGGTCGGTACAATCATAGAGTCTAAGTATGCTACATTCTTTGAGGATATTTTTCCTATGAGAGATATGCAAAGCACTACTAGACAGGAATCTGAGGAGACTCCTGAGCCTGCCATTCCTATGGAATATTATGAACGAACACATGATGAAAATCCTGAGGAGGATGACGAGGAAACCCTTGGTAGGGGCATGAGACAAAGGACTGCAAAGACCTTTGGTGATGATTTCTTCGTGTACCTCGTGGATGATACTCCCACTTCTATCTCAGAAGCGTATGCCTCTCCAGAAGCTGACTACTGGAAGGATGCGGTTCGTAGCGAGATGGATTCCATCATGGCTAACGGGACATGGGAGATCACTGAGCGTCCCTATGGTTGCAAACCATTGGGATGTAAGTGGGTGTTCAAGAAAAAGCTTAGGCCCGATGGTACGATTGAAAAGTACAAGGCCAGGCTTGTGGCCAAGGGCTATGACCAGAAAGAAGAGGAAGATTTCTTCGATACTTATTCACCTGTGGCTAGACTGACCACCATTCGAGTATTACTCTCGTTGGCGGCCTCACATGGTCTTCTCGTCCAGCAAATGGATGTTAAGACGGCTTTTCTGAATGGAGAGCTAAATGAGGAAATCTACATGCAACAGCCAGATGGCTTTGTGATAGATGGTCAGGAAAGGAAGGTGTGTAAGTTGCTGAAATCTTTATATGGCCTGAAGCAAGCACCTAAGCAATGGCATGATAAGTTCAATACAACTCTGACATCTGTTGGTTTCGTTGTTAATGAGGCTGACAAATGTGTATACTATCGCCATGGTGGGGGCGAAGGAGTTATACTGTGCTTGTATGTTGATGACATACTGATATTCGGAACAAACCTCAAAGTCATTGAGGAGGTCAAATCGTTTCTGTCTCAGAACTTTGAGATGAAGGACCTTGGTGTGGCTGATGTTATCTTGAATATCAAGCTACTGAGAGATAATGAGGGTGGGATCACACTTCTGCAATCCCATTATGTTGAGAAGGTGTTGAGTCGTTTTGGATATTCGGACTGCACACCATCTCAAACACCATATGATCCTAGCGTGTTGATTCGAAAGTCCAAAGGCATGGCTAAAGATCAATTGAGATACTCTCAAATCATTGGTTCACTGATGTACCTAGCGAGCGCAACGAGGCCTAACATCGCGTTTGCTGTGAGCAAACTGAGCCAGTTTGTTTCCAAACCGGGTGATGTACATTGGCATGCTGTTGAAAGAGTTATGCGCTATCTGAAAGGTACTATGAACTATGGACTTCACTATACCGGAGACCCGTCGGTACTTGAAGGGTATAGTGATGCGAATTGGATCTCTGATGCTGATGAGATGAAGGCCACAACTGGGTATATGTTTACTCTTGGAGGTGGCGCTGTTTCCTGGAAGTCTTGCAAGCAAACGATCTTAACGAGATCGACAATGGAAGCAGAATTAACAGCATTAGACACTTCTGGTGTTGAAGCAGGATGGCTTCGAGATCTTTTGATGGACTTGCCACTGGTTGATAAACCGGTTCCGGCTATCCTTATGAACTTTGACAATCAGACTGTCATCACCAAGGTGAAGAGTTCAAAGGACAACATGAACTCCAACAAACACATAAGAATGAGATTAAAAGCTGTCAGAAAATTAAGAAACTCCGGAGTGATAGCGCTGGACTATGTCCATACGGCTAAGAATCTGGCAGATCCCTTTACGAAAGGGCTATCACGTGTCGTGATAGATAGTGCATCGAGGAAGATGGGTATGAGACCCACATGAGTTGCCATGGTGGTAACCCAACCTATGTGATCGGAGATCCCGTGAAGTAGGACCTGGGAAACAAGCCAGTGATGAACTTAGGAGAGTAACTTTACTAACCCACTCAGTTGGAGATGCAATACTCTCGGAAACTGTATGGAAGGATGACTACTGTCTTAATGTGTTCCAAGGCTTATATGTATAAGCAAGATGCTATCCTACAGAGCGATCTTTGGAGGAACACACCTATATGAGCCCGACTGCTAGTCACAGTCTATGAGATTGGGGTGATCTCTAGTAAGCTCATGAATAGACCAGGAGTGTGACTTATATGCTCCACCCGAGGGGTCAGCCTTCGGCAGCCCAGTACTAGTAAGACATGTGGTGAAACTTCTTTACGCCAAACTGACAATTCAAGGCATAATCCATTGTTCAGTTGTGAAGGAGTGTAGCTACTTGCTCTAGGTGAAGCTCAACCTTAACAGGTCTTCACTGAAACACTAGTATATCAAAACATCGTTTGGAACAAAGGACAAAGTGGGCCCCTGAGATCTGGTGGGGGATTGTTGAAATGTGAGATGGGCCTAGAGCCCATATGATAATTTCAGATTTGATCTCTAAGGGCCCATGTAGGTGGCATGACAAGGTGGTGGGAAGTTTAGTCCTACCATGCTAGTGGAAGGAAAGTTGGAGTGGTTTATAAGGGTGGCTCTTCTACATGCTATTGGAGCTTGAGAAGAGAAGAGGCCCTCGCGCACTCCTCCTCCGCTGCCGCCTCGCCACGCCTCGCCTCGCCTCGTTACGACGCGCCGCGGGTTGCGGGAATGAGCCGAGCCGAGCTCACACCTATGCGCTTATTTTTGCCAGTCACTAACGGAGAGGTTCTGACAGCAGGGCCACGATCCGAGACGTCGGATCGTGGGCTGACACGGACTCGGACGTGGGTCAAGCCCACGTCTCTCCACGCGGCTGCGTCTATATAAGTGTGCGGTGTCCCCTAACCCTAGCCGCCACGAACAGATCACATCTGCTCACGCGCACGCCCACCGTTGTTCCTTTGCTGCTGCTGCCGCCCGTGACTCCATCCCGTCCGCCGCGTACATGGTCGACGGGAAAGCAGGTCTCCGAAACCACGCCCTTCTGGTTCCTGTACGGGGTGAGGGGCGAATAGGTTTTTGGGCAGCGATTACGCGACTGCTCGCTTCCGATCGTCTACTTCCTCTACGTCCGCGTCGCCTTCATCATCACCATGTCCACCGACCCCGACCATGCCGCCACCGAGAAAGCTGAAGCCGACAAGAAGGTCGCCGAGGACGCGGCTGCTGCCACCAAAGCCGCGGCCTCTGCATGGCCTACTGGAGGGTATAACTCGTTTATCCCGCTCCTGATTAATTTCATATTAGCAGTACTAGCAGTATGTGTAGATTTGTCTACTGTTTGCTTAGTACGTGCATGTTTAGATCAAAGTCAGTACGTCATCAACTTAGTCAATGACATGCTAGTGATTTACTTGTGGATTAATTTAATCGAGAAACTGCCTATTTACTCGACACCGGCGAGGAGCAGTGGGGCGACCTCGAGTGGTCGCGCCGCGCGGTGCACGTCTCGGCGCTCGGCCAGACCAAGTGGTGGTTCGCCAAGAGGTTCCTGCACCCCGACGTCGTCGCGGTGTACGACTACGTCTTCCTCTGGGACGAGGACGTCGAGGTGGACGCCTTCGACCCGCTCAGGTATCTCGACATCGTCAAGAGGGAAGGGCTCGAGATATCGCAGCCGGCGCTGGACCGCCGGTCGGAGATCCACCACGGCATCACGACGCGTGCGCTGCTGAGGCCCGGAGCCGAAGGAGGGGGCGACGTGCACAGGCGGTTCTACAAGCCGGCGGCCGGCTGGGGAGGTGGAGGGTGCGACGACAGCAGCACGGGGCCGCCGTGCGCGGGGTGGGTGGAGATCATGGTCCCGGTGTTCTCCCGCGCGGCGTGGCGCTGCAGCTGGGGCATGGTCCAGAACGACCTGGTGCACGCGTGGGGCCTCGACCACAAGCTCGGCTACTGCACGCAGGGCGACAGGACGCTCAAGGTCGGCGTCGTCGACAGCAAATACGTCCTCCACAGGGGAGTGCCCACCCTCGGCGGCACCGAGGGCAAGGCCGCCGCCTTCCGGGTCGCCGTGAGGCGGCGATCGTTCGCTGAGATGCAGATATTCAACAGGAGATGGAAGGAAGCCGCGGCGGACGACGCCTCCTGGACAGACCCATACCCGTAGCCGGCGACTACTAGCTTTGAAGTGTACATACTCCCTCCGTTCCGAATTACTTGTCGCAGAAGTTGATGTATCTAAGACTAAAAAATGTCTAGATACATCCATTTCTACGACAAGTAATTCCGAACGGAGGGAGTACATGTATGATGCCTGATGTGCTCTTTACATGCCCTTGTACATCATCCCAAATTTTTGTATTCTCTTGCTTAGAATAAAGCTCTTTTGTATCGGAAATCCAATTTGGTGCCCGAGCTCATCTACTCCCTTGGTGTACTGAAATGTTGTCAAATACATTGAAATAAGAGCAAATATCCTATGTTTGCGAGCAACACTGGGCACACCAAATGTTTTGTAAACAATACAAGAAGGTAGATTGACAACAAAGGTTTGTGCGTACAAATCTTCTCTTTTGCTAATGGTCAGGCCAGAATCGATTTTCTCGTATGTGCGATCACTTGTACTACGTACGATTTGTGCGTACCGTTGTGGTAGAGTATACTCTCATGGTGGTACGACGGGATTGTTCTAAGTATATGGTCCAATCTGAGAGCGGCATTTTGGAGCTCGGCCTCTATGGAGGCCGTTTAATTTTTTTTTTATCAAAATGCATACTTTCCGGTTTCAAAAAATTCTAAAGAAAATGTACAAGTATACAAGGATGTGATGTGTATAAAATTTTAGGATGAAATGCCTTGAGATGCAATTTGTGCAAAAAGAACAAATTCATGGACTTTTGGGATGAATAGTATCATGTGTTGAAAAGCCATAAATTTGTCTTTTTTGCACCACCATTATTTCAACGTATTTCGTTCTGAAAATTTACACACATGTGTATTATGCCTTCATGTATGTCTGATTTTTTTTTGAAATGTAAATATATGATTATTTTTTTTGAATTTTTCAAAAACCGGCCTCCATGGAGACCGAGCTCCAAAAGCAATTTTCGGCCCCATCTCTGCTATTAAAGAGTATGTCGTCGTCGTTCATTGTGATGGTTCAATCAATCCCCTCTTACTACCTTCGTCCTTGTTTGTTGGTCCCCTGGGTATTTTGTGTCAAAGTTTGAGCATAGTTTAACTAACAAAATGTTGATGCATGTCATAAAAAATTATATCGTTTGATTCGTATTTAAACATAGTTTCTGGTAATATTATTTTTAATATATATAACTTATATTTTATTAGTAAAAATCATGATGAAAGTATGATCCTAAATACTTTTTTACACGAACTCATAAGCTTTATTACATAATACAGATTCACATACAGTCTGCCCTAAGGCTACTAACAAGGAAAGAAGGACTTGCTCCAACCAACAATCAGAAATATCTAGAGAAAGAGCATGTTTGGCGCACAGGTCCGCAGGACCATTATTTTCCCTTGAAGCATGCTGAAACGAAAAGGATGCGAATTAGAAACCCACTCCAAGATTTCTTCAAAGGTAGGCGTCACAATCGACCTTGAATTGTGATGCAAAAATTAGAGGTTGATAACCTCTAAACAGTCTACCTCCATCACCACATGCGAGAAGCCACTCAGACAAGCAAATATAACTCCTTCTCGCAAAGCCAAAACCTCGGCGATGAACGGATCTGTAACACTAGGAAGAGGCTCACTCCATGCACCTAAGGAGAGATGTGACCGGGCAACACCTACCCCACCACCCTTTTGTGCCTAAAGATCAATGGCTTCATCGGTGTTAATCTTAACCCATCAAAGATCAGGCGGATGCCAACATTGTTGGGGGATCTTGCTATTATTCTTGGGAAAATCAAGAAGTAACGGATCATCCCTCGCCCACTTGATAGCCTAAACATGATTGTACCACACTGATCATGAGTCCAGCGGTTTCGAGAAGTCCAGATAGCATGCAGGATAGTAATAATCTTGCACCTATGAGCGTTAGTGAACACTTAGTCCACCACGATGTTCCTAGACCAAGTATTATGATGTAACAGTGGAAGTTTAAGGTCCATGACCTCTCTGGCCGCCCCCTAAAAACTTTGTGCATGTGAGCACAGTACAAGAGCATGCATCAGGTTTTCTTCTTCTGATTTACAAAGATCACGTAAAGATGATGTCCTAATATGCCGATACCGCATGGTAGCATACTTCGTAAAATACCCCGGAGTACTCACCACCAAAATACCCATACCTTTGGGATGACCTTAAGTTTCCACAGAGCTGATCATAACTGTTTTTTTATGATGAAGTCTTTGATGTTGCTCCTTTGTCAAGACTCAAGAGCTTGTTGCCAATCTGTGGCCCTTCCGACCTCCTCCTGAAGGTTTCTGGGTGTCTTGTTGGCCAGGAAAATCGTCAAAAAAGTTTGTTCCATTTGAACTCCGTTTGGTATTGATTTTCTATAAAGGTAAAAACAAGGGGAAAATAGCAACTGGCACTGGGCACTAGGTTAATAAGTGATAACCCAGAAGTATAGGGGGTCGCAACAGTTTTCGGGGGTAGAATATTGAATCCAAATTTATTGATTCGACACAAGGGGAGCCAAAGAATATTCTCAAGTATTAGCAGCTGAGTTGTCAATTCAAGCACACCTGAAAGAATTAATATCTGCAGCAAAGTATTTATTAGCAAAGTAGTATGAAAATAATGGTAACGGTGGCAAAAGTAACAGTAGCAGTTTTGTAGCAATCGTAACAGTGACAACGGAGAAGTAACAAGCAAAGATTAATATGAAACGAGCTCATAGGCAATGAATCAATGATGGATAATTATGTCGGATGTCATTCATCATGCAACAGTTATAACCTAGAGTGACACAGAACTAGCTCCAATTCATCAATATAATGTAGGCATGCATTCCGAATATAATCATACGTGCTTATGAAAAAGAACTTGCATGACATCTTTTGTCCTACCCTCCCGTGGCAGCGGGGTCCTAATGGAAACTAAGGGATATTAAGGCCTCCTTTTAATAGAGTACCAGACCAAAGCATTAGCACTTAGTGAATACATGAACTCCTCAAACTACGGTCATCACCGGAAAGTGTCCCGATTATTGTCACTCCGGGGTTGCCGGATCATAACACGTAGTACGTGACTATAACTTGCAAGATAGGATCAAGAACTCACATATATTCATGAAAACATAATAGGTTCAGATCTGAAATCATGGCACTCGGGCCCTAGTGACAGGCATTAAGCATGGCAAAGTCATAGCAACATCAACCTTAGAACATAATGGATACTAGGGATCAAACCCTAACAAAACTAACTCGATTACATGGTAAATATCATCCAACCCATCATCGTCCAGCAAGCCTACAATGGGATTACTCACGCACGGAGGTGAGCATCATGAAATTGGTGATGGAGGATGGTTGATGATGACGATGGCGATGGATTCCCCTCCAGAGCCCCGAACGAACTCCAGATCTGCCCTCCCAAGGAAAAATAGGGCTTGGCGGCGGCTCCGTATCGTAAAACATGATGAATCCTTCTCTTTGATTTTTTTCTCCCCGAACGTGAATATATGGAGTTGGAGTCGAGGTCGGTGGAGGTCCGGGGGTCCCACAAGACAGGGGGCGTGCCTAGGGGGTAGGGCGCGCCCCCAACCTTGTGGATAGGGTGTGGGTCCCCTTCGGTTGATTCTTTTGCCAATATTTTTTATTTATTCCAAAAGTTATCTCCGTGAAGTTTCAGGTCATTCCGAGAACTTTTATTTCTGCACAAAAATAACACCATGGCAGCTCTGCTGAAAACAACGTCAGTCCGGGTTAGTTCCATTCAAATCATTCAAATTAGAGTCCAAAACAAGGGCAAAAGAGTTTTGAAAAGTAGATACGTTGGAGACATATCAGCTCCCCCAAGCTTAACCCATTGCTTGTCCTCAAGCAAGTCAGTTGACAAACTGAAAGTGATAAAGAAAAACTTTTACAAACTCTGTTTGATCTTGTTGTTGCAACTACGTAAAGTCAACATTCAAGTTTTCAGCAAAGATCATGAACTAACCATATTCACAATAACATTTAGGTCTCACATTTACTCATATCAATGGCATAATCACACTAGTAGAAAAGGGGGCAATGGTCCAGGCCGGGTCAGCCCATTAGTCCCGGTTCAATCCAGAACCGAGACCAATGGGGGCATTGGACCCGGTTCGTGAGCCCCGGGGGCCGGCCGGGCCACGTGGGCCATTGGTCCCGGTTCGGCTGGACCTATTGGTTCCGGTTGGTGGGACGAACCGGGACCAATGCGCCTCGCTCCTGGCCCACCACCAGTGGTCCCGGTTGGTGGAGTGAACCGGGACCAAAGGCTGTCCTTTAGTCCCGGTTCGTGGCACGAACCGGGACCAATTAGTTGCCTATATCTACCCCTCGCCCGCGAGCAGAGCACTCCCAGTGCTCTGTTTTTCGTGGCCGGCGAGGGGAGAGCTTTGTGGTGCTCTAGCTCACCTCCTATGCACACGAGGTGTTCGATGGAATGCCTGAGCCACACTACTTAAGCTTTCTCCTCTCCAAGCTCGACCTCCAAGCTTCATTTTCCTCAATATTTGTCTAGGTTTAGCGGTTCGTCACGTCCCGTCCCCGTCTTCACCACCGTCGATCGCTCGCGCCGATCTCGTCGCCGACACCACCGTGGTGAGCCTCTTGTTCTTATCTTCTTTCTGAAAGGAAAAAAAATCTTACTTGTATATTTATATAGATACTTGTATAATTTTCTTACTTTTATTATTGCATCTTATATAGTGCGATGGTTTTGGTATCCGCCCCCGTCGGCCCTCGTCCTTTCTATGATTCAGATGTGGTATATATTATCTTTTCATAACTATTGGTTCATTTATTGTTTATGTCAATTATGCCGACCAACATGACATAGATTTTATTTATCTAGGAGGTTGTTGAACCGGAAATTCCAACCGACCCTATTGTCGAGAGGTTAAATTTAGTTGAAGAAGAAAACAATTTGTTGAAGGAAAAACTTAGAAAAATTGAGGAGGAGGAGATGATATTGGAGTTGCATGTTGCGGATGTCATCGATGATCACAAGATCAAGATGGATGCAATGCGCTTGAATATTAGAAAGATTAGAAAATATGCAATTCATACCGAGGCTTGGTATCATTATGCCGTTGGATCAGTTGTTACATTGGTTGCGATTATGATCGCATTTGTTTTCGCATTGAAATGTTTTACATAGTTTCAGTGTATGGTTTAATTAATTTAGATGCTCTGCAGAGCTTTATGTTGTTAGATGAGAACTATGTATGTACTTTGGTTTTAATGTGATGATGAACTTCTATTAATTTGATCACTTAATTATCTATTCATGATGTTCTGTAATGATTTTTGACACACTTAATTATATATAATGCACGCAGATGAACCGGCAATGGATGTACGGTTCAAGACACACCTCCGAGTACATTAAGGGCGTGCATGATTTTCTCGAAGTGGCTGAGGCAAACAAGCAGAATGGTTTTATGTGTTGTCCATGCCCTATATGTGGGAATATGAAGTCTTACTCTGACCGGAAAATCCTCCACACCCACCTGCTTTACAAGGGTTTCATGCCACACTATAATGTTTGGACGAGGCACGGAGAAATAGGGGTTATGATGGAAGACGGCGAAGAAGAAGAGTACAATGACAACTATGTGCCCCCTGAATATGGTGATGCTACTGAAGATCAAGAGGAACCAGACGATGTGCACGATGATGCTGCAACGGGCGAAGCTGCTGAAGATCAAGAGGAACCAGACGATGTGCCCGATGATGATGATCTCCGTCGGGTCATTGTCGATGCAAGGACGCAATGCGAAAGTCAAAAGGAGAAGCTAAAGTTCAATTGCATGTTAGAGGACCACAAAAAAGGGTTGTACCCCAATTGCGAAGATGACAACACAAAGCTCGGTACCGTACTAGAATTGCTGCAGTGGAAGGCAGAGAATGTTGTGCCTGACAAATGATTTGAGAAGCTACTGAAAATATTGAAGAAGAAGCTTCCAAAGGATAACGAATTGCCCGACAGTACATACGCAGCAAAGAAGGTCGTATGCCCTCTAGGATTGGAGGTGCAGAAGATACATGCATGCCCTAATGACTGCATCCTCTTCCGCGGTGCGTACAAGGATCTGAACGCATGCCCGGTATGCGGTGCATTACGGTATAAGATCAGACGAGATGACCCTGGTGATGTTGATGGCGAGCCCCCCAGGAAGAGGGTTCCTGCGAAGGTGATGTGGTATGCTCCTATAATACCACGATTGAAACGTCTATTCAGAAACAGAGAGCATGCCAAGTTGATGCGATGGCACAGTGAGGACCGTAAGAAAGACGGGAAGTTGAGAGCACCCGCTGACGGGTCACAGTGGAGAAAAATCGAGAGAAAGTACTGGGATGAGTTTGCAAGTGAGCCAAGGAACGTATGGTTTGCTTTAAGCGCGGATGGCATTAATCCTTTCGGGGAGCAGAGCAGCAATCACAACACCTGGCCCGTGACTCTATGTATGTATAACCTTCCTCCTTGGATGTGCATGAAGCGGAAGTTCATTATGATGCCAGTTCTCATCCAAGTCCCTAAGCAACCCGGCAACGACATTGATGTGTACCTAAGGCCATTAGTTGAAGAACTTTTACAGCTGTGGAATGGAAACGATGTACGTACGTGGGATGAGCACAAACAGGAGGAATTTAACCTAAAGGCGTTGCTGTTCATGACCATCAACGATTGGACCGCTCTTAGTAACCTTTCAGGACAGACAAACAAGGGATACCACGCATGCACGCACTGTTTACTTGACACCGATAGTATATACCTGGCAAGCTGCAGGAAGAATGTGTACCTGGGCCATCGTTGATTTCTTCCGACCAACCATCAATGTCGAAAGAAAGGCAAGCATTTCAAAGGCGAGGCAGATCACCGGAAGAAGCCCGCCATGCGTACCGGTGATCACGTACTTGCTATGGTCAATGATTTACACGTAATCTTTGGAAAGGGTCCCGGCGCACTAGCTGTTCCGAGTGACGCTGGGGGACACGCACCCATGTGGAAGAAGAAATCTATATTTTGGGACCTACCTGTTGGAAATATGCTCTAGAGGCAATAATAAATAAGTTATTATTATATTTCCTTGTTCATGATAATTGTCTTTTATTCATGCTATAACTGTATTATCCGGAAATCGTAATACACGTGTGAATACATAGACCACAATATGTCCCTAGTGAGCCTCTAGTTGACTAGCTCGTTGTGATCAACAGATAGTCATGGTTTCCTGGCTATGGACATTGGATGTCGTTGATAACGGGATCACATCATTAGGAGAATGATGTGATGGACAAGACCCAATCCTAAGCCTAGCACAAAAGATCGTGTAGTTCGTTTGCTAGAGCTTTGCCAATGTCAAGTATCTCTTCCTTTGACCATGAGATCGTGTAACTCCTGGATACCGTAGGAGTGCTTTGGGTGTATCAAACGTCACAACGTAACTGGGTGACTATAAAGGTGCACTACAGGTATCTCCGAAAGTATCTATTGTTTTATGCGGATCGAGACTGGGATTTGTCACTCCGTGTAAACGGAGAGGTATCTCTGGGCCCACTCGGTAGAACATCATCATATGCGCAATGTGACCAAGGAGTTGATCACGGGATGATGTGTTATGGAACGAGTAAAGTGACTTGCCGGTAACGAGATTGAACAAGGTATCGGTATACCGACGATCGAATCTCGGGCAAGTAAAATACCGCTAGACAAAGGGAATTGTATACGGGATCGATTGAGTCCTTGACATCGTGGTTCATCCGATGAGATCATCGTGGAACATGTGGGAGCCAACATGGGTATCCAGATCCCGCTGTTGGTTATTGACCGGAGAACGTCTCGGTCATGTCTGCATGTCTCCCGAACCCGTAGGGTCTACACACTTAAGGTTCGATGACGCTAGGGTTATAAAGGAAGCTTGTATGTGGTTACTGAATGTTGTTCGGAGTCCCGGATGAGATCCCGGACGTCACGAGGAGTTCCGGAATGGTCCGGAGGTAAAGATTTATATATGGGAAGTCCTGTTTTGGTCACCGGAAAAGTTTCGGGCGATATCGGTATTGTACCGGGACCACCGGGAGGGTCCCGGGGGTCCACCAAGTGGGGCCACCTGCCCCAGAAGGTTGCGTGGGCCAAGTGTGGGAGGGGACCAGCCCCTAGGAGGGCTGGTGCGCCCCCCACAAGGGTGCAAGGCGCAAGGGAGAGTGGGAGGGGGCAAACCCTAGTCCAGATGGGCCTTAAGGCCCATATTGGTGCGCCTCCCTCTTCTCTCCCCTCTTGGCCGCCACCCCCTTTGCCATCTAGGGCTGGCCGCACCCCTTGGGGGTGGGAAACCCTAAAGGGGGCGCAGCCCCCCCTTCCCCCTATATATAGATGAGGTTTGGGGCTGCCATACACATGAGTTCTCTCCCTCTTGGTGCAGCCCTACCTCTCTCCCTACTCCTCCTCTCCCATGGTGCTTGGCGAAGCCCTGCGGGATTGCCACGCTCCTCCACCACCACCACGCCGTTGTGCTGCTGTTGGATGGAGTCTTCCTCATCCTCTCCCTCTCTCCTTGCTGGATCAAGGCGTGGGAGACGTCACCGGGCTGTACGTGTGTTGAACGCGGAGGTGCCGTCCGTTCGGCACTTGATCATCGGTGATCTGAATCACGACGAGTACGACTCCATCAACCCCGTTCACTTGAACGCTTCCGCTTAGCGATCTACAAGGGTATGTAGATGCAAACTCTCCTCCCCTTCTACTCGTTGCTGGTTTCTCCATAGATAGATCTTTGTGACACGTAGGAAAATTTTGAATTTCTGCTACGTTCCCCAACAGTGGCATCATGAGCTAGGTCTATTGCGTAGATTCTTTGCACGAGTAGAACACAAAGTAGTTGTGGGCGTTGATTTTGTTCAATATGCTTACCGTTACTAGTCCAATCTTGTTTCGACGGTATTGTGGGATGAAGCGGCCCGGACCGACCTTACACGTACTCTTACGTGAGACAGGTTCCATCGATTGACATGCACTTGGTGCATAAGGTGGCTAGCGGGTGCCAGTCTCTCCCACTTTAGTCGGAACGGATTCGATGAAAAGGGTCCTTATGAAGGGTAAATAGCAATTGGCATATCACGTTGTGGTCTTGCGTAGGTAAGAAACGTTCTTGCTAGAAACCCATAGCAGCCACGTAAAACATGCAACAACAATTAGAGGACGTCTAACTTGTTTTTGCAGGGTATGCTTTGGGATGTGATATGGCCAACAAGAATGTGGTGAATGATATGTGATGTATGAGATTGATCATGTTCTTGTAATAGGAATCACGACTTGCATGCCGATGAGTATGACAACCGGCAGGAGCCATAGGAGTTGTCTTTATTTATTGTATGACCTGCGTGTCATTGAAGAACGCCATGTAAACTACTTTACTTTATTGCTAAACGCGTTAGTCATAGAAGTATAAGTAGTCATTGGCGTGACAACTTCATGAAGACACGATGATGGAGATCATGATGATGGAGATCATGGTGTCATGCCGGTGACAAGATGATCATGGAGCCCCGAAGATGAAGATCAAAGGAGCTATATGATATTGGCCATATCATGTCACTACTCTATTTGATTGCATGTGATGTTTATCATGTTTATGCATCTTGTTTGCTTAGAACGACGGTAGTAAATAAGATGATCCCTTACAAAATTTCAAGAAGTGTTCTCCCCTAACTGTGCACCGTTGCTACAGTTCGTCGCTTCTAAGCACCACGTGATGATCGGGTGTGATGGATTCTTACGTTCACATACAACGGGTGTAAGACAGTTTTACACAGCGAAAACACTTAGGGTTAACTTGACGAGCCTAGCATGTACAGACATGGCCTCGGAACACGGAGACCGAAAGGTCGAGCATGAGTCGTATAGCAGATACGATCAACATGAAGATGTTCACTGATGATGACTAGTCCGTCTCACGTGATGATCGGACACGGCCTAGTTGACTCGGATCATGTAATCACTTAGATGACCAGAGGGATGTCTATCTGAGTGGGAGTTCATAAGATGAACTTAATTATCTTGAACATAGTCAAAAGACCTTTTTGCAAATTATGTCGTAGCTCGCGCTTTAGTTCTACTGTTTTAGATATGTTCCTAGAGAAAATATAGTTGAAAGTTGACAGTAGCGATTATGCGATCAGTAGAAAGCTTATGTCCTTAATGCACTACTCAGTGTGCTGAACCCCAAACGTCGTTTGTGGATGTTGCGAACATCGGACATACACGTTTTGATAACTACATGATAGTTCAGTTAAACGGTTTAGAGTTGAGGCACCAAAGACGTTTTTCGAAATGTCGCGGAACATATGAGATGTTTCGAGGGATGAAATTGGGATTTCAGGCTCGTGCCCACGTCAAGAGGTATGAGACCTCCGACGATTTTCTTAGCCTGCAATCTAAGGGAGAAAAGCTCAATCGTTGAGCTTGTGCTCAGATTGTCTGAGTGCAACAATCACTTGATAGTGATGTTTCTCCAAAGTCATTGCCACCAAGCTGCTAGAGCTTCGTGATGAACTATAATATATCAAGGACATATATGATGATCCTTGAGATATTCGCGATGTTTGACTCCGCGAAAGTAGAAATCAAAAGGGAGCATCAATCGTTGATGGTTAGTAAAACCACTAGTTTCAAGAAGGGCAAGGGCAAGAAGGGATACTTCATGAAACGGCAAATCAGCTGCTTCACCAATGAAGAAACCCGAGGTTGAACCCAAACCCGAGACTAAGTGCTTCTGTAATAAGGGGAACAACCACTGGAGCAAGATTACCCTAGATACTTGGTAGATGAGAAGGCTGGCAAGGTCGATAGAAGTATATTGGATATACATTATGTTAATGTGTACTTTACTAGTACTCCTAGTAGCACCAGGGTATTAGATACCGGTTCGGTTGCTAAGTGTTAGTAACTCGAAATAAAAGCTACGGAATAAAACGGAGACTAGCTAAAGGTGAGCTGACGATACGTGTTGGAAGTGTTTCCAAGTTTGATGTGATCTAACATCGCACGCTCCCTCTACCATCAAGATTAGTATTAAACCTGAATAAGTGCTCTTGCACCTAAAGGAAAGGTTTATTGAATTTTGATCGTAGGGATACACATTTTCATGCCAAAAGATATAAGATAGTAATGATAGTACCACTTACTTGTGGCACTGCCAAGTAAGTCATAATGGTATAAAACGCATGAAGAAGCTCCATGTTGATGGATCTTTGGACTCACTCGTTTTAGAAAAGTTTGAGACATGCGAACCATGTCTATTGGTGTATACGCATGAAGAAACTCCATGCAGATGGATCGTTTGGACTCACTTGATTATGAATCACTTGAGATATGCAAATCATACCACATGGGCAAGATGACTGAAAAGCCTCGTTTTTCAGTAAGATAGAACAAGATAGCAACTTATTGGAAGTAACACATTTTGATGTGTGCAGTCCAATGAGTGCTGAGGCATGCAGTGAATATCGTTATGTTCTTACTTCACAGATGATTCGAGTAGATGTTGAGAATATTTACTTGATGAAACACAAGTCTGAATTATTGAATGGTTCAAATAATTTCAGAGTGAAGTATAAGATCATTGTGACAAGAGGATAAAATGTCTATGATATGATCATAGAGATGAATATCTGAGTTACGAGTTTTGGCACACAATTAAGACATTGTGGAAATTGTTTCGCAATTAATACCGCCTGGAACACCATAGTGTGATGGTGTGTCCGAACATCATAGTTGCACCCTATTGGATATGGTGCGTACCATGATGTCTCTTATCGAATTACCACTATCGTTCATGGGTTAGGCATTAGAGACAACCACATTCACTTTAAATAGGGCACCACGTAATTCCGTTGAGATGACACCGTATGAATTATGGTTTAGAGAAACCTAAGTTGTCGTTTCTTAAATGTTTGGGGCTGCGACGCTTATGTGAAAAAGTTTCAGGATTGATAAGCTCGAACCCAAAGCGGATAAAATGCATCTTCATAGGACACCCAAAACAGTTGGGTATACCTCCTAATTCAGATCCGAAAGCAATATGGATTGTTTCTTGAATCGGGTCCTTTCTCGAGGAAAGGTTTCTCTCAAAAGAGTTGAGTGGGAGGATGGTGGAGACTTGATGAGGTTATTGAACCGTCTCTTCAACTAGTGTGTGGCAGGGCACAGGAAGTTGTCCCTGTGGCACCTACACCAATTGAAGTGGAAGCTTATGATATTGATCATGAAACTTCGGATCAAGTCACTACCAAACCTCGTGGGATGACAAGGATACGTACTACTTCAGAGTGGTACGTAATCCTGTCTTGAAGGTCATGTTGCTAGACAACAATGAACCTACGAGCTATGGAGAAGCGATGGTGGGCCCGGATTCCGATAAATGGCTCGAGGCCATAAAATCCGAGAACGGATCCATGGACTTTGGTAGACTTGCCCGATGATCGGCAAGCCATTAAGATAAATGGATCTTTAAGAAGAAGACGGACGTGGATGGTAATGTCACCGTCCATGAAGCTCGACTTGTGGCGAAAAGTTTTTCACAAGTTCAAGGAGTTGACTACGATGAGATTTTCTCATCCGTAGCGATGCTTAAAGTCCGTCGGATTCATGTTAGCATTAGCTGTATTTATGAAATCTGGCAGATGGATATCAAAACGAGTTTCCTTACCAGTTTTCGTGAGAAAAGATTGTAGGTAATACAATCAGAAAGTTTTTGTCGATCCTAAGGATGCTAAAAGGTATGCTAGCTCCAGCGATCCTTCTAAGGACTGGAGTGAGCATCTCGGAGTTGGAATGTATGCTTTGATGATGATCAAAGATTTTGGGTTTATACAAAGTTTATGAGAAACTTGTATTTCCAAAGAAGTGAGTGGGAGCACTATAGAATTTCTGATGAGTATATGTCGTTGACATATTGTTGATCAGAAATGATGTAGAATTTCTAGAAAGCATATAGGGTTATTTGAAAGGTGTTTTTCAATAGAAAACCTGGATTAAGCTACTTGAACATTGAGCATCAAGATCTATAAGGATAGATCAAAATGCTTAATAATACTTTCAAATGAGCACATAACTTAACATGATCTTGAAGGTGTTCAAGATGGATCAGTCAAAGAAGAAGTTCTTGTCTGAGTTGTAAGGTACGAAGTTAAGACTTAAAGCTCGATCTCGGCAGAAAAGAGAGAAAGGATGAAGGTCGTCTCCTATGCTTTAGACGTAGGCTCTACAGTATGCTATGCTGTGTGCCGCACCTGAAGTGTGCCTTGCCATGAGTCAGTCAAGGGGTACAAGAGTGATCCAAGAATGGATCACAGTATATCGGTCAAAGTTATCCTTAGTAACTAGTGAACTAAGGAATTTTCTCGGTTATGGAGGTGATAAAGAGTTCGACATAAAGAGTTACGACGATGCAAGCTTAACACCTATCCGGATAGCTCTAAGTAGAGATACCGGATACGTATAATGGAGCAACAATTTAGAATAGCTCCAAGTGGAACAGTTATTTGGAATGGCTCCAAATAGAACGTGGTAGCTACATCTAGGAGATGACATAGAGATTTGTAAAACACACACGGATCTGAAAGGTTCGGACCCGTTGACTAAAACCTCTCTCACAAGCAACATGATCAAACCTAAAACTCATTGAGTATTAATCACATAGTGATGTGAACTAGACTACTGATTCTAGTAAACTCTTGGGTATTAGTCACATGGTGATGTGACCTGTCAGTGTTAATCACATGGTGATGTGAACTAGATTATTGACTCTAGTGCAAGTGGGAGACTGTTGGAAATATGCTCTAGAGGCAATAATAAATAAGTTATTATTATATTTCCTTGTTCATGATAATTGTCTTTTATTCATGCTATAACTGTATTATCCGGAAATCGTAATACACGTGTGAATACATAGACCACAATATGTCCCTAGTGAGCCTCTAGTTGACTAGCTCGTTGTGATCAACAGATAGTCATGGTTTCCTGGCTATGGACATTGGATGTCGTTGATAACGGGATCACATCATTAGGAGAATGATGTGATGGACAAGACCCAATCCTAAGCCTAGCACAAAAGATCGTGTAGTTCGTTTGCTAGAGCTTTGCCAATGTCAAGTATCTCTTCCTTTGACCATGAGATCGTGTAACTCCTGGATACCGTAGGAGTGCTTTGGGTGTATCAAACGTCACAACGTAACTGGGTGACTATAAAGGTGCACTACAGGTATCTCCGAAAGTATCTATTGTTTTATGCGGATCGAGACTGGGATTTGTCACTCCGTGTAAACGGAGAGGTATCTCTGGGCCCACTCGGTAGAACATCATCATATGCGCAATGTGACCAAGGAGTTGATCACGGGATGATGTGTTATGGAACGAGTAAAGTGACTTGCCGGTAACGAGATTGAACAAGGTATCGGTATACCGACGATCGAATCTCGGGCAAGTAAAATACCGCTAGACAAAGGGAATTGTATACGGGATCGATTGAGTCCTTGACATCGTGGTTCATCCGATGAGATCATCGTGGAACATGTGGGAGCCAACATGGGTATCCAGATCCCGCTGTTGGTTATTGACCGGAGAACGTCTCGGTCATGTCTGCATGTCTCCCGAACCCGTAGGGTCTACACACTTAAGGTTCGATGACGCTAGGGTTATAAAGGAAGCTTGTATGTGGTTACTGAATGTTGTTCGGAGTCCCGGATGAGATCCCGGACGTCACGAGGAGTTCCGGAATGGTCCGGAGGTAAAGATTTATATATGGGAAGTCCTGTTTTGGTCACCGGAAAAGTTTCGGGCGATATCGGTATTGTACCGGGACCACCGGGAGGGTCCCGGGGGTCCACCAAGTGGGGCCACCTGCCCCAGAAGGTTGCGTGGGCCAAGTGTGGGAGGGGACCAGCCCCTAGGAGGGCTGGTGCGCCCCCCACAAGGGTGCAAGGCGCAAGGGAGAGTGGGAGGGGGCAAACCCTAGTCCAGATGGGCCTTAAGGCCCATATTGGTGCGCCTCCCTCTTCTCTCCCCTCTTGGCCGCCACCCCCTTTGCCATCTAGGGCTGGCCGCACCCCTTGGGGGTGGGAAACCCTAAAGGGGGCGCAGCCCCCCCTTCCCCCTATATATAGATGAGGTTTGGGGCTGCCATACACATGAGTTCTCTCCCTCTTGGTGCAGCCCTACCTCTCTCCCTACTCCTCCTCTCCCATGGTGCTTGGCGAAGCCCTGCGGGATTGCCACGCTCCTCCACCACCACCACGCTGTTGTGCTGCTGTTGGATGGAGTCTTCCTCATCCTCTCCCTCTCTCCTTGCTGGATCAAGGCGTGGGAGACGTCACCGGGCTGTACGTGTGTTGAACGCGGAGGTGCCGTCCGTTCGGCACTTGATCATCGGTGATCTGAATCACGACGAGTACGACTCCATCAACCCCGTTCACTTGAATGCTTCCGCTTAGCGATCTACAAGGGTATGTAGATGCAAACTCTCCTCCCCTTCTACTCGTTGCTGGTCTCTCCATAGATAGATCTTGGTGACACGTAGGAAAATTTTGAATTTCTACTACGTTCCCCAACACTACCCTACTGGAAAGACCTAGAGGTCCGCTCTTCAATCGATATGATGCACGTGACGAAGAACCTTTGCGTGAATCTGCTAGGCTTCTTGGGCGTGTATGGGAAGACAAAAGATACAGCTGAGGCACGGGAGGACCTACAACGTTTGCACGAAAAAGACGGCATGCCTCCAAAGTAGTATGAAGGTCCTGCCAGCTATGCTCTTACCAAAGAAGAGAAGGAAATCTTCTTTGAATGCCTGCTTAGTATGAAGGTCCCGACTGGCTTCTCGTCTAATATAAAAGGAATAATAAATATGGCAGAGAAAAAGTTTTAGAACCTAAAGTCTCGTGACTGCCACGTGATTATGACGCAACTGCTTCCGGTTGCATTGAGGGGGCTTCTACTGGAAAACATCCGATTAGCCATTGTGAAGCTATGTGCATTCCTCAATGCAATCTCTCAGAAGGTGATCGATCTAGAAATCATACCAAGGCTAAGGAGTGATGTGGTGCAATGTCTTGTCAGTTTCGAGCTGGTGTTCCCACCATCCTTCTTCAATATCATGACGCACATCCTAGTTCATCTAGTTGACGAGATTGTCATTCTGGGCCCCATATTTCTACACAATATGTACCCCTTTGAGAGGTTCATGGGAGTCCTAAAGAAATATGTCCGTAACCGCGCTAGGCCAGAAGGAAGCATCTCCATGGGCCATCAAACAGAGGATGTCATCGGGTTTTGTGTTGACTTCATTCCTGGCCTTAAGAAGATAGGTCTCCCTAAATCGCGGTATGAGGGGAGACTGACTGGAAAAGGCACGCTTGGAAGGGACTCAATAATATGTAGGGACGGATATTCTTGGTCTCAAGCACACTACACAGTTCTACAGAACTCTACCTTGGTGACCCCGTATGTCGATGAACACAAGAACAGTCTGCGCTCAAACAGCCGGAGCAGTGCGACGACTGGATTACATGTGAACACATCAAGACTTTTAGCAGTTGGTTGGAAGCACGTATCAGAGGTGACAACACTGTTTGTGATGAGCTGTACTTGTTGTCCAGGGGACCATCTTTGACTGTATTTATTTGGAAAGCATACGAGATAAACGGGAATATATTTTACATGATTGACCAAGATCAAAAGAGCACCAACCAAAACAGCGGTGTCCGCTTTGATGCAACAACCGAGAGGGGAAAGGACACATATTATGGTTACATAATGGACATATGGGAACTTGACTATGGACATGATTTTAAGGTCCCTTTGTTTAAGTGCAAATGGGTCAATCTGTCAGGAGGCGGGGTACAGGTAGACCCACAGTACGGAATGACAATAGTGGATCTGAAAAATCTTGGGTACACTGACGAACCGTTCGTCCTAGCCAATGATGTGGCACAGGTTATCTATGTGAAGGACATGTCTATCAGACCGAGAAAGAGAAAAGATAAGGAAGCGAATACATCATACGATGAGCCAAAGCGCCACATAGTTCTTTCAGGAAAAAGGGACATCGTGGGAGTGGAGGACAAGACAGACATGTCTGAAGATTATGAAAAGTTTCATGAAATTCCTCCCTTCAAAGTCAAGGCTGACCCCAGCATCCTGATAAACGATGAAGATTATCCATGGTTACGGCGCAATAAGCAAATGACACAAGCGAAGAAAAAGTGAAGACTTTCTCCCGCAACTATTATGATGATACCATGCCAACTTTGTAACTGACGAATATGATACCATTGTCCGTTTTGTACATACACATGCTATGTGGGTCAATTTATGATACCATGCCAACTTTCAACTTTTTCAGAGTTCATTTGAAATGCTTTAATGTCTTATGGTTCGGCCCTCGTAATAATTAAAAATAGCAACAATAAGTATTTTATTGTAAGTAAAAACAAAATAAAATAAATAAAGCAAGAACAAAAAAACAAAAATGTGTTTTCAAATTTGAAAACTAATGGCACTAACAGAAAGTTTATAATTTTCCTAAAACTAAAAGCAAAAACAATTAAAAAATAAACCAAAAAACAAAAGAAAATAAATAATGCAGAAAACAAAAGAAAAAAACAACAATAAGTATTTTGTTGTAAGTAGAAACAAAATAAAATAAATAAAGAAAGAAAG